>NC_065449.1:74862065-75174259 GCF_917563875.1 Diabrotica virgifera virgifera | reverse complement strand
TGTGTTAATTATATATTTAGTGCGTACTTAGTAACAAAACAAGAAACAAACAAAATAACCTATAAATTAGTGACAAATGACAAAAAAAAAAAATGGTGAGCGATGAAACATACTAGTAATACCAGATTTTAATAACTAAAGCCATGACAAATCATGAATGTATTCATCTTCACCAATTAGCCTACATTTTTGTCCACTGCTGTACGTAGGCCTTGGGTAAACTTTTCCGTTTATTTCTATTTTCACCGTCTTGCATCCCAAACAATTAGTGCAGTCGCTGAAGGTGGATATGAACTATTACCTCTGATTTCGTTTATTCTCCACCCCTTCACAGGGGTGAAAATTATTTTAATAAAAATAACCCCACAAATCAATAGAGGAATAAATTCTAAGCAAAAATTTTTATATCGTTAATAAATAAATCAACACTTTTTGAGTTATTAAAGATCAAAGAATTTAATTTTTCATGAAGAAATGCATTTTTTCTACGACCGTTTAATAACATGCTCATTATTCGCTATTTTCTCATAGATAATAGCACCCATTACTGTACCCGTGAGTAATAATTCATTACTCACGGGCTGAAGTTACTCACGGGTCATTACTCACGGGCTGAAGTTAGATTCAAGTGGCGCATGCCACTTTTAATATTAATCGTATATAAACTGCAAATAAAATTACCTAAACTTGTTTATTTAATACAATAATTATTGTAATTTATACCAATAATTAACTTCGAAAAATTTTTAAAGGAATTTTAACTGTAACAATGTCAGTATATTTTGTACGTTTGTATCTTGTTTACTAAAAATTTTGACGTTTATCATTCAATTTAGTGACAGTGATATTAGCGCATTTTGTTTATGTTAATTGGAGTTTATAACTAATATTGTGTTTGTTTTTCAAGTTATATTGCGTTAAATATGTTATAACATATTATGTATAGTTATATTATTATATTATATATAGTTAAATGTAAATATACATTATAACTATATATAGTAGTGGAACGGTCGAATATTTCGTGAAATAAACATCGGATCGAAAAACTGAAAAATACGTGTTCAATCATTTTCAAAAATCTATCCAATGACACCAAACACTAACCCCCACTACACCCCCTGGAGGTGGGGTGGAGGGTAACTTTAAAATCTTAAATGGAAACCCCTAGTTTTTCTAGCAGATTTGGATTCGTTACGTAAAAGTAAACAACTCTTATTCAAGACATTTTTTCGAACTGTGGATAGATGGCGCTATAATTGAGAAAAACCATTTATCCTGATACCATAGGTAAATTATAGAAACGGTCTAATATCTCGAGGAATACACTTCCAAATGAGAAACCAAGAAAAGTATTTTAATACTTTTCGAAAACCTATCTAATAACACTAAACATTACCCTCCATCCCACCCCCTGGAGGTGGGGTGGGGGGTAACTTTAAAATCTTAAATAGCAACCCCCACTTTTTATTACAGATTCGGATTCGTCATTAAAAATTAAGCAACATTTATTCGAAACATTTTTTAGAATTGTTGATAGATGGCGCTTTAATTGGAAAAATATGATTTACTAGCGCCATCTATTAGCAATTTTAAAAATGTTTCGAATAAATGTTGCTTAATTTTTCATGACGAATTCGAATCTGCAATAAAAAGTGGGGGTTGCTGTTTAAGATTTTAAATTTACCCCCACCCCGTCTCCAGGGGGTGGGTTGGAGAGTCATTTTTGGTGTTTATCGATAGGTTTTTGAAAAATATTAAAAACCTGTTTTTTGCTTTCTCATTTCGAAGTGTATTTCTCGAGATATTAGACCGTTTCTATAATTTACCTATGGTATCAGGATAAATCGTTTTTCCCAATTATAGCGCCATCTATCCACAGTTCGAAAAAATGTCTTGAAAAAAAGTTGCTTACTTTTACTTAACGAATCCAAATCTGCAAGAAAAACTAGGGGTTTCCATTTGAGATTTTAAAGTTACCCACCACCCCCCCCCCTCCAGGGGGTGTAGTGGGGGTTGGTGTTTAATGTCATTGGATAGATTTTTGAAAATGATTGAAAACGTATTTTTCAGTTTTTCTATCCGATGATCAGTTCGCGAAATATTCGACCGTTCCCCTACTTTTGGGACACCCTATATATGAAATACGTCCACCGACAATAGCCATTTCCTATTTATTAGATTCACTGACAGTAGGTACAAATTTAAGCTTATAATTTTTCGGAAACGAATAGAACTTATATTGAATATTTCTAGTTATATTTTTACAATAAATAAGAATTTGGTAATAGTAGGCAACCAATTATTCAGCCACGTACTAGGGGTAAATAGCATTTAGGTATTTTTGTAAATTATTATATTTTAAATCTCGAGTAGTTGATAATTAAATTTTTTACTAATTAAAATAAAAAAGGTCGTAGAAAAAGTATAGTATTCTACTCGCATGTAATGGCTATTACTCACTCTGATGAATTACGACACTCGCCTACGGCTCGTGTCGCAAACTTCATCATCGTGAGTAATAGCCATCATTACATGCTCGTTGAATAATATACTATTATCTACCCTATCTTATATTATGTAAGATTTAGTTTGTGAAAACTGTCATTATAGATAGCAGTGCGTGAAGGATTTAAAGTGTGCGTGAAGTAACAACGTATTTTAAATACGATTTACTTTTTCGTACTGTTTTTTGGCACACTTTCATAATATAATCAAATATTCTTAACTTTCGCGTTGTCATGGTGATCAGATGTGAGAAATAAATTAGAACAAAAGTTTTGACAGTTTTATGGTTTGAAAGAAGTTAGAATTTTTAAATGTCAAAGTTCTAAAAATTGTGAATGAGTCTAAAAGCAGAATGTTAAGAGAGGCTAAGGCTACAATTAAGTTTTAATTTAAATATTTTTTAAATGCTAGAATATTCCACAGCGTGTTACGAACTTTCAGGAAAAAACACAGTATTATTGTTACACCCGGTATACAATAACATCTACCTCTTCAGCAACACTATTACTACATCCATATTCCTAGACAATAAGTCTATAACATATTAAAAAAATCACTAAAATCGGACAACAGGTTTAGGAGATTCGACACATCAAAAATGGCCCATTTTTAAGGTGTCTTGATTTTTTTGGCCAGGAGTGTATATCGATATCTGTTCAGTGCAGTAGTGTATTATTTTCTAAGATACTGGAATTCGTTAGTGCTGATCCATAGGGAAGCAGTGTTTGTTTATAATTAATTTATTATATTTTTGTGTAAAAGAAATATGTTGTCGGACTATTTTGAAAAAATAGATAGATTATTAATTGTGAGTCTTGTAGGTAGATATAATTGAAGTAAAAATATTTTGAAATCTAATGCGAGTATATGAATTTTTAGAAGGATTTTTTTTCTAGAAATATCATCAATAATTTAAAATTTAAATTTAAATAAAAAAAAACCAAAATACACGCTTTTAATAAAATTTTCCGGTTTCCCTAATTTGGTTTATTTTTATAAATATGTATTTAACTATAATAAAATTGTTTTCTATTACTTCCATTTAACGTACCTATGAGTATATTGTCACAATATTGAGCCTTCATCTTAGTTAGTGTCAAATAATGTCGACACCCGGTTGCCAAAAGTTCGCAGAACTTTCGAAAAAGAGTATGCTACTATCTCCCGAATTAATATTGATGACGGGCTGATGTGCCTCTTAATATGTATCTGTTATATTCAAGACATATATTTTTGAACTATTGGTATTGGTGCAAAGGCGGCTCTAGCCTATGTAGCGCCCGTGTGCAGTCGATGCCCTGGCGCCTTTCGGTAGACGCGCATTCAAAATGGAATTAAGTGCCAATGTAATTTTTCGCTATAGTCCAGAAAGCCACTGCGCATCCGTTAGGAAAAATATTCTAATTCGAATTTTTTGCACAATCTTATTCAAAAAGGACACCTTTTAACAAATTTGCATGTTGCCAGGACCAAAAGGTGGTCAAAAATTTTTTAAACGTTTTTTTTTGTTTTTTTCCTAAAATTATTCTTTTTTGCATGGAGAAAAGTTTTTTAGGTTTTTTGGATGATTCCAAACAGAAAAGGTCTTTAGTGACTTTTCTCTAAAAATGATAGTTTTTGACATATAAGCGATTAAAAATTGAAAAATTGCGAAATCGGCCATTTTTAACCCTCAAAAACTATGTGCAAAACTGAAAATTTGAATGTTACCAAGTTAGGTAGATATTCTTTAAACATCGATTGATGAAATCCTGTAGAGTTTTTTGCAATACAATATTCAATACTCCTTTGTTTTTTAATTGCTAATCAAGCGTGCGCGACACTATTTTCCACCGACAGTATGGTGCAAATGAAAGGAATAAATTCGTTTTTTCGTAAACCGGCGACTTTAAGGAAAAATCCCGAAACAGGTCGATTTTTATTTTTAAGTTATGATATTGTGGCATATATGGTATTTTAGTGACGTCATCCGTCTGGGCGTGATGACGTAATTGATGATTTTTTTAAATAAGAATAGGGGTCGTGTTGTAGCTCATTTGAAAGGTTCCAATTCTCTATTCAGTAATGTAAACACATAATTATTTATACAGGGTGTCCTTCTACTTCTTTTTTTGTCAAATAATTTAATTTAATAAAAATTTTTTGGACACCCTGTATAAATAATTATGTAAATGTTTATATTACTCTAATAATAAAACACTGAAAACGTTTGTTTTCTATACTTCCACAGAATTTATTATAACTAAGTGACTACAGCTGTTTCGGCAGAGTGCCTTTCTCAAGTGATCTCAAGTGAAGAGTGACCAAAGGCACTCTGCCGAAACAGCTGTAGTCACTTAGTTATAATAAATTCTGTGGAAGTATAGAAAACAAACGTTTTCAGTGTTTTATTATTAGATAAAATGAACTTCCATCAAGTAACGGTCGAATCCATCAATTGTTTATATTACTGAATAGAGGATTGAAGAACCTTTCAAACGAGCTAGCACATGACCCCTATTCTCATTTAAAAAAATCATCGATTACGTCATCACGTCCAGATGGATGACGTCACTAGTATACCATATATGCCACAATATCATAACTTAAAAATAAAAATCGACCTGTTTCGGGATTTTTCCTTATAGTCGCCGGTTTACGAAATAACGAATTTATTCCTTTCATTTGCACCATACTGTCGGTGGAAAATAGTGTCGCGCACGCTTGATTAGCAATTAAAAAACAAAGGAGTTTTGAATATTGTATTGCAAAAAACTCTTAGGGATTTCATCAATGGATGTTTAAAGAATATCTACCTACCATGGCGACATTCAAATTTTCAGTTTTTCACATAGTTTTTGAAGGTTAAAAATGGCTGATTTAGCAATTCTTCAATTTTTAATCGCTTATATGTCAAAAACTATCATTTTTAGAGAAAAGTCACTAAAGACCTTTTCTATTTGGAATGATCCAAAAAACCTAAAAAAACTATTTTCCATGCAAAAAAAATAATTTTAGGAAAAAAACAAAAAAAAAACGTTTAAAAAAGTTTTGACCACCTTTTGGTCCTGGCAACATGCAAATTTGTTAAAAGGAGTCCTTTTTGAGTAAGATTGTGCAAAAAATCCGAATTAGAATATTTTTCCTAGCGGATGCGCAGTGGCTTTCTGGACTACTAGAAAATGTGAACAACATAAATTAATTAGTTTGATGAGCCATGTACTTAAAGTACTCCATAATATCATTCACTCGCGTATATACACCAAATTAGAAGAACAGCTGAGTGAAGTTCAATTTGGATTCAGAGCAGGAATCGGAACGAGGGAAGCACTTTTCAGCTTGCTAGTTCTAATACAGAGAGCCAGGGATGTCAACTGCGATGTGTATACATGTTTCAAGAAGGAATTTGATAAAGTCCCTCATGGAAAACTAATCGATATCCTAAAAACATCAGGATTCGATGGTAAGGATGTAAGACTTGTCTCAAACTTACATCTCCAACAAAAAGCAAGAGTTCGATTCGAAAATGAACTCTCCGAAATCTTCACAGTCGAAAAAGGAGTTAGACAGGGTTGCATACTGTCACCAGCATTTTTTAACATATACTCTAAAAACATCTGAAGAAAAGGCAGGTGGCTTGAGGGAAGACGCAGAACACTGCGTTTTCCGGTGTAGCGTCTTCGCTTGCGAGCAGGCCAGGCTCAGGAACAGATTCGGCGATATAGGCCCTAATAACATAATTAACGTCGCGGTCGAGAATAAGTCCAACTTTGAATTTATTATAGACGTAGTCACGGGTATTGTAAAGCGCAGAGCGGTTCTAGAACGAGCGGAACAAGATGGTTGAGATTGGCTACACGTAGTTTATAAAAAATAAAATAAAAAATAAAAAATAAAAAAAAATAATAAAAAAATAAAATAAAATAAAAAAATAAATAAAAATAGTAAAAAATTAAAAAAACAGAAAAAAGACAAAAAATAGGAAGAAAACTCCCACAACACATATAAACATACACAGGCACATTACCCTAAATTTTTTCCGAGGCCTACCTATTTATATTCATCTCTAAGTCTCCCTACACCTTAATCAATTATGTTCTTTCTACCATTTGTAGGCAGGCTCAACTGGACCGATTATCAATTAAGTAATACCCACCTTCAGTCGAAAACTCCCCCTATCCGCGTGTCATTTTCAGACAGGCGAGAATAGCATAGCTAATACTATACTACTATTCAGCTCACTACCTACATACCTCCCCTGTCCGTCCGCTGATCTTAGGTAGGCGAGCATGTCCTTTCTTTTATGAGTTTATCCTCAAAGACCTCCCCCTATCCGCCTCTCCGTTTCTAGGAAGGCGAGAATAGTATAGAAGGGCTTATGCCAATCTTCTCCTTTAGCCATACTTACATAGACTGCGCGGGATATCCCCATGTATCGTTCACTAATGAACACGTCCAGGGATATTCCGGGTCGGAAGAGGGGGTGGTTTTAGTTGGTAGGCGGCTGGTTATGGTGGGCACGCGGGACGCATGGATCAACTCTGGTCTGTGGGCCCTAGCGTGTTCTCCTCTCCTGTCCGAGTCCAACAGTACTAGGGACACCTTCCCTAGTCTGCTAAGAGCGTTCCACCTCAATCCAAAAAAAAAGGTGGCTTGAGATTGTATTGTGTTATTCTGTTCTTGTGAATCTTCAACCTTGTCTTCTCTGGGGTTGTTGGTGTATTTTCTGGAGTTGTTGAATGGATTGTATTATTTGGAGTTTCTATTTAGTACGTAAAAGATAAGAGTAACACGATACAAACTTTTATTTCTTTACATACTATAGGTAACAGGAACAGGTATACTAGGTTGATTATATCGAATATGTTGTTAAAATAATTTGAAGTTATTTTCGCAGTCGCTGTAACAAATTCTGGTTCTTCTAAGTTAATATTTGAAATTTAAAGAGCGAGGAAATGGAATACTTATAAATAATATTAGATATGAAGACGATAGAGTATTGCTGACATATAGTGCGCAGGGGCTTCAAAGGATCATGTATACTGTTTTAGAAGCATGTAACAAATACGGCCTAAAACTAAATTGTAAAAAGACAAAAATAATGATAATTAGTAAGAACACCAACATAAACGCCCAAATTACCGTAAACAATACACCCCTAGATAGAGTACAGAAAATATGCTATCTAGGCTGCAACATTAAGGATACTTGGGATCATAACTACGAAATAAAAACTTTTATTGAAAAAGCCAGAATCTCTTTTAACAGTCTTAGGAACATTCTCTGTAACTTGTCTTTAAGTATCAATATACGCATACGAATTCTTAGATGTTACGTCTTTAGTGTCCTCCTCTACGGAGTTGAAAGCTGGAGTCTTACAGAGATGCCATAAAACTGGTAGAGGCGTTTGAAATGTGGTGCTACCGACGTATGTTGAGGGTCTCATATATACACCACATAACTAACATAACTAGGTATTCACCAGAGACTAAGAAAAGACAAAGAAATAATTAAGACCGTAAAGAACAGAAAATTGGCTTACTTCGGCCACATTATGCGGAATGATAAATACCGACTACTATACAGTTGATTCTACAATGCAAGATTGAGGGCAAGAGAGGCCCTGGACGTAGACGTGTATTCTGGCTGGCCAATCTTAGGAAGTGGACTGATCTATCGTCAACTGATCTATTTCGAGCTGCTGTAAATAGAATAAAATGGGTCAATGTGGTCGCCAACATCTTCAGAAGATAGGCACCTTTAGAAGAAGAAGTAGTTTTTCCCGCTCTTTGGCGCTCGGCGCCCCCAACATCCCGGCGCCCGTGTGCACCGCACACCCTGCAAAATAGGTAAAGCCGCAAAATAGGCAAATATTGGTGAAATATTGAGAATGGAAAATTGCTAATCTATATAATAATAAATATGTTTTTACTCTTAATCTTTACTAAGATTTGAATATTTTAATGCTCTTATCTTACAACATTAAAAATAATTCTCTTATCTTCTTGACACTATCAGCTAGTCATAGGTAATGGGATTGAGAGGAAATAGAATAATAAAATTTAAGACAAAATTCTAATCACGGTTTATCTGTTGCAAAAACCCATACCTCATTCCGGATTTAAAACCGCTGATATCGAAAGAGACTGAAATCCCTTATATTAAGTATCTTACAATTTATAACTCAACGTTAGTAATTTTATTTAATTTCCGACTGGTATATTATTTGACAAAATAACATGATTTAGAAGTCAGTTAAATATGATATAATGGCCTAGGGCGTTATTTTGAAAAATAACGCCATTGGGCATTAAATTTAAATAACTACTTAAATACTATCAAGTTGACAAATAAAAACCTAAGTAAAACTATGGTTACCACCATTACGTTACGACTACTGCTGGTAAATGTACTTAATTAAAAACTAATTAATTCAAAATTCATTCAAATTTTTTGCATAGAAAGAAGAATTTAGTCGGACATTAAACGTTGAAAGCAGCATGGGTATTATAGATAATAACGCTTTCGGTCAACGTACCTCGGGCCATAGGCCCTCGGTATATACACCATTGACCTCAAGCGTTATTATCCTTATAATACCTTTGGTACCTTAATAACTACTGTTAAACATGCTGATGGGGAAAATTCTAATTATTCAATCGGATGTAATGGATCAGGAGATAGAAAAGTTGCATACAGTTTCACAAGACATACGGGAGAAATTCCTCAAACCACCAAAAATAAAGAAGAAATCGTGGATGACAAACGAGATTTTAGATATGATGGAAGAGAGGCGAAAGTCCAAAGATCAGGACATGTCATTATACAAAAGAATAGATAAAGAGATCAAAAAAGCAATTAGAATAGCTAAGGATACACGACTAAGAGAACAGTGTGCGGA
Organism: Diabrotica virgifera virgifera; assembly: GCF_917563875.1. Taxonomy (NCBI): domain Eukaryota; kingdom Metazoa; phylum Arthropoda; class Insecta; order Coleoptera; family Chrysomelidae; genus Diabrotica; species Diabrotica virgifera. Next base: position 75,164,871 of record NC_065449.1, on the reverse strand, counting down.
AATCCAGCAATTGCAACATAAACACGATTCATTCAATATGCACAAGAAGCTACAGGCTTATACAAACCTAGATTAGTTGGGTGTTTTTCAGTTAACCAAGGCAAACCACTGTTAAGTGTGGAAGAAAAACTAGATACGTGGAAGAAATATGGGGAAGTAACTTTTGCAGATGAAAGGCAGAATACCATTGAAGACACTGAATGCCAAACAGGACCCCCGATTACCATTGAAGAAGTCACGTCAGCTATTAAAACAACTAAAGATGGTAAAGCTGCAGGGTCTGACCAGTTTTATGTAGAATTCCTAAAACTTATGGATGAACAAGGAATAAAATGGATAACAAATGTATTCAACAAAATATACGTAACTGGAAAAATACCCCAAAGCTGGTTACAGTCGACCTTCTTAACTTTACCCAAAAAAGTAAATGCCAAAATATGTAAAGATTACAGAACAATTAGCCTAATGAGCCACTTACTCAAAACGTTTCTGAAAGTGATACACGGCAGAATATATAAAAAATGCGAAGAAGAGGTATCATGGATGCAGTTTGGATTCCGTGATGCCTTAGGCACCCAGGAGGCTCTATTCGCTGTCCAAGTGCTTATGCAAAGATGAAGGGAGGTTGACTGTGACGTGTATATTTGTTTTGTCGACTGCAAAAAGGCGTTTGATAGAGTAAAACATGATAAATTCATAAACATCTTGAAAGAAGCGGGAGTAGATGGTAGAGACTTGAGAATCATATATAATTTGTATTACAACCAAACTGCCAATATTAAAGTGGATGACCAATTGACAGAGGCAGTCTCCATAGATAGAGGAGTGAGGCAAGGATGCATCCTGTCCCCGGTGCTGTTTAATATATACTCTGAATGTATCTTCGAGCAAGCGCTGGGAGAACTACAGGAAGGCGTATTAGTCAATGGAGTGCGTCTGAACAACATTAGATATGCAGTCTAGATGGTTTGCAAAGAATAATGTCGCGCATATCAGATATAAGTAGAGAATACGGACTTGATCTCAATATGAAAAAAAAACAAAGTACATGGTAGTCAGTAAGCGCGAAATATTAAATACACAGCTTTTGGTTAACCAACAACTAATTGACAGGGTCAACAGATACACATACCTTGGTACCAACATAAACAGCCAGTGGGACCACTCAAGTGAAATAAAACAACGCATAGGAAAAGCGAGATCAGCGTTCATAATGATGAAGTCTCTTTTCAGAAGCCACGATTTACCTCTTGCTACCAAAATCTCTATCATCAGATGCTATGTATTTTGTACGTTATTATACGGAGTAGAGGCCTGGACACTTTCCGAGGCTTCTTTGAGAAAACTCGAGGCATTCGAGATGTGGTGTTACAGGCGTATTTTGAGAATTTAGTGGGTTGATCATGTGACTAATGTTGAGGTTCTACGTAGAATAGGCAAGGAATGCGAGATTATTAACACAATCAAAGAGCGCAAACTAGAATATCTTAACCATGTTATAAGGAATGAACAGAGATATGGCTTGTTGCAACTCATTCTTCAAGGCAAGGTATTTGGAAAGACAGGACCAGGGAGAAGAAGACTATCTCGGCTTCAAAACCTGAGAATGTGGTTTAATACATCGACAACCGGACTATTTAGAATAGCAGCAAGCAGAGTTAGGATAGCCATGCTGATCGCCAACATCCGGAACGGATAGGCACCTTAAGAAGAAAATAAGAAGAATGAGGAAAAGCTACATACAGCATATACTTAAATATCTTTACGGTTTACTTCATTTTTCCGAAAGTACTGAAAATAAATATAATGTATGTGGTATTTTAAGGTAGTTGAATGACCTTTAAAATAAGATATCACTCAACTACCCTTTTCATTAAACATTTAGAGGTCTGCGCCCGCCCCCCTAGAGGGTTGACTTCGTTCAAAACTGGTATACAAAATGTCCCCCGCACAAATAAATTTGACGGATTTTTGCACAGTTTTAATGTTCTTCTTCTTCTTTTTCGTGCGACTACCATTACTTCTGTTTGTCCGCCTCTTATTCTCTTTCAGTTGTTGTTGACTGTACATTGTCTTTCCACCTTTTCGGCGGCCTTCCAACGGGTCTTCTCAGGGCCGTGCCGTGCTATGATGCGACGAGGCAGTCGCATCAGGCGGCATCACAAGGGGGGCGGCATAATCAGTAAAATAAAAAAAAATGTCAGATTGTGTAAAAATGCTCTCATAAACTATAGAAAAAATGAAAAGTTACAGAAAATATGGCAAATGACCAAATGAAAATTTAATGAAATTGCAGAAAATTTTGATATATGTTCCGAATTTTTAGCTAAAAATGAAATTCGAGCCAGAAGAAAACAGCGTTTAGTTGACTACGAAAAATCTGTGGACGAGCCCTTACCAGATGAAACTAAATTTAAAATAAATTTGTTCATCTATATTTTAGACACTGCCGTTAATTCTGTGATTGTTCGATTTTCGCTTCTAGAAACTCATAACAAAAATTTTAAATTTTTATATGGTACTTTTAAATTGAGGGAAATAGATGGTGGAACACTAGAAAACTATTGTATGAATCTTCATTCAAAACTTTCAATTGAAAAAGAAAATAATGTGATGATATAGTGATATTCTAAAAGAATTGCGTGATATATTCCAAATGATACCATACTCCATGAAAATCTTTAGAAGTTTTGAACTATTTGTGCCAAAATGACCTAATTTATTTATACCCAAATATAGTGTGCTGTAAACTAAGAATTTTATTAACACTCCCTGTCTCGGTAGCTAGTGGGGAGAGAAGTTTTTCATAATTAAAAATTGTTTACGAAGCTCGATAAGACAAACAAAACTAAAAAATTTAGCACTTATTTCAATAGAGTTCTCACTAGCTGCTACACTTATCTCCAATAGACTACACCAATCTGATTGACGAGTTTGCCAAAATTAAAGTCGGAAGGGTAAAATTATATTTTTTGTTAATGTTACTTAAGAATATAGGCGCAAAATTTGTTTGCAATGGTTTTTAAATGCATTCACGTTTTTTCGAATCCTGAACAAACTAATAAATATTTTTCAAATATTTAAACGCATATTGAAAGATTACATTACTACCGAGGGCTGAAAGTCCCTTAGAATAAACAAAAGTTTTCTTTTGAATAAGATATTTGAAATAAAAAATTACAATCAATTTTCTCTTTTTTTTTTTCACCCCGTAGCCTATTCAAATAAATATTATAGAGACTTTCAGGGACGTTCAAAAATACTAATTAGATTTCTCTGGATTCGAAAAAAAAATGAATGAATTTAAAAATCATTGCAACAAATTTGGCGCCTACCCACCTAATGTAGTGTTAATACATACATACATGTTTTATTAAATTTAAAGTATGTTTGTTTTTAAAATAAAAGTTTTCGTTAGGTTTCAATGAATTTAAAGGCGGCATTTCGAAGACTTGCATCATATTGAAAAGATGTACCGCACGGCTCTGGGTCTTCTGCTATACGGCTTATTGTTTTTACAGATGTTCGCTAATCTATCTGGTCCCATTCGGTTTACATGTTCGTTCCAGTTTTTTTCTTGGTTTTCTTTCTCTTTCTCTCCTATGGCGCTACAGGCCAAATAGGGCGTTGGCCTCCCCCAGCATCCGTCTCCAAGTATCTCTGTCTCTGGCTACTCTACTCCAGTCATCCACTCTCGATATACCTTTAGCATCGGTTTTTACTTCGTCTATCCACCTCTTCCAGCCTTGGTCTTCCTACTGGTCGACGTTCCACCATAGTACCGCTAAGCGTTCTACTAGGTGTTCTGTCGTTATCCATTCTTATAAGGTGACCTGCACAACGCAATCTTTGTATTTTTTGCATAATTTGCTATAGTGGGTTCTCTGTCATATTGGTATAACTCGTTGCTGAACCTTATTCTCTTCATATACCATTGTCGCAAACGGGTCCCAGTATCGTCCTTAATATTTTTCTTTCAAAAGCACTAATAAGATTTATTGTCTTTTCAGTCATGATCCAGGTTTCTACACCACATATTGCTATTGGCCGTATGATGGTTTTATATATTTTAAACTGTACTTCCCTATGGATGTCTATGGATCCAAGCACCTGCGACAGAGAAGTATGCTTTGTTAACAAGCATTATCTGTCTCCATATTTCTTCCTCCTCTCTGTCATTCTCAGTTATCTGTACGTCCAAGCTGTTCTACTACTGATCTTAGTACTTTTATTTCGATATTGTTGATTTGTTGTTTCGTCTTTCTTGTATCGCTCCTTGTCTCCGCTGCTGTTAGGAATGGCCTTACTGTTGTTTTGTATACTTTCATTTTGCTTTTCGTGGTCAGATATTTGTTTCTTCATATGGTTTTTCGGAGACAACCACTTATTCTTGCTGCATTTGCTGCTTGCCTTGTGGTCTCTGTTCTTATATCCCGTCCACAAGTCATCTCTACTCCTAGGTAATCGAATTTCATTACTTGGTCTACAATTTTGCCGTCTATTTCTAGTTTGCCTCTACGCGGCTCTTTACTGATCACTATAACTTCAAATTCAATAGGATTGTCAGGGCGAACATTTTGTATTTCGTAAATACTTGATGGCAAGCGGCTATATATTTATTTGATTATGAGCCCTTATTTTTCCTTATTTGAAAAATGTTCACATAACCATTAAACTGCACTCCTCTCTCGTCTCAGGCCCCTTCAGAGGCTATCATTTTTAAGCGATACCCTGACAATCCTAATGAATTTCGACATAGATATTTAGTTTTTTCTACTGATTAAAATTCACAATTAAAACTTCCCCTGTTCCAGTGCTCCCATACATCAAAGTTTGTCCGACTAGACACCGTTAAGCTATTAACAAATTTTCAGCTTGCTATTAATAAACTTTTTTTGGTACCCGGGATCCAGGCCTATTACATGAGAGCTCTAAAATTATCGATTTGTATCTCGAGTGACACTTTGACAGTTTTAATTTCACGACCCGAAGGGGATTGAAATTATTTCAAAGCGTCACGAGGCAAAAAAAAATCGATAATTTTTAAGAGTTCGAGTGTGATTTGATAAGATTATTTCATAAATAAAACGGTTTTTTTAAATCATTTTAACAAATATTTTATTGATATCTTCGCCTGAATATTTGATAAATATGTTCATTGTGTTCTCTTTGACAAGTTGTAAAACATGAATTGCCATTAATGTCACTGAATGTTCATTTTTTCGTAGCAACGAAGGGCATCTGACGTAATACTTGACGACGGGAAATTATCAAAAAATATCAGAAATTATCAAAAAATGTAATTTTTATTTCTGTTGTTTTCTATTGGTCAGAATCTCTATGAATGAAATACTCAGTAGCAATTACACGAGAGCTCTAAAATTATCGATTTGTATCCCGAGTCACACTTTGACAGTTTTAATTTCACGCCCCGAAGGGGAGTGAAATTATGTCAAAGTGTCACGAGGGCAAAACAGATCGATAATTAAGTGCTCGAGAGTAATTCGGTACGATTATTTCATAAATAAAACTATTTTTTAAATCATTTTAACTAATATTATTTGGATATCGTCGCCTGAATATTTGCTAAACCTGTTTCTTGGTGTTCTCTGTGACAAGTTGTAAAACATTAATTGTAATTAACGTCACTGAATGTATTTTTGCGTAGCAATGAAGGGCATCTGACGTAAAATACTTGACGACGAGAAATTATCAGTAGTACAGTGGAACCCCGATAAGTCGGCCCCCGATAACCCGGAACTCCGGCTAACCCGGACTGATTTTTATCAGACAAACATTTCAACAATAAAAATGTATTGCTGTTACAAAATCTCGTGAACCTAATTCATTGATTTGGTGACGTCAATATACGAACGAAACGACTTGAATCCGACATTACTGAAAATATCAGGGTGCAGATGGGACCCTGTCGCGCAATTCGCAGCAAATAAAATAGTCGTATGTTTTTTGCTTCATTTTATTTCGGTTATACATACGCATTTTCAAGGTTCACGAGGTTTTGTACCAACATGTAATATAATATTTGAGAGATAATGGAACCGGATTGAACTACATTTACCATAGTAAAAATGACTCATGGCACACCACATTCATTGTGGTGTTATCGAAAACAGGCACCTGTATTATCCTTTATTTATTTGAAACTTTCTTAGCATTGTTTAGAAAAGACTATTAAAATTCTTTTTTTAACAATGGTCTTAGTTATCATTGTTATTAAATAACATAACATCAGAGACGGTATTGTGTGTAGTAAAGTCGTATTGTTCGCTTCGGTTTTGTAATCGTTCGTAAATTTATTCAGATTTTGTGTTTGCGTGTCTTTTGTCTATAAGGGCAACAAAACGTAAAAATGTTGTAGTGACAATGGAAAAGAAACTAGAAGCATTAAGTAGAATTGATAAAGGTGAATCTTGCAGCATTAAATTATGGTGTCGGTACATCTACAGTATCGGATTGGAAGAAATATAGAACTAAAATCGAAGAATTTTTTTTCAAAATGATAACAAAAGACAGTTTGGACAATCGGTGCAAAGCTAATAAAGCTAAGAATGAGACATTTGACGACGCTTTGTATGTGTGGTTTTGTGTGGAATGCGAACGTGGTTTACCAGTGTAAGACACTGTGTGACACCAGTGTTTACCAGTGTGTGACAATTATAACGGAGTTTATCTGTAAGCATACCATATTTTATTAATTTTTACCATTTTCTCCGGCTAACCCGGATTTTCGAAAACCCGGATCGGCCGCGGTCCCAATAAATCCGAGTTAACGGGGTTCCACTGTAATTGAACAAGAACTCTAAGGGCCGGTTGTTCGAACGCTAATCAACAATGATCATTATCAAATATTTAATTACTGTCACCAACTGTCAATGTCTACTTTGTTTGGGTTGCTGAATTACAATTATGAAATTACTTAATTAATTATGTTAATAATTGTTATGTTAATTGTTTACCTAATCTCATAATTATAATCAATTATGTTTTCAGCAACCCAATAAAAGTTGACATTGACAGTTTTGGTGACAGTAATTAAATATTTGATAGTGATCATTGTTGATTAGCGTTCGAACAACCGGCCCTAAAATTATTGAATTTTCCCAAGTGACACTTTGACAGTTTTAATTTCACGAGCCGAAGGCGAGTGAAATCATGTCTAAAGTGTCACGAGAGCAAATATTCTATATTAATTTTAGAGATCGAATGCAATTTGTTGCGATTATTTCATGAATAAAACTGTTCAAAACCAAAATTGTATTGTAATTTATTTATGTAGGTACAAATTAGTACAATTAAATAAACAGTTGTTATAAATATTTATTTGACGGTTGAAAGTCATCACTTTTATAATTTTTAAAACATTAATGTCACTGAATGTATTTTTTCGTAGCAACGAAGTGCATCTGACGTAATATACTTGACGACGGGAAATTATCAAAAATGATCGATTTAATTTAGATTTCTGTAGCTTTCTATTGGTCAGAATCTCCTATGAATGAAATAATCAGTAGTAATTGCACAAGAGCCCTAAAATTATTGAATTTTTCCCGAGTGTCACTTTGACAGTTTTAATTTCACGAGCCGAATGTGAGTGAAATTATTTCAAAGTGCCACGAGGGCAAAAATTCTATATTAATTTTAGAGATCGAGTGCAATTTGTTGCGATTATTTCATGAATAAAACTGTTCAAAACCAAAATTTTATTGTAATTTATTTATGTAAGTACAAATTACTACAATTAAACACACAGTTGTTATAAATATTTCACGGTTGAAAGTCATCACTTTTATAATTTTTAAAACATTAATGTCACTGAATGTATTTTTTCGTAGCAACGAAGGGCATCTGACGTAATATACTTGACGACGGGATATTATCAAAAATTATCGATTTAATTTAGATTTCTGTAGCTTTCTATTGGTCAGAATCTCCTATGAATGAAATAATCGCTCTAATTTTTATTCTTGTAGGTTTCTATTGATCAGAATCTCCTATGCATGAAAGAGTCATAAACATTTTAAACCGTTTTGGGAAATTTTTAAAAATTTGGTTTTGTTTTGTACCTTTAACACCCTGTAACATTTTCTGGGTGCACTTTTTATATAGGTAGTCGGACTTACAAACTAAATTAATTTATTTTCATCCCTAAAAGTCGTGGTATGATTATGACCAATCTTTTTGTCACACCCTGTAGGTATATATATGTTTTATCATACATACTAAACTTCTATTTCAAATAAAAGGTTCAATATTATCGCAGATATGTTGTGGTTTGAATGGTTGTGCTAAATTAATCATAATTCGGTAATACAATAGGGTGACACATACTTCTGTTATTATTTTTGTTTAATATCATTACACTTTGAGTCATTAACATGCATACAGCGACTATTTATTCGTAGGAATAATTACTAAACATTTCTTCCATCTTTAATAATATATTCCACCAAAAAACCATTTTATTTTATAAGATCGGTACTCACCGGAGGGACCGCAGATGTTCGGATACAATTAGAGTCTCTTTGCAAATACAATGACGTCGACTTTGCAAAGTAACAAGACACTTACTCAACACACACACTACACATTACACCTGAGTTAGTGATAAGTTATACAATTAAGGGGTAAAGGTTCTAGTTCTAAACCAAAGCCAGAATCAGACAAAAAAAATTATTTTATCATTATATTTATTGTAGAAAACTTTAATTTTGGAAGACATCGAGAGCATACTGATTAAAATTTTGTTTACCATCAAAATCTAATACATACACCAAATATACAAAATAAACTAAATGCTATAACTATAACTAACTGCTATAACTAACTACTATAGTCTCTTTTTAAACCAAGAGGATTAATTCAAATTTCCTGCGCCGTAATGCTTATTTGTAATTGGTCTAATCTCAGACAAGTTTACACTATTATCAAATTTTGACACTAATGACATTTATAACATTTTGACACTATTGGCATTTCATAGGTTTTTAATCTGTTTTTAGAACTCTTTAGTGACGTATTAGTATACTATAATATTTATGGAGTACCGTCAAAGGCCGAAATGATCAACCAAAAACGAAGATGTATTTGGTGATTTTTCTAGTGACTTTATTGGGTGTGAGTTTACTCATCTTGGTTTAAAAACAAAGCTTAATAGAACATGTTTATTCTACTTTCAAATATATTTATGTTCTCCGTTTTATACTGACCAATTTGATATCATTTGACATTTATAACCTTACATCTCATCTCTCTCTCCTATGGTGCAAGCGCTCTAGTCGGGCTCTGGCCTCCCCCAGCATCCGCCACTAGTGTCCCTGCCTGCTCTTCTCGAGTTATATACCCTCATTATCTCTTTAGCATCGGTTCTCGCTTCGTCTATACTTCCTAGTCTTCCTTGGTATTTCTACTGGCTGACATCACACCATAGTTCCGCTAAGCGTTCTACTAGTGTTCTGTCATTGTACGTTTTTATGTGGTGACCTACCCAGCGTAATCTTTGTATTTTTGAGTAATTTGTTACAGAGGGTTGGTTATCTGTAATATTGGTACAACTCGTGGTTGAACCTTATTCTTCATATATCATTCCACTAAACATAGCGAATATTCGCTATGGAAAGCCACGAGAAAACTGAGACAACCGCAGAAACCCTCACCTCCAATCAGAAAATCGGAGAGAGAATGGGCTCGTAGTGCACAAGAGAAAGCAAGTTGTTTTGCAGAGTATTTCTCCGAAGTATTTACTCCCAATCAAATGAATTCACCTGTGGAAATAGACGTATTCTCATTTCTTCAAAGTCCATATCAAATGAGTTTGCCTATTCCGAAATTTAAATCGTCCGAAGTCATCTTAGCTATTAATAATTTAAACGATAGAAAATCTCCAGGGTACGACTTGATCAGTGGAAAAGTGTTGAAACAATTACCTCTCAAATGCAAAAAATTTATAACGTTTATATTCAATGCCATATTAAACGTAGGTTACTTTCCTGATCAATGGAAAGTGTCTCAGATAATAACCATCCTAAAACCGGGCAAACCTCAAGAAGAAACTACATCGTACTGACCAATCAGCCTCTTGCCAATCACGTCTAAAGTTTTCGAAAGTCTATTAGTAAAAAAACTCGAACCCTGGATCAAAAATCTAATTCCAGGCCACCAGTTTGGATTTCGGCCCCATCACTCAACAATCCAACAAGTTCACAGAGTGGTAAAACATATAAATGCTGATTTTGAGGCCAAAAGGTACTGTTCAGCGGCATTTCTTGACGTTAGGCAGGCATTTGACAAGGTATGGCATGAAGGCCTCCTATACAAGCTAAAAAGAACATTACCGCACAGGTTTTACATTTTTCTTGAGTCATATTTGTCAGGTACGTGTTATTTTATTAAATACCAGGATGCAATTTCCAAACTCTATCCTATCAAAGCTGGCGTACCACAGGGTAGCGTGCTGGGACCTACCTTGTGTCTCTTATTTACCGCAGATATACCTCCAACTCTTCAGGAACCACTAGAGGAGAGACCACCTACAGAAGAAATTATGCTAGGAACATTCGCCAACGATACTCCAATCCTAGTCTCACACAATGATCCTATTTATGCCTCGCATCTTCTTCAAGCGTATCTAAACAGAATACAAGATTTGTTTTTGGAATGGAAAATTAAAGTCAATGAAGGAAAATCTATTCATGTTACCTTTACAATACGAAGAGGAACTTGTCCTCCTGTAACTTTAAACAATCACCAATTACCATCAGCCAACGAGGTAAAATATCTTGGTATTCATTTGGACAGAAGTCTCACATGGAGAAACATATCTGGACCAAGGGAAAGCAACTGGGTCCCAATTCAGAAATATGTATTGGTTAATGGGCCGTTGATCAAGACTATCTCTGGATAATAAATTGCTGCTCTATAAGGCAATACTTATGCCAATCTGGACATATGGGTTGGTACTATGGGGAATAGCCAGTCACTCCAACATCGAAATCATCCAATGCTTCCAATCAAAAACCCTCAGAACCATCACTAATGCACCTTGGTACATCAACAACCGAATTATTCATCTAGACCTTAAAATGGATATGGTACAAGAAGTCATCACAAAACGTAGCGCTGCATACATTGCCAAGTTGGAGGATCATGAAAACCAGTTTGCACTTAACCTCCTAGACAATTCCCAAGAACAGCGTAGGTTAAAGAGGTTCAAACCACTGGACTTACCATTTAGAGTAAATTTTTAAACCAATTAGTTAGTAGTTATAAAATGTTATTATTTTCTACAAAACTTTATAAAAATTGTACTTTGATTTTATCAGTGGGTAAAATCTTTCTTGCCCCTAGTCAATGTCATTACTTTTGTTTATTGTTGACACAACAGATTGCAAAATACTTTTAAATTAAATAAAAAAATATATAGGTGCTTATATATAATTGTCGCAAATGGGTCTCAATATTCTCCTTAATATCTTTCTTTCAAAAGCATTTTTCTTCTTCTAGTTCCGACTCCACTAATGAAGGTTGGCTACAACCATTGCATATTCGTATATATCTTCTGCGTTTCTGAAAAGCGTCTGTATGTTTAACCTGCTCCAGTCGCGAATGTAGTAAAGTACTAATGAGGTTTATTGTCTGTTCTGTCATGATCCATGTTTCTACGCCATAGTACCTATGGGAAAATCCATATTCTACGTCGTAAAAATTTTGGAGTTTTTAATACCCCCCTTTCGTCTTAAAGCGTCATTTACAGTTACCACCCTCATGCCGACGTCGCAATTGCTACTCATGACCCCCCTTTGGCGATTTCTTTTTAATTTCCCTGTTACTTCTGGATTGTGTAAAGTTAAACTTCAAAGTTTATTCATCCAAATCAGTATGATTATGTAGCTCATTATCCGCGTAATTTTTTCTCTCAATTCACTGCACAACTAATTAGTTTTATTTGGACAAAATACGTTAAAATTATATTTATAGAGACAATAGCGAAAAAAGATATATTAAACGACGTCGGATGTGCACTCATGGCCTCCTCCCTCTGTCGTATACCGTCGTAAAAAGCAAATTCCCCCACCCCTTTTAAAACGACGTAGTTTATGGATGTTTCCTATGTTGTTATTGGTCTTATGATGGTTTTATGTATTTTAAACTTATGTCTTTGAATTAAAACACCTACGATAGAAAGAAGTATGCTTTGTTAGCAAGCATTATCCGTTTACGTATTTCCTTCTCCTCTCTGCCGGGTCAGCTAGTTTAAAAATACAGAAAAATACAGATCGGAAGTCAGCTAACTAATTTTTATCGTACTGAATATATTTTTTACGTAGAATCTTTATCTACAATAAAAAATGGAGGTTTCTTATTTACGATTGCAAAGTTGCCCCCATCCCACCCCAGTAGGTATAGTTGAGAAGTTGTGTTTGGTGCCAGTCGATGGATTTTTGAAAAATACTCAATACTTGTTTTTGTTTTCTCATTTTATAGTATATTTCCCTAGATACTGGACCGATTCTATAATTAGAAGGGTATTCCTAGGGATTTCCTTGGTCATTAGATTATCGTATAGTATAAATCGTATTTTTTTATAGCACTTTCTTCTTTACGTGTTTCTCCCAATTGGAGGTTGAATATCATCATCTCTATCTTTAATTTATCTACCGCTACTCTGAAAAGTCCTATAGAACTGCATTGAACTGTAAAGGACATGGCTACAGAATGGGGAACAAAGAAATCCAAATATTATTATATGCAGACAACGCCGCATTAATCGTCGAGACAGAAGATGATCTTTAAAGATTCAATCCAAACAAACATCTTCAATACAACAGCCAAGAAGTACAATATAATATCAGCAGAACAAACCAAATGTATGACAACATCTAAATACCCACTACGATGTAAAATCGAAATTGATGGAGGAATAATAAAACAGGAAGCAAGGTTTAGATATATGGGAATAGATATTATAACCCAGTTAGGGAGATGTTGAAGAGGAAGTACAACAAAGTTTAAAAGCAAGTAAAGGGGCGGGATATCTTAATGACACAATCTGGAAGAATAAACACCTAAGACAAGACACAAAAGCAAGAATCTCTTAAGCAGCAATTTGACCTATATTGTCATACACGGCGGAGCCAAGACCTGACACATCTAAAATGAGACGACTACTAGAAACAGCAGAGATGAAAATACTCTTACGAATATCAGGGAAAAGTCTGTTGGATAGGGAGAGATGTGAAAACATAAGAAGATCATGCAATGTAGAAGACATAAATGGATAGGTGACAAAACGGAAACAGGAGTGGAACGAACAGATTAGTAAAATGGCAGAGGATACTATAGTACGAATAGCACGAGATAAGTCACCAAATGGACGAAGAAGTATTGGCAGACCAAGAAAAAGATGGTGCGATAAGTTAAACAATGTAGAAGGCTAATATTGAAGAAGAAACAGGCTTTAAAGGCTTCATACAAGATGGAAGAAGAAAAAGAAGAAGAACTGAATTGAAACTTCTTCCTAACGTGCCCTATCAAGTCCCCTTGACGTTGGCGATTAACATGGCGAAACTGTCTCTGTCTCGAGCTATTCTAAATAGTTGTTCTGCTTTCTTTATTCCTGTTCACTCACTGATATTCTTCAACCAAGAGGCCTGCTTTCTACGAATTCCTCTGCGTCCTTCGATTTTACCCATCATAATAAGGTGAAGAATATTATACCGGTCTCCCCTTACTACGTGTCCAAAATAGGCCATCTTTCTATATTTGATGTGATTAAGCAGCTTGCGGGTAGCATTTGCCCTCTTAAGGACTGCCACATTTGTCAGCATAGCCGTGCATGGTATTTTCAGTGTACGTCTGTGCAGCCACATTTCAAAGGCCTCCAAACGATTAACGGTGGATATTTTTAATGTCCATGCTTCGACACCATACAAGTGGACTGACCAAATGTAACATTTAATCATGCGCTTTCGAAGTTGAAGTTGAAAGTTTTCATTACGGAAGAATGACCTCATTTTTAAAAATGTCGTGCGGGCTATCTCGATTCTGGCTATCTCGATTCTACATTTTATCTGTTTATCTGGATCTAGTTGTTCAGTAATATTACAACCAAGATATTTAAAACTGGGTAGTCTTTGAATTATATGATCATCAACATATAACCGTGAATCTTGATTGGCCAAACGCCTAAATACCATGTATTGTGTTTTTGAGCAGTTTATGTGTAGGCCAAACTCTCTTCCCACTGTGTCAATGGCATTTAAAAGGTGTTGTAATCCATTCATATCCTCACTTAAAATAACTGTATCTTCTGCATATCTGATTGTATTTAGCAGAATTCCATTAACTTTCACACCCCATTCCAAATTATGCAGCGCTTCCTTAAATATTCTATCTGAATATAAATTAAATAACAGTGGGGACAGTATACAACCCTGTCTGACACCTCTTTGTATTTTCCATATTTCTGTTGATTTTCCATTTATGCAAGCCGTCGCTGTTTGTCGCCAGTATAATTTTTCTATGATTCATACATCTTGACTATCAACTCCTTCTTTCTTTAATATTTTAATTAATTTGTGATGTTGTACTCGATCAAAGGCCTTCTCATAGTCAATAAATACAGCAAAGACGTACTTCCTTTGATCTCGGCATTTCTGCAATAATACATTTAGTGCAAAGAGTTCCCAGTCCATTTCTGAAGCCAAATTATGTTTCATCCTGGTCTTCATCACATATATCTTTGAATCTACTGTGGATGATACGTAGAAAGATTTTCAAAGTTTGGCTCTCAAGGCTTATCATTCTATAATCGCTACAGTTTTTCGGACGTTGTTCTTTGGCAGGGTTATGAATTCGGACTGTAACCAATCTTGAGCGATATCACCAGTCGAATAAACATCATTGAAAAGTTTGACCAGTATTTCAATGTTTTCTTCATTTATAAGCTTTAACATTTTTGTAGGTATGTTATCAGGACCAACGGCTTTCTTGTTTTTTGCCAATTTTATAGCATGTAGTATTTCTGATTTTAGTATTTCTGGTCCTTCACGTTCATCTAAAGTCTCCAGTTCTTCCGGTCTATCATCATTACTAGTCCCTTAAATTGTTTAACCATGACACTCTACTTCTTTCAATACTCCTTCCGCCTCTTATCTTTCCCCGTATTATCATTCTTAGCATTTCATATCGCTGTCCCCTCATTACGTGTCCCAGATATTTTAGCACCATTTATCAACAAGTAAGATACAGTAAACAACGACGCACAAGCTCTTTTAGGAGTCCGTGTACGGAGAAGAGCAACCACAGACAAACAAGGGTGAAGGCTAAAAATAAAGGAAGCCAAGGCTCAATTGGGGCTGTAGTGCCGTAGAAGAAGAAGAACGTTTGTCAAAAATTCGAAAACTCGCCTCCAATAAAACTTACTTATATGTGCACGTGAAGAAATCCAAATAGGCAACAAAAAAGATGGTTTTTATTTAAGATTTCAAAGATTTGCCCCCACCCTACGGCCAAGATGAATGTTAGGTCATGTTAGCCGACATTATATGGATTTTTGAAAACCATTGAAAACTAGCTTTTTCATTTTTAGATTCATGGAAACACCCGGTATATACAAAATTACTCATATTCTGTTAATTTGTACAAAAATAAATGCGACGAAAAGAAAGGAGAATGTGTTATGAATTTATAATTAATGCGGTGGAATTTTTCGGCCCAACAAAGAGAAGTTTAGGTCCAGTCAACCATTCGTATTTTCCGTCAAGTAAACCGCCGGTTTCCGTGATGTTTTGAAATATTTCTACTATATCAAATACAAGCCATATAAATACAGATATCATTTTGAATTGTCCATTCATTAAAAGAAATTTTCCTAGAGATTATGGCTTCTTTTAAATTCCTGTTGTTCCTAGGCATTGTGGGGTATTGCTGTGCTGCACCTGCGGTGAATTGGGATGAAGTGGTAAGTATTTCATTACATTTATGTTAAACCATTATTATACGCTTTTTCGTTCCTAATCGTCACTCATTTCTATTGTAGCAGTCCTCTTATCTTAAATTTATTTCCGACATTACTTGGAGATGCCCTTTATCCATGTGGTTGCTGATCTTCCTCCTTAGCGTTTTTCTGGGGGGGGGGGGGGTCCATTCTAACATTTTTTTGGGATTCTTCTTTCCTCCATTCGTCTTACGTGTTCGTACCATACTAGCTGTTGTCTTTCCATATAATCTATGATTGTTCTTTCTTTTCCCATTTGTTGTCTAATATCGTCGTTTCTTATTTAGTCTAGGAAATGAAGCTGAAAAAATGGCAAAACCTCGCCATTTTTTCGTCCAGCATCGATTTGTACAAAAATTTGGGATTAGGCTCATTTCACTTTCTAGTTCATTTTCTATATTGAAACGTTGTACGCTTTTGGCTTTTGAAGGGTGAAAACTACCCCTAAAAAAACTACTAAAAAATTATAAAATAACATTTTAAACTTTAATATTGTAAACGTGGTTTTTATTAGTTACATAATGATTGTTTTATGCTTTAAGATATACTATCATAATATTTCAACCCTTACAACCACCGTTGTTGGAGCTATATATAAAATATTACTTATCCTAAAAGAATAATTTCGGCTTGCATCGATTTACATAAAAATTTGGGGTTAGGATCATCTCGCCCTGTACTTCACATTCTATAACATGCTCAAGGGCGTCGATTATTTTTAGGGGTGTACACTACCCCTTATTTTCAAAAATTATATAAAAACATTGTAAACTTTAATATGGGTAAAATTTGGTTTTGATTGGCTAAAAATAATGATTGTTTTATGCTTTAGGATATAATATTTCAACGCTTAAAAACCACTCTTAAGAACATTACAATTTTTATAAGTAGATAATTTAATAGATCTGTACAGAAAAAAAGGAGAATTAAAAAATTAAAAAACATTTATTTACACAAAAATACGAATTTACAAATATGTAGAAGTACAAATACAAATAGCTTTTAAGTCATCTTCCAGTATACGAACCAGTTCTGTGGTATTATACATGCATTGAAAATGTTCCATAAGCAGACTATTCGAATATTTCGAAAAAAATTCGTTTTATAAATATAGTTCCTTCATTTTTGGCGATAAAAAGTTTTTTCAAACAAGATTTTGTAGAATTTTTGAAGGGCTATAAGACTTTGTAAATTAAATTCCGTTAGATCCCTTAGTTTCTATTTGGGGTGGGTTTAAAGGACTCGAATAAGGGGTTGTTTGCTCGTAAATAGAGGTTTTAAACAGCTATATCTCGCTTACTGTTTACTGCAATGAAAATGTATGCACACTATAATTTCAGTTATTGAAAACGCTACAATTTCGTAGTACCTAAATATATCATTTTTTTCGTATCTCCAGTATTTTCGGAGATATTTTGAAGTAAAAGGTGAAAAATACGAAATTGCAAAAAATCTTTTTTCTTTTAAACTCCAATTTTTCTAAAATTAGACCTTTTAGATAGGTCAAACTTCTTGGGTGTATTGACAATATAAATATACAAGTAATTACAGAAAGGCGAAGACCACCTTTTAATTAGGAGGGTAGTTAGGGGGTTATTTTCACTGATTTTTTCGTAGAGAATAGCAGGTACCGACCTTTTCTTGATCATTAGTCGCTCTATTTTCATGTTAGAAATTTTTTGTTATTATTCTGTGAAAGGTTTAATTATATACTTGAAAAAATATGATTTAAGTTTTCCTCGAAAAATGCAAAGTTTTTCCCGTTATTTGGCTTTGAATATTTAAAATTATGCATTTGACGAGGAAAGCTAACTTTTAACATGCGTATCTCGGTTTGTATTGGTATTAAAGATATTATAGAAAAAGAATTTAGTTTGTGTTACTAAAAGATACAATTTTGTTATCTACAGTTTTTTTTTGATTAAATGCATATTTTTCGAGGTATTCTCAAAAAACCCTCTAAAAAAGTCGATTTTTTCAACGAAATACTATTACTTTCAAGCGCCAATAACTCGAAAAATATTAGTTTTACGAAGAAAATGTAAAAAACATTTTTTTCTTAGAATTACTTTTGTCATCGATTTACATGGTTAAAATGTAATAAAAATTCCCACCCTCGAGATGGGGTGGCAACCACCCCCCAAGGTTTTAGCGTACAGCGGCATGATATAGAAAATGATCCTTGGACTATTCCCTACCTTCTTTGAAAATTTCAAGTAAATCCATGCTGGAAGAACAAATTTCGAGCCAAAATGCTTCATTTCCTCGACTAATTGTGTTCTAGTCTTATTCTTGTCGACCTCCCTAAAAATCAATCTCAATGGTTAGTAATTTAGCTAGTTGTAAGTACTTCTTGGTTAATTGCCAGACTTCAGCTCCTTAGGTGTTGTAAATTCGCTTTTTATTTTATGTACTTTTATTTTTTTGCCACAGTACCGAATGTGGGCTCCTATCACCTGTCCTCGTTTTACTATTTTTTCTTTAATATCTTCTTTGTTTCGTCCTGTGCTCGTTAGTTTTATTCCCAGATATGCATATTTATTCCAGCTTTCAATTGTCTCCTGTTCCAGAATCATAGTACGTCTTTCACGGTTTTTGCTGTAAATTTTAAAGAACCGCTTGGATTGACATGAAACTTGGCATACGCATAGCTAACATATCAAAGAAAAAAAGTGATACGGTGCCGATGTGTGCTTTTGCGCTGGGGGTGACTTTCACCCCATCTCGGGGGTGAAAAAATATATGCCCAAGATGTCTCGAAATGGAAAAACTGACTAATTTTAAGCAACTTTTTTTCTATAGAGTTTTTTCACCAAATCAATACTTTTCGAGTTATTTGCAAGTGAATATGTTCATTTTTCAACAAAATAACTACGTTTTTAGACGGTTGTTGGCAAATAATTCAAAACGTAAGCATTTTGTCGAAAAAAATATTCTTAGCAAAACTATAGCCTATAAAAAAGTGAAACAACGGTGTATATATTAGGTATCTATACCTAGTAAGAGCAGAGTTATAGCTAATGAAAAATAGGTTCACATTCGAAAATTTCCAAATAGAATAATTCAATGTGAAATATCCAAATAATGAAGCATTTTTGGGTAGAACACATTAAAACTTTTTTAAAGTGCTTAAAAAAAGCTTTATTTCTGTTTTATAAAAAAAAATTCTAGCATCAAATATAAGCCAGTTACGCTCAACATAAAGTAGGTCCCTTTTGTAAACTTCCGGTTATACCGGAAGTTGCTTATAACTTCCGGTTATACCGGAAGTTGCTTGTAACTTCGTTTTTTTTAATAGGACACCCTGTATATTTTTACATGCTTGGATTCTCTTCGATGTCTTCTTTCTTAAAATATGAGGTTTTGTAATATTATACAGGGTATTTTAAAAGATAATTACGTTTTTTTATTAATTTCGTAGCAAAATTAACACCCTGTAGAATTGTAGTAGTTTGACATCTAAAACTCTACTTACGTTCAAATGATTTTTAATATACTCTACTATTGTTAAGAATCATTAGTATGGCTAAATTTTTAATTTTAGTATACAGGGTTGGTCGAAACTCGGAATGAGTATTTTCTGAGTTTTCTTAAATGGAACACCCTGTATTTTAGTACTGTAATGAAATAATATTTTGTGGTACTTTTTTATTTCTTAAGCATTCCCTATACCTAACTGCTTTAATTTGTGCTTAATTCTTAATCGCACCAACAATCTTAACTAAGTAGGTATTTCGATAGCTAAACCATTATTGGTAATTTTAAGGACCAGTCTGGATTAATATGTATTTATTTCTGAAAAATTATTTGGGATTGAGTATTTTCACGGCCAACCTAATAAAATTTTACGTATTTTTTGTTGCAATTAATGTTTAGCTTGAATCACCAATAGCTCACAAATTAAAGCAGATAGGTATAGGGAATGCTTAAGAAATAAAAAAGTGCTATAAAATGTTATTTCACTACAATACAAAAATACAGGGTGTTCCATTTAAGAAAACTCATAAAATACTCATTCCGAGTTTCGACCAACCCTGTATACTAAAATAAAAAATTTAGCTATACTAATGATTCTTAACAATAGCAGAGTATATTAAAAATCATTTGAACGTAAGTAGAGTTTTAGATGTCAAACTACTACAATTCTACAGGGTGTGAATATTGCTACGAAATTAATAAAAAAACGTAATTATCTTTTAAAATACCCTGTATAATATTACAAAACCTGATATTTTAAGAAAGAAGACATCGAAGAGAATCCAAAAATGTAAAAATATACAGGGTGTCCCATTAAAAAAAAACGAAGTTATAAGCAACTTCCGGTATAACCCGAAGTTGCAAAGAGCTGAAAATATTTTCATTTAATAGATCATCCTTCAAAACCCCCTTATTCCAATTTTCATAATTCTGTTGCCTTTAGTTCTCGAGATATTTCTAATAGGCCAGTTATCTGCCTCACCCTATATATACACCATGATTTTCACTTTTTTACGTGCTATATTTTTGGTAAGAATTTTTTTTCGACCAAATACTTACTTTTTGAGTTTATTTGTGAAAACCGTCTGAAAACGTGGTTATTTTGTAGAAAAATTAACATATTCACTCGCAAATAACTGGAAAGTATTAACTTGGTGAAAAAACTTTATAGAACAAAAGTTGCTTAGAATTAATCATTTTATCCATTTCCGGACTCATTTCGAACATATATTTTTCACCCACAAAAGGGGGTGAAACGCACCCCTAGGGCAAAATCGCACATCGGCACAATATCACTTTTTTTCTATGACTTGTTAACTACGTGTATGCCAAATTTCATGTCAATCCAAGTGGTTCTTTAAAATTTAGAGGTTTTGCAATATTTTATCTTAAAAGAACGTACTATCAGGTTCTCCGTTTCTTCCCTTCTTACGCATAGAAAGTGGTAAGTTATTTGAGTAAAATCGGTCTTCTTCTCTGTTACGAATGTTGTCTTATGTTGCGAATGTTTAAGTCTTAATTTTTCACCTAACATATTTGTATAGTAGGTCCATCCATCCATCCAATTGCACTACAGCCCAAACCGAGCCTTGGCCTCCTTCAACAAGCTTCTCCAATCATTTTGATTTACCGCTGTTCTTTTCCATGAACGCGTTCCCAGGAAGTTCCTGGCATCCTCATCGACTTTGTCTTCTCATCTCTTTTTAGGTCTTCCAACAGGTCTTTTTCCCTGCATTCTTGCATTTAGCAATTTTCTGGGGATTCTGTTCTCATGCATGCGGACCACGTGCCCTGCCCACCGTAATCTCTGCCGTTTAGTGTATTGTGCTAGAGTTGGTTCGCTATGTTGCTCGTAAATTTCTGTATTATACAATTGTTTATATTTGTATAGTAGGTACATTGCATACATTATTTTTCACTATAAAATAAAGCATTTTTATACTCTTCTTGTGTCATTCTTAAAATTTACGTAGAATTTCCTTATTATTTTTTATTAATTTTATTTATAATCATATCCCTTCTACCATACAATGGTGTAGGGTTAAAATTTCCCCGTTTAATGTATCTGTATTCAAATTTCTAATTTAAAAGTAGAATTTGCTACTTCTTATATTTGGATTGCTTACGTCTTTCCAGATACCTCTTGAGGAAAGTGATATACCTGATCATAGTTTTTAGTTTTACTACTTTTTTGAGTTTTATGTTTCTTTTGATTCTATTTATTAAAACAAACAATTTAGATCAAAAGCAAAGACGCTTTTATTCTTCGATCAACGGATTTTGTCTACTTATTTTATAAAAGCATTCGTTTCTTTTGATTTATGCATATGCATAGGAAAATATGTTATTTTATACAAACACATTTACAAGAAGTTTTTTTTGTCTCACCCCTGATAGTAAATTTTTATATCATTTTGTCTCCTTTTTTTTTCTATATGTCTCACCCCTGATAATACCTTATAAAATTTTGTCTCCTTTTTTTTCTACAGTGAGGACGTTTGAGTTGGAATAACTTCGTTTTCTCGAGAATGGGCGACTCTAAAAATAAATCCCGAAAAAGGTCGATTTCTATTTTTAAATTATGATTTTTTGGCACATATATCATACTAGTGACGTCATCCATCTGGGCGTGATGACGTAATCAATGATTTTTTAAATGAGAATAGGGGTCGTGTGATAGCTTATTCGAAAGGATATTCAATTGTCTATTCACTAATATAAACATTAGCATAATTATTTATACAGGGCGCCCAAAAAATTTTTAAATTACATTAATTGAGACAAAAAGAAGAATGTATGTAATTTGTTTAATGCAAAACACATTTTACTGCTGTCAGAAAACGGAGAAAAATGTTAATTTGAAAAATAAACATTGCTTTTCTCTTAAATTAAATGTTCAAACTGCTAAGAGGCAGGTGGGTGGCAGTTTTAATATTGAATTTAAACGAAAAACAATATTTGTTTATGAAATAGACATTTTTTCCTGTTTTCGGACATAAGTAAAATGTATTTTGAATTAAATAAATTATTTACATTCTTCTTTTTGTCTCAATTAATTAAATCCAAAAAAAATTTTTTGGGCACACTCTATAAATAATTAAGTTATTGTTTATATTCGTGGATAGAGCATTGAATAACCTTTCGAATGAGCTATCACACGACCACTGTTCTCATTAATTTAAAGAAATCATCGATTACGTCATCACACTCAGATGGATGACGTGACTAGTATGATATATATGCCAAAAAATCATAATTTAAAAATAAAAATCGACCTGTTTTGGGATTTCTCTCTAAATTCGCCCATTCTCGAGAAAATGAATTTATTTTAACTCAAACGTCCTCACTGTATATTATTTCTTTTATTTTCTTATAAGGAAGACATCCTATTTCCATTTTTTATATATTTTAGGTGTTTTGTTTTCCTAGACGAGTTAGTTTTCTTTATAAATAATTAACACTATTTGTTTTTTATAAGAAATTATTTTTATATAAATAATTTGTTATAAAAACTGTACTTTTTTATTAATACATCTTTTTTTGATATTTAATAATCTGAAAAAAAAACTTAAACCTTACCTCCTCAATATTGTATTATCCCATTATTAGATTTTGCAGCCTTATTTATTCGTTTTTACTTGCATGCATATTATATTTTATTTTGCCCTGATTGATTTAAGATCACTATTTTATGCAGCTGGTTCTATTTAATTGAATGCATTTACCACTAATTTCTTTGACCTTGCAATTATTTTAATATCATCTGCAAACGCCAATTTGCACAATTTTATAATTATTATTATTCCTTAGTATAAATATTATTGCATTTTTTCGAGCATGATGTTAAAAATATACATGTCAGGACATCTCCCTGACGTAGTCTCTTTTTCACATTGTATTGTTTCCGTTAAGAGCGTAGTCGCAAAATTTTTTTCAATGATTTTTAAACGCATTCATTTTTTTAGTGCTGAAAAAAATAGTTAAAATATTTTTTCGAAAAATTTAAACGCATATTGAAAGATTACATTATTATCGAGGGCTGAAAATCCCTTAAAATAAACGAATGTTCTTTTGAATAAGATATTGGAAATTAAAAATTACATTCAATTTTCTCTTTTATTTTCACCCCTGTAACTTATTCTAATAAACATTATAGAGGTTTTTAGGGACTTTCGGCCCTCAGTATTAATGTAAACTTTCATTCAGTATTTAAATTTTTCAAAAATACTAATCAGGTTTCTCAGGATTCGAAACGTACACACTTGAATCATTTTGTACCTGGATCTCCCATTGTTTGTCCTTTATCTTTCCTCTTTGTTTTCTGCATGGCGTAGCTATTTGATGTTCTGTCATCTCCTTTTATATTTCCTGATCTGTCTTATTAAGAATTTTTATGTTCCAAATAGTCACACCATT
This sequence comes from Diabrotica virgifera virgifera, assembly GCF_917563875.1. Taxonomy (NCBI): domain Eukaryota; kingdom Metazoa; phylum Arthropoda; class Insecta; order Coleoptera; family Chrysomelidae; genus Diabrotica; species Diabrotica virgifera. Next base: position 75,140,963 of record NC_065449.1, on the reverse strand, counting down.
ATATTTTTTCTTCTCCACCTTTTTTCCAGATATTTTTTCCCTATTTAATCCTGACTATCATCGTTGGTTTTCGTACGTATCCATTTTAGGTAGGATTTCTTTTCTTTACTTTTTACTTCCCCCATCCACCATATATTTTTAACCCCCTTTTTCCGTTACATCTTTTTTCTACGTCTTCGTTTGGTTGTCACCATCTGCTAGTCGTTTTTGATATAATCTTCTTAAGCTCTTTTCATTGAGCTTTTCTATTTTATAATTAAGGGAGTATGCGCAAAATCTTGGTGTAACGTTATTTAAATGCATTCATTTTTTTCGAATCCTGAGAAAACTAATAAATATTTTTGAAAAATTTAAACGCAGAATTTATGATTATGATTACATTATTGCCGAGGGCCAAAAGTACCTGAAAACTTCTATTTTATTTATTTTAATAAGTTACAGGGAAGAAAAAAAAAGAGGAAATTTAGTGTGATTTTAATTTCAAATATTTCATTCAAAAGAACTCTTTGTTAATTCTAAGGAACTTTTAGACCTCAGTAATAAAGTAGTCCTTCATTATGCGTTTAAATTTTTTAAAAAACTTTCCAGGTTTTCCTGGAAAAAAGTTTCCCAACATTCGAAAAAAATTAATGCATTTACATAGCATTGGATCAGGTTTCTGCGCCTACCCACTTAACCTTTTCAATAATTTCCATTATTATTTTTTTTATTGGATCTATTATTTCTACATGACCACCCACCCTATACGCGGCCATCTCTTCACGGAAAACGACTTTTCAAGTCTTTTCTTCATAGAAACATACAGGGCCATTATCACTACATTCTAAAATATAATGTAAATTAAAAAGGGTACCCGTAAAAGAGTGGTATATCAAAGTCACATTTTTTCTTAGGGAACACCCTATGTTTGACATTTTTTAATTGTTTTTTTTTTAATAAGCTATACTTTTATAAAGGTTTCCTATATTTATACAGGGTGTCCAGAAACTCTACCGGCAAACGAAGACAGGAGATTCCTCAGATAATTTTATGACAATTTAACCAATTCACCTAGTCCGAAAATGCTTCCTAAGGGAGCTAGAGCTCTTTGAAGATGGCGCCATGTAATTAGTTTTTCTTAAATACCTCCAGAACGCTTCTATTTAGAAAAACGAAAATTGGTATACATATTTACTTTCCTGAAATGAATCGATTCCATCCATTGCGAATTTCTAGTACCGGTCATAGGCGTACGTTTTGGGTAGGGCAACGGTTATTTTATCGCATAACTTTTTTCTCTTCAACTTTTAAGCATTTCTGATACTGGATTATTAAATTGTGAGGTATTCTAGTACTAAACGGTACTCTTACTTTAAGTCGATAGGATACACCGTTTTCTAGAAAAATCGATTTGAAAGTTTTTAGTTTTGGGAATTTGAAAAAAAAAAGTTAAAAAATTAAAAAGAAACCGATGTATTTTACCAACTTAAAGCAAGAGTAACTTTTAGTACTCGAATATCTCATAATTGAATAATCTAGTGTCAAAAATACTTAAAAATTAAAGACAATAAAGGTATGCTATAAAATAACTGTTGACCTACCCAAAACGGACGCCTATGACCGGTACTAGAAATTCGCCATTAATTAAATCGATTAATCTCTGGAATATAAATAAATGTACCAGTTTTCATCTTTCTAAATAGTTTTTTTTGTATCTTTTTTTTTTAATTCAAGAAACGAAAAATTTTCAAATCGATTTTTCTAGCAAACGGTGTATCCTATCGACTTAAACTAAGAGTACCTTTTAGTACTAGAATAACTCATAATTAAATAATTCAGAGTCAAAAATGCTTAAAAATTAAAGACAAAAAAGTTAGGCGATAAAATAACTGTTGCCCTACCCAAAACGGACTCCTATGAGTTGTACTAGAAATTCGCAATGGATGGAATCGATTCATTTCTGGAAAGTAAATATGTATACCAATTTTCGTTTTTCTAAATAGAAGCGTTCTGGAGGTATTTAAGAAAAACTAATTACATGACGCCATCTTCAAAGAGCTCTAGCTCCCTTAGGAAGCATTTTCGGACTAGGTGAATTGGGTTAAATTATCTTAAAATTATCTGAGGAATCTCCTGTCTTCGTTTGTCGGTAGAGTTTCTGGACACCCTGTATATGGGTATTTTGATTTGTTTCGATTTTTCTAAAAATGTAAGGTTTTACAAAATAATAAATATCTGCGAATCTATGAATAGGTTACCCATTATTTTCTACCTTAATAAAAGACTATTTTTGTCGTATTTTAACAGGGTGGTTATAATATAAGATTGTTCTCTTAGCACATAGTTAAGCTGCAAATAACGTACTTATTTTAAATAAAAAATTTGATTATTATTTTATCCTGAAACAAATTGACTTAGCTTACTGAATGTGCTAATATAATAAACTAATATTTTAACTACCCTGTAAAAAATCTTTATAATGAATATCTGCTTAAATAGAGAAATACTGTTTTATGATGGCTCAACAACAAATTTTCCCTAAATATTAGATGTGTAGATATCTGTTTTTTTAAACCTTACATTTTTATAAATATCAAATAAATCAAAACCTGGTCACCTAGGTTCTATATTGATGTTTAGGGAACCTCCATAAAAGTATAGATAATGTTTTGAGGACAATTAAAAATGTTATCAAATATAAGGTGTTCTATAAGAAAAAATATAACTTTAAAATACCACTATTTTTTGGAACACCCTGTATATTTCACAGTATATTTAAGTGGTAATATTAAGTATTAAGTCGTTTTCCTATATTTTAATATTGTGTCAAAATTTTAATCATAACTAAAAACGTGAAATATTGTTTCAGAGTAGAAAAATCAATGAAATAGGGAACAAGGTTCAAACTGCGGCAAGAGGTGCATGTGGATTTATTAACTCAATACCCGGAGGCCAACCCTCTCCATTTAACCCCCAAGGGTTTAATACAGGATTTAGAGGATTTCAACCATCTTACTTTCCACAGTCCCCAGGATTTGCAGCAGGTAGAGGTTTTCCACAATTTCCTGCAGGTAGAGGCTTCCCACAATCACCAGGATTTCCATCCTACTATCCTCCATCATATTACCCGAATCGGTTTCCTGGTCGAGCTCCAAACTCTCCTCCAGCTTCTCCTCAAACTCCAAACTCCGTTCCTCCTTCAAGCTCGGGTGGAATTAGACCAAATGGAATGCCACCAGTACCACAAATACCAGCTACCTTACCTCCATCTCTTCTTCCCTCAACAGTGGCTCCTCCAGACACTCAAACATCTTTTGAACAAAATGACTTAAACGTCGGTAATGTCGGTAATGAAGTTCCAGCATTTATACCTCCTTCTACTGATGATAATGATGTTACAGGGAACCTTATCACTAGCAGACGCTTAAGAAATGCCTTTAGTAATAAATATGTTAACTGGAGAAAATAAATTTTGTTTAATTTTATTGTATGGTTCTATGTAATAGTTATGTTCGTTTTGGAACAAATAAAAGGTATTAAAATATTTTTGATTTTGACTCTATAATATAGACCTCGGATACCTTTAGTTTTTATTTATAGACAACACACCTAAGTCATTTTTATAAGACATAATCATAAAATTAACTAACTACAAAATGATTTTAAAAAAAACTAAAAATATAGAACATTCTTAACTACTCTGAATTATCTGTTGAACAATATTTCTCCGTTCGCTTCTATTTTGTTCTTTTCTTTATCAATCTCTCACCTTATCGTGTTTAAGGTCTTTTTTTTTCCTGGAAGCCGTCTGTTGTGAACCGGTTGTACTGCAGCCACTTGGCTTATTGTACATCGTCCATTGTTTATGAAACCCATTCCAGAATTCTGGAACCCTGTACCAGCTTGTACAGGTCTAGTGGGTGGGTGCCATATAAATTTGGAGTCATTTCGATGTCTCCGAAAAGTGTTTGCCGCCTCCGATCCAATGCCTCACAGTCATGCAAAATATGGTTGACTATTTCAGGTTCTCTGTTACAGAGTCTGCAGATCAAGTCTCCATGAAACAGCCCCATTGTATGCAGGTGACCCTTATGACTCTGAGCTGATTCCTGCTTGTTTTCAGCAGTAACTCAGCTCTACTAGCACATATCCGTCCGATATACATCTTGCCATGTGTTTGACCGGGTACACTCTCCCAGTGTGAGTTGTGTTGGCTTCGGATCCAGGCTTTTTTTCGTTCGCGGACGGTGTTTTTGGCACTCCCACGGCTGGCTCTGGACCCAGGTATTTTGTAGCTGATGCTCTCTTGGCAAGTGCATCAGCTCTTTCATTGCCGTATATGCCCCGATGACCTGGAACCCATACCTATATAACACTGTTATGTTGTGCCAGTCTATCAAGTTCTTGTCGACATTCCAACACCAGCCTAGAGTTCACCTTAGGGCTTAAAAGAGCCCCAATGGCTGCTTGGCTATCTGTGCATATGTTAACCCGCTGCAGTTCGAATGCCCTCAGGTTGTTTTCTCTTGCACAATGCAAGATTGCAAAAATCTCTGCCTGAAATACAGAGGTACATTCTCCAAGTGGAATAGAAATGTTGAAATTTCCACCACTATAGAATATTCCTGCGCCCGAACCGTCTGCAGTTTTAGACCCGTCCGTATACCAGGTGCAACCCTGTTTAAGGTCTTCCTCCGCTTTATTTATTAACACTATACGTCTGGCCTAGCATACCTACCTACCTAGAAAGCCCGAAGGGATCATTTTGGCCCCAAGTTCTTAAATTAATAAAAACTCAGTTTAAAGAAATTAAATCAACTCTAGTAGGCGATAGAATCTGCTTTTAGTTTTTAGTTTCATTGTAGTTATATAGGTATTGTATTTAGATACAGTGTACAAATCTGTAAGTTAAAAAAGGAATAAAGTTTTGTTCGCTACTTTTTTACTTTTCTACTTCATCTAAAAGCTTACTGCAATATACTTACTTGGTTGACAAAATCATTCACTGATTCATGGGTTTAATAAGCGATGTATTTTTTGGAAAAACATAGAACTAAAGGTGCCATTTTCTGAATTTAGAATACTTTCACGGGGATTAGCAGGAGCTTTGTCTAAAATCAATAAATATTTCACCTTTTTAGGCGGTAGTAGGTACCAGTTCCTTTTATTATAAACATAGTATATATATTATTCCTGCTAAGAGTTTGTATAAAGTATCTAGTAAGGCTACACCTCTATTATACCACACTTTAGTTCGTCTTGACTTTTATACAAAGGGTCTCTTATCAATCCGTCGGCATTATCTCCTTTTCCCATACTTGCACTATTAGTGTTGATAATAGTTGATCTCCACCAAACTTGATCATTTCTATGCATATAATTTTTCCCATTACTTCTGTTATTTGTCATTTCTTGTATTGCTGTCAGTGTCAGCACCTCCTCCTCTGCAGGCTGCCTTTCAACTATCTCATCTTCTCCAACCACCCTGCTGCCTACTGATTCGTGCTCCACTTTACTATTTAATAATAATTCTTTGAAATGTTTTTTCTACTCAGTCATTATTTCTACTGGATTGATAATTAAATTTCCGTCTTTGCCTTTTATATAACTACATTGTCTTTGTTAACCTTTTTCCATCTATTTAACTTCTTGATAGGACGACTTTACCTCTATGTTTTTAAACTTCTCTTCTATCTCCTTTAATTTCAACTCATTAATTATGGTATCTATTTTTCTTTCTACACAGAACTTTCAGTTTTACTAGAATTATTCTATATTCTTGTTTTTACACCATCTATTATCTGTTAATATTTATTGTCTGATCTTCTTCTTTTCCTTTGGTATCGCCTGTAGGATTTCCATCCTACTATCCTCCATTATTTTACCCAAATTGATTTCCTGGTCAACCTTCAAATTCCTCTCCCGCTTTTCCCCAAGCTACAACCAACTTCATTCCTCTTTCAAGCTCGGGTGGAATTAAACCAAACGAAAGGCTACCAGTACCATAAATCGCAGCTACCTTTCCTACATTTCTTCTTCCCTCAACAGTGGCTCCTAAAGACACTCCAACATCTTTTGAACAAAATGACTTAAACGTCGGTAATATCGGTAATGAAGTTCCAGCATTTATACCTCCTTCTACTGATGATAATGATGTTACAGGGAACCTTATCACTAGCAGACGCTTAAGAAATGCCTTCAGTAATAAATATGTTAACCGGAGAAAATAAATTTTGTTTAATCATGTTGTATGGTTCTATGTAATAGTTATGTTCGTTTTGGAAGAAATAAAAGATATTAAAATATTTTTGATTTTGACTCTATAATATAGACCTCGGATACCTTTAGTTTTTATTTATACACATAACACACCTAAGGCATTTTTATAAAACATAATCATAAAATTAACTAATTACAAAATTATTTTAAACAAAACTAAAAATATAGAAAATTCTTAACTACTCTGAATTATCTGTTGAACAATATTTCTCCATTCGCTTCTACATATTTTGTTCTTTTCTTTTCCAATCTCTCACCTTATCGTGTTTAAGGTCTTCCACCGCTTTATTTATTAACACTATAGAAATTCTGGCCTAGCATACCTACCTAGAAAGCCCGAAGGGATCATTTTGTCCCCAAGTTCTTAAATTAATAAAAACTCAGTTTAAAGAAATTAAATCAAATCTAGTAGACGATAGAATCTGATTTTAGTTTTTAGTTTCATTGTTTAACACATTCGCTGCCTATCAAAACATTCGGAACACCATACAGATTGCAGTTTTTGACATTTGCCACATACTACCTTGTTACAGCCGTAACATTGATTGGAAGTATGATTTCCTTTACAACATATTTTCAACTGATTTTTTTTTTCCTTTTTGGGATAGTAACAGTGCTTGTTGTTGGTAGAACTGGTGTTGCTAGGCGTAGTACCAGATTTCGGGAGGCAAGGTGTGGAGCCCATAATTCTTCACACAGCCGAAGAATAAACTTACCAAGACTGAGTCTACTTTCAGTTACTTCTTTATAAATAATCCATGCATTTATTGCTCCCAAGTCAAGAGTATTATAAAACACGTACCTAGGCCATGGTCTTGTAGTAACTTTTGTAGTCGACGCGTCATTTGGTCCTCTACACCAACAATTGTATCTTTTTGTTCACTTCTATTCACCAACAATTGTATGTTTATTGCGTAGATGATTAGTACCAGCATAAGGGTAGCCATTTACAATAAAAATACATAAATATAATTTTACCCAACCGACAGGAATTTGAAAGAAAAACTCGTCGAATTTCCCAGAAAAAGGTTATAACTTACACAAGGCCAATTTGGCCCCTTTATAGGCAATTGATTATGTACTATAGAAAGGAACTACAACGTTAACGGGGTTTTATTATTTCATATGGTCAACGAATCTCTCTATATGAAAAAACCGCGGAGTGCTACTATTTAAAGGGGTGCGTTTTTGAGAAATGGGTGAATTAGTCCCTGGGCACAGGTTACATTAGGGTGAGTTCTATGCACTTTTGGTACAAACACGTCTACATAAAAATTGTTCCTGGTTAAATTTCCTATCTCAATATAACTTTTTAAAGTCAAAGATACTTTTTTTTACAAAAATATATTCAAAAGAAAAAGCACAAAGAAACCCAAAAGAAAGAAATTCTGTTTTTTGTCCCATAACTTTTGTCCACGGGGATATAGGTATAGACATTGCTTCACAGAAAAAAAACTTACATATTTTATCTTTAAAATGATGTTCGGTAGAGGTCACTAGGATTTACAATTTTCGAAATATGATTTTTCAAATTTCGCCGCTCACAGCAATTTTGGGCAATTTTCCTTGTTATTTTGCAAATATTGTTCTGTAACTTTTTTCTACGTAACTTTAGGTATATGCAATGGTACATATAAGAAGAATAGAAATCAATGACCTTTAAAACGGTCTACTGTATAATGTTTTACGACTTCATTTAAAGAGGTTATCTTTTCCAAGACTTTTAACGAGTTTTTATAGTTTTTACGATTATTTTTTAAATTTCCCATTATAACTTTTTTTTCTCTATGGTATATATTATATTATAATAAAAAAGAAATCTTATTCTGTTTACTTTAAAATGCTGTATTATAAAAAATACTAGGGTTATTTTTGAATAAGATATGCTTTTTAAAATTGTAATAAGTACTTGCAACGATTTTTGATTTTAGGATTATTTTTTAAATTCCTCATTATAACTGTTTTATGTGATTGTGTGTTATGATTGAATCTTATTTTTTATAGGTAATACTTTGGATCCACTTGACTCGGCCGGGAAAACTTGAAAATATGGATTAATTCCAATATTTACTGTCAAAACTCCTGCACCACAAGATTTGCTTGAAAAAATAGCATGTAAATGTACCAAACGATGTACAAAAAACTGCGGTTGTAGGAAGATAGGAATTAGTTGTTCAATATTCAAAGGGTGCATGTGCATGGGTACTAATTGTGGGAACTCTAAGATAACTGAGGTGTCAGAGGAAGATATTGAAGCTAATGCTAACGAAGAGATGGACTTTGATTTTGAAAATTTTTTAAATGTCAACGTTTAAATATTTTTAACTAAAGTGATATTTTTTAAGACTAATGTTTATGTAATTTTTGTAAAAGAAATAATTTTAAATAATACAGGTAAAAAAATATCAAAGAATCACTTGGTTTCCACTATGTATTTAAATATAGATGATACACCATTTTAAAGAACAGAAAGTAAGCCCTCTTTGTTGCGCAATATATAGATAGTATATTCATGTAACAGAAAAAAAAGTTATAATGATAAATTTCAAAAATAATCGTAAAAAATGTAAAAAATAATATTTTTTTATATTAGGTATTATATAATATATAATATATTATTTAATAATTTTGTTTTATTTTTATATTATATTATAAAAAAATCGTTAAAAGTATAAAACTTTGAAAACCCATAATCTCTTTAAATAAAGTCGTACAACGTTATACAGTAGACCATTTTAAAGGTAATTGATTTCTATTCCTATTACGTGTACCATCGCATATACCTAAAGTTACGTAGAAAAAAGTTACAGAACAATATTTGCGAAATAACAAGGAAAATTGCCCAAAATTGCTGTGAGTGGCGAACTTTGAAAAATCATATTTCGAAAACTCTAAATCCTAATGACCTATACCAAACATCATTTTAAAGATAAAATATGTGAGTTTTTTTTCTGTGAAGCAATGTCTATACCTATATCTCCGTGGACAAAAGTTATGGGGCAAAAATCAAAATTTCTTTCTTTTGGGTTTCTTTGTGCTTTTTCTTTTGAATATATTTTTTAAAGAAAAAGTATCTTTGACTTTAAAAAGCTATATTTAGATAGGAAATTTAACCAGGAACAATTTTTATGTAGACGTATTTGTACCAAAAGTGCATAGAACTCACCCTAATGTAACCTGTGCCCAGGGACTAATTCACCTATTTCTAAAAAACGCACCCCTTTAAATGGTAGCACTCCACGGTTTTTTCATATATAGATGTCCATTGACCATATCAAATAATAAAACCCCGTTAACGTTGTAGTTCCTTTTAGCTATCTTATTTTGAATATAATCAATAGCCTATTAGACTTCGGTGGTAGATTCATTAGAACAACCATTTAAAAAATTTAGTAAACAATATTTTTTTGTTTTAAATAAGGCTTTGTATCAAAATATTAAAAGTCATAAAATATGAAATTATTATTGCCTCAAATAAAAAACTACAATAACTTCAAATCACAACAGGGGCCAAATTGGCCCTTCCGACTTTCTAGTGTTAATCCACCTCGTTCTAGGTCTATCTCTTTTTTGGGACCAATTAATGTTCTGGTCATTACTAGTTTAGGCATTCTGTTCACTGCCATTCTTTCCACATGTCCCAATCATCTGATTCTTTTGACATGACGAAGCTGGTGATGGTAGGTTCTTTGTACAAAGCCATTAATTCGTTGTTGATTCTTCTCTCCCAAGCGTCCTCTGTCCTTCATCCTCCGAATACGCGTCTCAATATTTTACTTTCCCATATTTTCAAAGTATCCTCTTCCTTCTTATTTATTGTCCATGTATCGCAGGCATATTTCTCAATATGCTTACCAAGAGTTTGTATACAGTATCTATTAAGGCTATACCTCTATAGTTGTTACACTTTAGTTTGTCTCCTTTTTTATATAGAGGGCATATGCGGGTCTCATACCAATCCGACGCAGTATATCATATTTTCATTATTAGTTGATATATCTTTCTTTGTAGTTGATCTCCACCAAATTTGATCATTTTTTAAAAATGAATAACCATTTTCAATTTCGTTGCAAAACGAAAATACAACTGCACCATATTCTAGTCCAATCAGTGAGTGCAGCAAGCACCTCTACCGGTTTCGAAACTTATTAGTCTCTCATCAGGAGGCACATATGCTGCTCTCTCTTATCCAACCAAAACAAACCCCGGCGTGCAGTTCCGGATTGCAACGAACGAAATATCATAGATGCCTTAGCGGCAACTGCTAGCAAAAACTAAGTTTTCACTTTATTGGCACATAAAACAACATAATGTTACTCTACATCCACCAGACTAAAAACAATGGGGACCTTCTCTGGTTACACCTCCGAGGCTTCTACAATTTGCAAGCAATACAGATGCTGAGACTAAGGAAGATGAGAGAATTTTACAATTTATAATTCACGTCCCATCTGCTCAGCGCGGTAAAGTTTTAACGAGAATGGTTCCCATCGTACTCCAATCAGAGTAAACATGTAAATCAAAAACGAAATTGAAAATGGTTATTCGTTTTTGATTTACATGTTTACTCTGATTGGAGTACGAAGGGAACCATTCCCGTTGGAACTTTACCGCGCTGAGCAGATGGGACGTGAATTATAAATTGTAAAATTCCCTCATCTTCCTTAGTCTCAACATCCGTTATAGCTTGCAAATTTTAGAAGCCTCGGAGTTGTAACCAGAGAAGGTTCCCATTGTTTTCAGTCCGGTGGGATGTAGAGTAGCATTATGCTGTTTTATGTGCCATTAGAGTGAAAACTTAGTCCTTTGATCATTTTTTTGCATATGTCATTTTTCCCTGGGCTTCTGTTATTTTTCATTTCCTGTATTTCTGTCACCACCTATTCCTCTGTAGGCTGCCTTTAGAGTAATTCATCTTCTTCAACCGCCTATTTGTCTACTGCTTCGTGCTACAGCTTACCATTTAATATTTTCTACCCGATCATTAATTCAATTTCCGTCTTTGCTCTTCATATAACTACAGTGGCTTTAGTAACCTTTTCTCATCTTCTAAACTTCTTGATAGAACGACCTCACCTTTTTGTTTTTGAATTTCTCTTATACCTCTTTTAATTTCAACTCAATTATGTTATCTCTTTTTCTCTACCACACAGCATTCAATTTTCCTTGAATTATTCTACATTCTTGTTTTTTGCACTCTCTATTATCTCCTAATATTTGTTGTCTGGTCTTCTTCTTTTCATTTGCTATCGCCTGTAGGATTTTTGTCATATTGCCCCAATCGAATTCCTGGTCAAGCTCCAAACTTTTCTCCCGCTTTTCCCCAAACTCAAACTAACTTCATTTTCTTAAGCTCGGGTCTAATTGGATCAAAGGAAATGCCATCAGTACCACAAATTCCAGCTTCCTTATCTCCAACTCTTCTTTCCCCGAACAGCTGCTTCCCCAGCCACTCTAACATCTTTTGAACAAAATGACTTAAACGTCGGTAATGAAGTTCCATCGTTTATACCTTCTTCTACTGATGATAATGAAGTTCCAGGTAGCTTATCACTAGCAGACGCTTAAGAAATGCCTCCAGTAATAAATATTTTAACTGTATGTAATAGTTATGTTCCTTTCTGGAACAAATAAAAGATATTAAAATATTTTTGATTTTGACTGTATAATAAATCTTTTAGTTTTTATTTATACGCACAACAGACTTAGGACATTTTTACAAAACATAAACATAAAATTAACTACCTACAATAATTATTTAAAAAAAAACTCAAACTTAAGTACAGTAGAACCTCGATATAACGGACTAATTTAGGGGACGGAATGTTTGTTAAAGCCGAAAGTGCGTTGTACAAAAATAAGTTTAAAATCAATCAAATTTTTTTTAAGTTATGTAGGTATTGTATTTAGATACAGTGTACAAATGTGTAAGTTAAAAAAGGAATAAAGTTTTGTTCGCTACTTTTTTACTTTTCTACTTCATCTAAAAGCTTACTGCAATATACTTACTTGGTTGACAAAATTATTCACTGATTCATGGGTTTCATAAGCGATGTATTTTTTGGCAAAACATAGAACAATTATTATAGAACTAAAGGTGCCATTTTCTGAATTTAGAATACTTTCAGGGAGATTATCAGGAGCTTTGTCTAAAATCAATAAATACTTCACCTTTTTTGGGCGGTATTAGGTATCAGTTCCTTTTATTATATACATAGTATACAGAGAGTCTGTAATTTGGAATAAATTCAATATCTCAAATACTAATTGTTTTTTTGAAAAATGCTCAGACCCGTCGATTAGTATTTCAAATTGTCCTTTTTAACATACAATAATAATGTATACAGGGTGTCCCAATTTAGAGATATGACGTCATCGGTGATTTTCTTAAATGGCAACACTGCCATTTTGATAGCTATTTTGATAGAGTGTGTAAAGTTATAGATAACTGCTAAATATAAAATTTTTATTTTCTACCATTTACAGAATAATAAAAAATAACAAAGTTATGTCTGTAATTTGGAATAAATTTAATAATTCAAATATTAGATGTTTTTTTGAAAAATGCTCAGACCCGTCGATTATTATTTCAAATTGTCATTTTTGACATAAAATAATAATGTATACAGGGTGTCCCAATTTAGAGATATGACGTCATCATTGATTTTCTTAAATGTCAACACTCCCTTTTTGATAGTTATTTTGATAGGATGTGTAAAGTTATACATATCTGCAAAATTTCAAATTTTTATTCCCTACCATTTACAAGATAATAAAAAATAACCAAGTTATGAAAAACAAGTAATCAAATAATAATTGAATTACTTAATTATTTCAATTAAGCAAATGCTCATAATGTTGCCCTTAATTATTGTCAAATAGTCAATGGGCAACATTATGTGCATTTGCTTAATTGAAATAAGAAATAATTAAATTCAATTATTATTCGATTACTTGTTTTTCATAACTTTGTTATTTTTTATTATCTTGTAAATGGTAGGGAATAAAAATTTGAAATTTTGCAGTTATGTATAACTTTACACACTCTATTAAAATAGCGATCAAAATGACAGTGTTGCCATTTAAGAAAATCAATGATGACGTCATATCTCTAAATTGGGACTCCCTGTATACATTATTATTGTATTTCAAAAATGACAAATTGAAATACTAATCGACGGGTCTGAGTATTTTTCAAAAATACAATTAGTATTTGAATTATTGAATTTATTCCAAATTACAGACATAACTTTGTTATTTTTTATTATCTTGTAAATGGTAGAGAAAAAAAATATGATATTTTGCAGTTATGTATAACTTTACACACCCTATCAAAATAGCTATCAAAATGACAGTGTTGCCATTTAAGAAAATCAACGATGACGTCATATCTCTAAATTGGGACACCCTGTATACATTATTATTGTATGCCAAAAAGGACAATTTGAAATACTAATCGATGGGTCTGAGCATTTTTCAAAAAAACAATTAGTATTTCAGATATTGAATTTATTCCAAATTACAGACTCTCTCTGTATATATTATTCCTGCTAAGAGTTTGTATACAGTATCTAGTAAGGCTATACCTCTATTATACCACACTTTAGTTCGTCTTGACTTTTATACAAGGGGTCTCTTATCAATCCGTCGGCATTATCTCATTTTCCCATACTTGCACGATTAGTGTTGATAATAGTTGATCTCCACCAAACTTGATCATTTCTATGCATGTAATTTTTCTCACTACTTCTGTTATTTGTCATTTCTTGTATTGCTGTCACCACCTCCTCCTCTGCAGGCTGCCTTTCAACTATGTCATCTTCTCCAACCACCCTGCTGTCTACTGATTCGTGCTCCACTTTACTATTTAATAATAATTCTTTGAAATGTTTTTTCTACTCAGTCATTATTTCTACTGGATTGATAATTAAATTTCCGTCTTTGCCTTTTATATAACTACAGTGACTTTGTTAACCTTTTTCCATCTATTTAACTTCTTGATAGGACGACTTCACCTCTATGTTTTTAAACTTCTCTTCTATCTCTTTTAATTTCAACTCATTATGGTATCTATTTTTCTTTCTATACAGAACTCTCAGTTTTAGTCGAATTATTCTATATTCTTGTTTTTTACACCATCTATTATCTGTTAATATTTATTGTCTGATCTTCTTCTTTTCCTTTGGTATCGCCTGTAGGATTTCCATCCTACTGTCCTCCATTATATTACCCAAATTGATTTCCTGGTCAACCTCCAAATTCCTCTCCCGCTTTTTCCCAAGCTACAACCAACTTCATTCCTCTTTCAAGCTCGGGTGGAATTAAACCAAACGAAAGGCTACCAGTACCACAAATCGCAGCTACCTTACCTACAACTCTTCTTCCCTCAACAGTGGCTCCTAAAGACACTCCAACATCTTTTGAACAAAATTACTTACATGCCGGTAATATCTGTAATGAAGTTCCAGCATTTATTCCAGACGCCTAAGAAATGCTTTCATTAATAAATAAACTGGAGAAGTTAAATTTTGTTTAATATGTTAGCAAAATATGTAAACAGGCGAAAAATTTCGGCTTCAGTGGTTTGTAATTGCATACATTTTTTCGAATACTGAGAAAACTAATAAATATTTTTGTAAATTTTAAAAACAGAGTGAAAGCATACATTATTACCGAAGGCAGAAAGGCCCTTAGAATAAACAAAATTTTTCTTTTGAATGAGATATTTGAAATTAAAAATCACACTAAATTTTCTCTTTTTTTTCACCCCTGTAACTTAACTAAATTAAACATTATGGAAGTTTTTAGCGATTTTCTGCCTTCGGTAATAATGCAACCTTTGACTCGGCGTTTAAATTTTTCAAAAATACTTATTAGTTTTCTCACGATTCGAAAAAAATGAATGCATTTAAAAGCATTGGTGCCGAAATTTTGCGCCTACCACCTTAAGTTTAAGGTCATTTTATGGAGTCGAGTGAACTATTTTCCAATAAAGTCGTCACAGGAACGCAATAATTTTGGCAATATCATTTTAAAGTCATCTAATTTAAAATGTATAATATCTCTCTGAATTGTCAATATGAATGAGTCAGATAAAATTAAATTAAATATTGGAAGAATTTTTTAACAAGCAACAAAAAAAAATGTTTAATTTATCGATGGTTTGTATTTTGATAACGATTTCCGACGTAGAAATCGAAATGTTTGAGAGAGCACGGAATGGATAAGACTTACCGACAGAATGGACTCAAACCGAGGGTCGTTTTTTTTTCAACCTGCTTTTGTCCATAAAAAATTCCCGTGAAGCGTTTCGCCATTCCGGTGCGCAGTAGGCGACAGCACATCTCCCCCGCTACACTCTACATTAATCCCGACTTCCAGGCATCAGTCTGTACTGTGCTACACACGAAACAACATGGCCGCGACAATTAGTTCTCCCGCCAAGTGTGAATTACGCGCTGTCATTCGCTTTTTGCAGGCAGAAGTCAATAGTGCAGCTGCAATTCATCGAAGGATGTGTCAAATGTACGGAGAAGGGTTTATGAGTGATGGACTTGTGCGTGAATGTTGCCGAAAATTCAAAGAAGGACGAAATGATGTGCATGACGAAGGGGGCCTAGGTCGCAATTCTGTCGTTACAGATGAGCTTGTTCAACGTGTTGATGAAGCGGTGAGAAACAACCGTCGCTTCAGTTTAACATCGTTGGCAATGGAATTTCCACAAGTTTCATTTGACACACACAATTGACACATCCTTGATGTGTTAAGTGAAAGCGAATGACAGCGCGTAATTCACACTTGGCGGGAGAACTAATTGTCGCGGCCATGTTGTTTCGTGTGTAGCACAGTACTGACTGATGCCTGGAAGTCGGGATTAATGTAAAGTGTAGCAAGGGAGATGCGCTGTCACCCACTGCGCACCGCAATGGCGAAACGCTTCACGGGAATTTTTTTATGGACAAACGGAGGTTGAAAAAAAAAACGACTATTGGCACTGGTTTTCACAACCAACTGGCCAGTCAATTTCATAATGTTTTTTTTATAACTTATCACTAACTCAGGGGAGTAATGTGTAGTGTGTGTGTTGAGTAAGTGTCTTCTTCTTTCTTCCTCTTTTAGCCCATTTCTCTCCAACTTTGAACATAGGCCTTCCCCAAATTTTTACATTTCCTTCTGTCCTTGGCTGCGTTTTTCCAGTTAGTTCCTGCAGCTTTTACAATATCGTCCTTTCATTGGGTCTGAGGTCTTCCTCTTATTCCTGTCCACGGTCTCCAGTTTTGTATTTCAGCATTCCATCTTTTATCTTCCTGTCTCGCATTGTGGCCCGCAAATCTCCATTTTAACCCTGTTATATGTTCAGTTACATTTTCTACTTTTGTTTTGTTTCTTATCCATTTGTTTGATTTTCTGTCTTGTAGTTTTATTCCCAACATGGATCTTTTCATTTTTCTCTGAGTTATTTCAATTTTGTTTATGTTGGCCTTTGTTAATGTCCATGTTTCTGAGCCATACGTCAGAAGAGGAAGGTTGCACTGGTCAAATACACGGGTTTTTACTTACACAGTAAGTGTCCTGTTACTTTGCAAAGTCGACGTCATTGTCTTTGCAAAGACACGCTAATTGTACACGAACGTCTGCGGTCCCTCCGGTGAGTACGGATCTGACTCAAGCATATACAGGGTGAGTCATGAGGAACTGTACATACTCCTACCTCGTATAGAGGCCCCTATGGGGAATAACAAATGACCATTAAAAAGTGTCTGCTCCCATTGTTTAATAATATACAGGGCGAGTTTCGCATTTTGACAGAAATTTATATTCGTCATAATTTTTGAACGGTCATATCGATGTGTCTCTTATTTTGGTCAATCGTTACACTATTACCACCTAATCAACTGATTTATTCAAGCTAGAAAAAAATCAGGTCCGGATTTAAAAAATTAGTTCGTTTTTGTCTTAGAAAAAATTTCACCCTGTGTATGCTTTTGAAAACTCTAATATTAATTTTACAAATTAGACAAATGGGCAATTAAAATGAAATATTTATTTTTTCCCCACACGATTACTTAATTTAAAAAAATCAAATTTGACTATGAATTAAAAATTTGGTAAAGTGAACCATAGATTTAAAAAAATTAACTTTTATCACAAAAATAAATTTTTTTAAACAAATATTTGATTTATGTTACCACCCAATCAACTGATTTATTCAAACTAGAAAAAAATCAGGTCCGGCTTTAAAAAATTAGTTCATTTGGGTCTTAGAAAAAATTTCACCCTGTATACGCTTTCTGAAAACTCTCATATGAATTTTACAAATTAGACAAATAGGCAATGAAAATGGTTTATTTATTTTCTTCCTCACACGATTATTTAATTTTTTATTAAAAAACCAAATTTGTCAAAATCGCAATTTTACCATAAAATAAAAAAAAAATAAACAACGTCTTTCTTAAAATTAAAAGTTTCACCATTTTTTTCTATAACACGTCTAGGTCTAAATAGATAAATTTTAAATTTTTTCACTTAATTTTTGCGATCTAACTTTGCAATTCATGAAGCTGCACCTTTTATTTTTAAAAATTCATAACTTTTACGAGAAGAAGACTGAAAGTCTACAACAATTGTCATACAGTGGTAAGAGATATGTGCTGTAAAAATTTCAGAATTTTGTTTTTAAATGGTACGTTGTAGCGAGTTAAACCGTGATTTCATCTTTTTTTTTTCATTTTTAGGTTAAAATTCCGATTTTGACAAATTTGATTTTTTAATAAAAAATTAAGTAATCGTGTGGGGAAAAAAATAAATATGCCATTTTAATTGCCTATTTGTCTAATTTGTAAAATTTATAATAGAGTTTTCAAAAAGCGTATACAGGGTGAAATTTTTTCTAAGACCCAAACGAACTAATTTTTTAAAGCCGGACATGATTTTTCTCTAGTTTGAATAAATCAGTTGATTGGGTGGTAACATAAATCAAATATTTGTTAAAAAAATTAATTTTTGTAATAAAAGTTAATTTTTTTAAATCTATGGTTTACTTTACCAAACTTTTAATTCATAGTAAAATTTGATTTTTTTATAAAAAATTAAGTAGTCGTGTGGGGAAAAATAAATATGCCATTTTAATTGCCTATTTGTCTAATCTGTAAAATTCATATTAGAGTTTTCAAAAAGCGTATACAGGGTGAAATTTTTTCTAAGACAAAAACGAACTAATTTTTTAAAGCCGGACCTGATTTTTTTTATGTTTGAATAAATCAGTTGATTAGGTGGTAATAGTGTAACGATTGACCAAAATAAGAGACATCTCGATCTGACCGTTCAAAAATTATGACGAATAAAAGTTTCTGTCAAAATGCGAAACTCGCCCTGTATATTATTAAACAAGGGGAGCAGACACTTTTTAATGGTCATTTGTTATTCCCCATAGGAGCTTCTATGCGAGGTAGGAGTATGTACAATGTACAGTTCCTCATGACTCACCCTGTATGACATCGATGGAGAGCGGAATATATGCAAAGCGCATATAGATGCATATATTGCATATTTTCAGACAACAAACACAACATTGCATATTTAAGCTAAACACGACTTATTTCGCATATTTTAAAAATAAATTATATAAAAGTTTAAAATTTTCCTCTCTTAGTTGGAATTTTATAACTTCGATATGAACGAGCTCGTTATTTATCTATCTATCGCTCACTATTATCTATCTGGACTTTCCCATTACTACCTGAATTTAACAATTATGGGTGTTCCCAGAAAAATATTATTTTATTAGCCTAGCAAGTCGTAGGTACCTACCTGCTTTTAAGGGTCTAATATTTATTTTGTCAGTTTCCGGCCAACATTTGTTTAAAGTAAACGTTGTATCGTATTTAGTGTTTTTGAAATGATTGCTATATATTAAATTTAAATATGTCTACCATTCAAAAAAGTGCTTGGATAAAGTGTTTTTCCGAGTTAAAGCTAAGTGGAGACAAAGTATTTTGCAAGGCCTGTTCCAAAATCGTAAGTTACATTCATTTTCGCATTTCATTTTTTAAATGAGGAACTGACAAACAAAAGCATCATGTCCCATAAAAGAAATTTTTCTGGAAAGAGTGTTTTTATTCGACAAATTCGCTTTTACTTCTATAAAGACGGACATAGAGAGAAGCATCAAAATACAAAAATCCATCAAATTGTAGACAATTCCGCTTTTGTTCTTCAGCTTCTCGTATGAAAATTGATTTCTTTTTGGTGCTTGAACACTTTTTTTCTTTTACAGATTTTCTGTGAGAAGAAGTTTCAAGTCGACCAACATTTAAAAACTGCTACTCATAAGTTGAAGCTAAAAAAAATGCATTAGGACCCGTTCAGCAGTCCATTCATACATCTCTTCAAAATGTTCAAGATCAAGATGAATCAAAAAAAGTAAAACGTTTGTTTAATCAAGACCTGTGTAAAGCTTTGTTGGCAGCAAACATTGCGTTAAAAAAATTACAAAATATACATTTTAGGCAATTTTTGCAAAAATATAGTAACTTCAATATTCCTAACGAGGCAACGCTAAGAAAGGGCAATGTGAATGCATTGTATGATGGAGTAATTGAGGAAATTAAAGTTTCTTTAAGAGATAACACCTTTTACGTAATTGTCGATGAAAGTACAGATGCATGTGGTCAATATATGGTGCATCTTATAATCGGCGCCTTAATAGAGGATGAACCAGGGAAACCTTATTTAATAGCTGCAAAACAACTGGAGAAAACCAATAATGTGACTGTAAGCCGTTTCATTCAGCAAACACTCTCTGCTTTCTTTTTGCCAACAGACGGCAACAGAAATAAAAAGTGAACATTTTTTAATATTATTATCAGATGCCGCTCCGTATATGGTAAAGGGAGGACAAAATTTAAAAATATTTTACCCAAATATAACTGTAAGTAACTGTGTGTAACTGAAAGTCAAGAACTTTTAAGTAACGTACAAATTGCTAAAGAACTTATGTTATAAAATTTAATTTTAGTTTTTTACCAGATCTAATAAAGTCATCAGAACAAAGGAATTTACAATTAAGTGATTCGGTTAATCTTGTTAACACTTTTTCTGCTCATTGTCAAAAAATTCCCGGAAATACAGGGATTACAATTAGAAATAAATTAAAAAATGTTTTAGAAAAAAATGAGGGCTTCGATTGTTTGAGGAAAGTTGTACGTATTTTTGAAGGCAACTTTTCTGAAGATCTTACGACTTGGCAAATTAGTTTACTGCCTAAATTAAAATATTGTCCTATAACATCAGTAGATGTAGAACGAACTTTTTCTGTGTCCAAACACGTTTTTAGTGATAGAAGGCAAAAGTTGCTAGTTGAAAATTTTGAAAAATATTTGATTATAAATTCATACTATAATTTAGATTCTTAATTTAATTATAATATCAGTTTTTGTGTGTCATTTCATTTGTTTTTATGTGAAAAATAAATATGTATTAAACATAAATGTAGGTTGAATTTTTTAAACATAAATGTGTATATTTAATATATTGTTTTATTTTTGAGTATTTTTAATATGCATCAGTGGCGTAGCTAGCCTCACGGGGGCCCCGTATCAAAGTTTGTCGCGGGGCCCTTTTCCCCCGCGACAAAAGAAGAAAAACGCTTGTATGGAATCGAATAGAAATATGCTTTATTGTCACTGAAAATTTTACAATTTTATGGACAAAGCTTACAAAAAGTCGGAAAAAAAACAAAAACAAATACAGTTTACCGAAATTACATAAATCGTCAATATTAGTACAAAGTAAAAGATAATGAAATAAAACAAAACACCCAAATATAGATAATAATAATTAACCTAATAAATTTTAATTAACCAAAGTCGAAAAATAGATTTGAATTGTCGAGACTCATTGTTTGAAAACAGATTCAGCTTTTTCAATCCAAGGATGAATGAGCATTGCAAATGAGCTTGAACAAAGAAGCTCTGTTGTTATGGTATAACGGCGAGCGACAATTTCCTGAACCTGTTGTATGATTTAAGTGATTTTTTAATATGTTTTAGCCTTATTCTTTAACAATGTCATTGTAATAATATTGTTGCTAGACAGATAAAATTGTCATTATATACCGGGTGTGCCAATCAAACTGTGATTTTTTCTCTAAAAGTTCGCGTTACCCTGTGGAATATTTTAGCATTTGTAAAATGCTGAAATTAAAACCCTACTAGATAATTATAGTCTAGTACTAGTAAAATAAAAATACACTACATGTAAATCAAAATGTAAATTCGTACAGGTTGGAACAAATTTTTTATCAAAGTTTAGGTGAGTACAAAAAATATTTTCAAGAAAGTATCCAAATCATATAAGGTGATCATTGTTTAAATAATTAAAAAGGGGTCATTTTTGCACCATATTTACTTTTTTAACTGCTGAGTTAATTCACGTTTTAATGAAGGTGTTTAGAATATTTTTCTTCTGCAAAGCTGAAGGGTACGTCTTTCACCTAAGACGTACTAAATTCAATTAGACTCCCTATTTATTTAAAGAATTGAATATAAAACTTTAAAAACAAATTTGCAAAAAATAGTATTTACGATTTAAATAAGCACTATAAAATATTTTGTTTTATAGGAGAAGTTGCGCTATTTTCCAGTATTAAGCAAAAAAATTGGTCGAAAATTATTTAATAATTTATGAGATATTGAATTTGTTTATTAAATGTCACTATATTTTCAATTGCAAAAACGCGGTTGTTGCCAAAAGAATTTAAACCTGCAAAAGATCTCATTATTTTTATTTTTATGTATGTTTTTAATAAATGTATTGATAAATTCAAATTTTAATTAAACTCTCCTCTAAAATGGCATTTAAAAATTGTTCTAATTTGTTTATTACTTCTTTTTTAAATAACGTCGCTGGGGTTAAAAAATTCAATATCTCATAAATTGTTAATATTTTTCGACCATTTTTTTTTTGCTTTATACTGGTAACATGAACTTCTCGTATAATAAATAAAATATTTTATTTGTTTTAAATTTTGAATATTAGTCCATTCTTTCACGGTTTTTGCTCTGAATTTTAAAGAACCGCTTGGATTGACATGAAATTTGGCACACATATAGCTTACATGTCAAAGAAAAAAAGTGATATTGTGCCGATGTGTGCTTTTGCCCTGGGGGTGACTTTCACCCCCTCTTGGGGGTGAAAAAATATATGTCCAAAATAAGTCCGGAAATGGGTAAACTGACTAATTTTAAGTAACTTTTGTTCTATAGAGCTTTTTCGCCAAGTCAACCCTTTTCGAGTTATTTGCGAGTGAATATGTTCATTTTTCAACAAAATAACCACATTTTTAGACGGTTTTTCGCAAATATCTCAAAAAGTAAGTATTTTGTAGAAAAACGTTCTCGAAAACGTTCTCAGCAAAAATACAGCCTATAAAAAAGTAAAAAAATGGTGTACGCGTTAGGTCTCTGGATCTCGCAGAACCAGAGTTATAGCCAATGAAAAATAGATTTATATTCACCAAATTTCAAATAGAATATTTCGACGTGAAATATCCAAAAAATTAAGCACTTTTTGGGGAAAACCCATTTTAACTTTTTTAAAGTGTTTAAAAAAAGCTTTATTTCTGTTTTTACAAAAAGATTCTAGCATTAACTTTAAGCAAGTTACGCTCAAAATAAAGTTGGTCCCTTTTGTTATTGCAAAAAAAATGAGGAAGACCACCCCCTAATTAGCAACTTAAATGAAATTAATCGTTACCGCTCCACAAATTATTTTACTTATGTTGTATTTATATGATCTGTAAGTTTCATCGATTCAAAGTGCTTATTTTTGAAAAAATTTGGTTTCAAAGTAAATTTTTTAAAAATTTAAATTTTGAAAAATATGCTTTTTTTCAAAATAACTTAAAAATTGTTAGAGATACCAAAAATCTCGAAAAACAAAAAAGTCAGATTTGCTTTTCTGAATATCACGTATTTTTTTTGTTTTTCTGTTAGACCAAAATTGATTAAGATTTGGTGTTTCTAAATTTGCATACATTCGTGATCAGTGACTCGTTCAACCCCTTTTAACTACAGCCCTTTCAATAATAAGGACTTTAAACGGATGAAACTTACAGATCATATAAACAATATATACACGAGTCAAGAAACTTGTGAAGTCGTAACGATTAAGTTCATTTAAGATACTAATTAGGGGTTGATTTTCTCGATTTTTTTACCAAAACCAAAAGGGACTAACTTTATTTTGAGCGTAACTTGTTTAATTTTGAGGCTAGAATTTTTTTTTATAAAACAAAAATGAAGCTTTTTTTAAACACTTTAAATAAGTTGTAATGAGTTTTCCCCGAAATGTGCTTCATTTTTGGTTATTTCACGTTAAAGTATTCCATTTGGAATTTGACGAATATGAACCTATTTTTCATTAGCTATAATTCTGCTTCTACTAGGTACAGAGACGTGATATATACACAATTTTTTTAAATTTTTTACAGGCTATATTTTTGCTAGGAATATTTTTTCGACAAAATACTTACTATTTGAGTTATTTGCGAAAAACCGTCTAAAAGCGTGGTTATTTTGTTGAAAAAATGAACATATTCCCTGCCAAATAACTCGAAAAGTATTGACTTAGCGAAAAAACTCTATAGACCAAAAGTTACTTAAAATTAGCTAGTTTATTCATTTCCTGACTTTCTTTGGACGAACATTTTTTCACCCGCAAGAGGGGGTGAAAACCGCCCCCAGGGCAAAAGCACATATCGGCACAATATCACTTTTTTTGTTTGACTTGTTGGCTATGTGTATGCCAAATTTTATGTCAATCCAAGCGGTTCTTTAAAATTTAGAGGTTTTGCAATATTTTACCGTTAAAGAACGGACTATATAGTTATTTAAATAAATAGGGGTCAAATTTAATTTAGTAAATCTTAAGTGAAAGCTTTATTCTTCAACTTTGTAGAAAAAAAAATCGTATAGACCTTCATAAAAGCGTGAATTACTGCAGAGAAGTGAACAAATTAATATTGTGCAAAAATGACCCCTTTTTAATTATTTAAACAGTGATCCCCTCGAAGAATACAAAAGATATTTTCAAGAAAGTATCCAAATCATATTATAATTTGGATACTTTCTTGAAAATATCTTTTGTATTCACCTAAACTTTGATAAAAGGCTGTCCACAATATGTCTGCAACGAATTCTGCAATTCTTTGGTCACGTGGTTCGCAGAGGTGACGACAGTTTGGAGAAATTAATTGTTTCTGGAAACGTTCCGGGAGAAGATCAAGAGAACGATCACCAACAAGATTGTCCGACCAAATAAAGAATTCAGCTGGAAACTTATTCTGCGAAGCTCTTAGAGCGGCTGAAGATAGAGACCAATGGAGAAACATTGTTAGGAATATTGGGGAAATCACGATCCCTCAGTAATGGGGAAACGACAAGATAGAGAGAGAGAGAGAGAGAGAGAGAAACTTTGATACAAATTTAGTTCCAACCTGTATTTAGTACGGAATTACATTTTGATTTTTTTATTTTATTAAGCTATTACAGCCAACATTCTGTTGTTTTATTCATTCGCTTTTGGTTCATTCATTCTTATGTTGGATAATAAAAAAGTTAGGTACTTTAACAACTAGCCTTGTTTTTCGTCAATATAGAGTGTTTTTAAATAAGTATGGCAAACTCTAAGGGGTAATTCTGCATGAAAAAATAATGACAGTTTGCGTTTGTTTTATAAACCTGCTAGTGTGCAAATGCTTCGTCTCCGAGATAGGGTTATTAAAATTTTTCTTACAATCTGACGATTTGTTTATTGTCCTAAAACCGGTTAAAATATGCAAGTAAAATTTGGTGTGTTTTAAGAGGTAGGTATTGTGCGTTTTTGATATATAGTTAGGAATTTAATATTCATCATTGGCGCGCATACGGTTAATATGACCCATGTGTGCGCCAATGGTAAACATGAAATTCTGTTAAAATCCACCAAATTTCATTTGCATATATCAACCGGTTTTAGAGTAATAAATAAATCGTTAGTTTGTAAGAAAAATGTCAACACCCCCTATCTCCGACATACGTTTATAAAGCAAACTGTCATTATTTTTTCATGCAGAATTAGCCATTAAAGTTTGCCATACTTATTTAAAAACACCCTGTATCGATGAAAAATAAGGCTAGTTGTTAAAGTATTACCTAACTTTTTTACTATCCAACATAAGCGAATGAATCGAAAAACAGAATGTTAAGAACACATGAGGTTATAGTTGGGTTTTAATTTCAGTACATATTTTATAAATGCAAGAATATTCCACAGGGTGTGGTGAACTTTGAGAAAAAATTACTGTTTGATTGGTACACCCGGTATACAATGACAATTTACCTGTCTAGCAACAATATTATTACAACGATATTATTCAAAAATACGACTATAACATTTAAAAAAAATCACTTAAATCGGAAAACAGGTTTAGGAAATATGAGACATAAAAAATGACCCATTTTTAAGGTGGTACGTTCATTTCTTGGAGAAATGTTGTAGGTATACATAAATACAATTATAGATAAAGAACAGATTATACGAACATACACATAATATACAATATACCCGAACAATATATACTGTTTCAAATATTCAAAGATAAAACGATTACAAAAATTGCAATTCGGCATTCTTCAATATACATTATACAATAACTCACACACAGCCAACGGAATTGACAATGAGAGTTACCTTGAAAACAATAAAGCTCTGTTCTTATGGGGCAGAGAATAGGTAATAGATAGATATGATTTATATAGGTATATAATATAAAGAATCCACTACACCAAAATGTTGATATCCAAACAACATACACTGTTTCAAAGCGTTTTAATAGTGAAATAATTGTAGAATATTTAGTTCAATCTTTGTAAATGGAATTTTTTTCGACATGCCGCGATGGGGCCCTTGAATGTCGGGGGCCCCGTATAATTGATACGGCTGATACGGAGGTAGCTACGCCCCTGATATGCATTTGCATATTTAGACAAATTTAGAAAAAATACCTGCATATTTGTAGTAAAAGTAATGCATATATGTATATGCGCATATTTTGGTAATGTTGTGTTGCATATATTCCGCTCTCTAGACATCAATATAAGAAAGGAAATAGAAAATACTGCGAAAATTATAGAATAATTAGCATTATATCATGTATAGGCAGACTGTATGGAAAGACCATAAAGGAAAAATTAGAAATATATATACAGGATGAAATCGGAGAAGACCAGGCAGGATTCACAGAGGGATAGCATGCTTAGATCACATATACACGGTCGAGCAACTCATAGAAAAAAGAATGGCCAAAAATAGATCCGTCCATCTGGCTTTCGTAGATATTATGAAGGCGTATGACTCGATACCTAGAACCAAACTATGGGATGCAATGGAAGGCATGGAAGTCCCACGAAGATTAATAAAGTAGCTATCAAAATGGGCAATAGAATATGCAGTCCATTTAAGACGACAAATAAACTACTACAGGGCTGCTCCATATCCCCTACCCTGTTCAAAATATTTCTGGCAAAAACCCTGAAACCATGGAAAAGAAAGTGCGAAGGAATGGGTATACCAGTTGAGGAACGAATACTTATATACCCTAAGTTTTGCTGACGATCAAATAGTGATCGCACAAGACACGGAATACCTAACGACGGAGAATACAGAAATAAATAAACTGGAAATAGACGAAGGTAAACAAATCAGAGGAACAGATAATTACAAGTATTTAGGTTTTATAATACTACAAACAAAGGAACAACTGAGGAAGATATATAAAAAATAGACTCGAATTCGATAATGTGGGATAAGAACATCAGCATAAAAACAAAAAGAAGAATATATAATACCATGACAAGAAGTATCCTCACTTATGGGTGTGAAAATTGGACAATAAATAAGAAAACCAAAAATACAATAAGAGCAACAGAGATGGAATTCCTAAGGAGAAGGTGCAGAGTAATAAGGAGAGATAGAATAAATAACATAAAGATTAAGAGAAGAATGGGAGTGAACTCAGACATAATAGATCATAGGCGTAACCAAAGGGGGTGGGTTTGGGGTTGTAACCCCCCCATTGGGATAAACTTTAAGCTCTATACGCTTAACACCATATCCCTGGAGAATTTTCAGTAGTTGTAACCCCCCCCCTTTAGGATCATCCTGGTAACGCCGTTGTAATAGACTACATCGAACAGAAGAGATTAACCTGGTACGGACATGTCAGAAGAGCAGCCCATAATTGTTGGATAAACCGAATAACAGAGAGAAGCTCGATAGGAAAAAGGAAGAGAGGCAGACCCCGAAGATCCTTCAGAGAAGAAATCTAAAGGAAGGGGACTGGCAAGAGAGAAAGAGCTGGAGAGAAAGGTTGAGGGAAGGAATACAGTAAAAACTGTGGAAATCCTTAGTATACAATATAAATCAAAACGTCAAATAAACCTAATTTTAAAGTTAGATTGTGAGTTATTCCCAACAAAAATAATAAACGATGCTACAAAAAAATAACTTAAGAATAATATTAAGAAATATTTATACATATGAAACTAGCTTACACTTATGGTAAGGCAGCGGCGGATCCAGCATCATTAAGAGGGGGGGCCGATTGGCTAAATTTCTATATACAGTAAAACCTGTGTTACCGGCCACCTGCCAAAATCGGCCACCTGTACTAACGGCCAGTTTAAATATTCCCCAAACGAATTATACGTAGACTACAAAAACTGGAAATACCGGCCACCTTTCTATATCGGCCAATGGTTCTTTCATTTTTAGTGGCGGTTACTGAGAGGTTTTACTGTAATAACAATATTAATAATATTAATTTGGCTTTAAGAATACGAAGACAATCGAGAATGCAAAATACCCTAATAATACCGATTATTATGTCTACTACTGGAGTCATTCCGAAGAACCTCCTCGAAAACATAAAAAAGCTGAGTCTCTAAATGGATATCTTTATAAGACCATGCAGAAAGCTGTACATATTACTCTCGACTGCCAAATGTGTATGAAAATTGTTGGGAGATACTCCAGCCAGCATACCACGTCACCTAGGTCTCGATAACACGGAAAAAGTCACACCAGAGTTCAATCTTTTTGTTACCGCAGGTATCGGGATGAGTAAATTTTCCTCTGAGGGAGTGTGAACAGTATGGCCAAATCTGGATAATAATAATAATAATAATAAAAATAAATATGTAGGCGTAAAAATGTAGATAATACAAAAGTATATTTAAATTTTTTTAATTTTTCATACAAAAATGAAATCATTTCATTTTATCTAAGTACTTAATTTGTAATAACATATTGATAATAAATAAAAAATTGAATGAAAAAATATGAAAATAAAAAATTTTAAGAAACGCTTTTCTTTAGTTACGAGTGACCAAAATTAAAAGTATTATAAAAAAATCAACTAAAAACCAAAAAATAAAAAAAATTGAAAAAATCTTACACATTCGTCAAAGAAAAGCATGGCGCGTCTTCATCGAATAAACGGTTTTCGCCACACGCTTTTCTTTAACGAATGTGTTAGATTTTTTCAATTTTTTTTATTTTTTGGTTTGTAGTTGATTTTTTTATAATACTTTTAATTTTGGCCCCTCGTAACTAAAGAAAAGCGTTTCTTAAAAAATAATTTTCATATTTTTTTGTTTTTTACTTTTTAGTCTTACACTTTTCAAACAATAAAATATATCGCCATGTTTATTAAAATATATGTATAAAACATATGATGTACAAACATGAAAAGTAGTCGGAATCGGCAAAAACTTTAAAACTTCATTGTTTATTTATGAAACATAACGTAAACAATTAACGTAAAAAGTGAAATTATGTATAGTTCATATAATTAGCTAAAATCTGTAAAAGTTTCAAGTTTCTTCATTGTAAAAAACAAGAGAATTTAAGCATTTTCCGTTAAAATCGTTTTTTTAACATTTAATAAACATAAAAGAAATATTGACTATTCGTGTATTGTTCCCGCAAATGCATATGTCTGCAAATTTTCAGTCATTTGCATTGAAGAAAAGGCAGTCAAAGTAACGTCTAAAGATTTTACCCAGACGATTGAACTAAAGAAAAGCGTTTAATTAATACGCCAAAACTAATTCTAATGTTAATAATAATTAACATTAGTATTTGTTTTTGTGAACAATTATTGTAGCACAAAACGTCTCTACCGGTGGTTTTTCTAAGACTACGATAAAAACACGAATTTTTTTAATTCGAGTTTTGGTTGATGTTTTGTTTCGTATCGTATTGAAATTTGACACGAATAAGCGTCGTCTTTTATATAAACAAATATATGAGCGTTCAAAATTTGAAACTTTATTGTTTATTTATGAAGCATAACGTAAACAATAAACGTAAAAAGTGAAATTATTTATAGTTCATATCATTAGCTACAATCCGTAAAAGTTTCATGTTTCTACATTGTAAAAAGCGTTTTCCATTAAAATCGTTTTTTTATTTAAACAATTAATAAACAAAAACAATTTTTTTTGTTCACTATTTGTGTATTCTTCCCACGAATACATATGTTCGCAAATTTTCATTCATTTGCATTGAAAAAAAGGCAGTCAAATTAACGTCTAAAAATTTGACGCAAACTATCGAACTAAATAAAAACGTTTAAAAAGCGTTTAAAAAAGTAACATTTAATTGGTAAGAACGTAAAAAGAATTAAAATACAAAATCTAAACGATGTGTTCTTGTATGCGCGTAACGATCGATGACTTTATCGATATCAATATGAATATCATGATGAATATTCATCAATGCCAAGCCAACTAGCCTCTCTTCAACCATAGTATACCGTAGCCAAGTTTTAAGTCTCCTCAAGGTAGAGAATGTTCTTTCAGCACTAAATGCACTCAAAGGTAATGTCGCAAATATTTTCAAGAAAGTATGAATTTTAGGATAAATATCAATATCACAAAATTCTAAAAGTTTTACACTATCTTAAGACAAGTCGTATTTTTCTCTTTTCCAATATGCTTCCCAATATTCTAACTCTGCTCTTAGAGTTTTATATAAGTACAGATGCTGAACTTTCATTGAAAAAAACACAATATTTATCAGCTAGAATATGAGCAGCATTTGCTATTGACTCTTCGTCAGATTTTTCTAACAACTCAGGAAATAAAATTGAGAAACTGTATAAATTTAACGTTTCTTCAGGAAAGCGAGATTTTAAATCTTTGATGACGTTATCAAGTATTGGAATGTATATAGACCGTCTAAAATAGTGTTGAGGGTTTTCACATGGATAATTTTCTCAATTTCGCTGTTTTTTCGCTAGACGAGGAAGTTTTATCTCTATACTGAGTTCATCCGCAATGCCACAAATTTCATCATAAAAACTTGAAAATATTTCATTACATTTTTCTCGCTTTCGATTTAAAATCTTCAAAACATCATTAAGCATATCACGTGCTGATTTTAAATCGATTTTTGGCCTTTGAAAAAACGACTTAATGGCAAAGTATGAGAAAGTACTTCTGAAAAGCAGATAGTCGTCACAAGAAATTCAGGTTCAGATGTTGCAGATATTAATATCTTTGCCTTTGCAGCAGTTTGTGGGTCACTCCACGAATATACAGCGTCAAGGCATTCGTGAATTTTTCGCAGAGATTCTCTAAATTGAAGAACTCCGTTGTGACGTTCAACCCCTCTCGTCTCATACAAACTACTAAGTTGATGTCCCATCATATTCTTAAGAGCTATATTTCGTTTTGCCGAAGTTTAAAAAAAAGAAATTACTTCTTTCATCGTTCCAATCGCATTTCTGACAGATTGAACTGATGAAGATTTACCAATTGAAAGATTTAAAATATGGTTAAAGCATGGTGAATAAACGGCAATAATAGCTTCATTTTTGAAGGTAACCACTGCACCAACAGTTTCAGAAACCATTACAGGGCAGCCATCTGTAGTCACGCCTACACAATACTTAACCTCTAAAGTTGCTTTTTTTAAAGTTTCTAATAAAACTTAAGCTAAGTTGTAACCTGTTTCTTTAATTTCATTCTCTGCTTCACAATCAGTTTTGTTTGAATTTTTTATCTCATTATAAAGTAAATTAATTAGGCAAGTTAATATAGTTTTGCTGGGCGCGCTATTTTCGAGAGATTTTCGAAGAATCCGTTATCTGCAACCGATTTTATAATTATACGAAAGTGGACATGCTTAGGTATGCGTTCACAGTATATACATTACATATTTGTTTAAATATGCTTATTGTAATCATTTTTAATTCTTAATGTATACCTAAGAATTATAAATTACTCATTTTTAAATACACTGGCGTCACTGGCCCGTTTTAGCCAAGTCCCATACTAATAAAATATATTTATATGTAATTCATATATTATTGTAATTTTAAAACATGTATAATTATCCATTTGAAAAATAAATGAATGTTTTTGTAATCTTTATATGTATTAAAATTAAAAAAATAAATCACTTGGGTTTAGAGGGGGGGCCGATCGCCCCCCCCTGGATCCCCCACTGTGGTAAGTGAGCCCAAGTGGGGATTTTTGCAGTTACTCGAGCGTAGCAGATTATTACATGGGGTTTAACCTTGTACCCTAAAAATGTACCTCTACCATAATATATTGGCTCTTAATGCAGAGGAGTTCGTTAAGGAGGGCCGAAAAAAAATTTATCCTTAGAAAAACTCGAAATCATCAGATTAAGATAAGGTAAGTTAAGTATATGCAAAACAGTGTATATTTCAAAAATCTGAAGATTTAAGCGGGGCGTAAGGAAATGGGTGAGTCCCAAAGTTTCACAAGAAAAAACGAATATTTCGCGAAATGAATGACAGATCGAAAAACTAAAAAATACGTGCTCAATATTTTTCAAAAATCTATCGAATGATACCAAACACGAATTCCCACGGAGAGGGGTGGGGGTAAATTTAAAATTTTAAATACCAATCCCGCGATATTTCCCGAAATAAACATCAGATCGAAAAACTGAAAAATACACTTATTCAATATTTTTAAAAAATCTATCGAATGGCACCAAAAACGACCCCCACGGAGGTGGGGTGGGGGTTACTTTAAAATCTTAAATGGGAGCCCTCATTTTTTATAGCAGATTTGGATTCCTCACCTAAAAATAAGTAAATTTTTTTCGAGACATTTTTTCGAATTATGGATAGATGGCACAAAAACCAAAAAAAGATTGTTGGAAATGGAAAATTAAATTAAAAATGGAAAGCTCTACTTAACTTTTTTTGGTTTTAGGACCTACTTTAGAACCACAACCCAATAGGTCCCCTTAATACTCGAGTGACTGCACATTTAGCACACTTTGCTACCCTTCCATTTGGAAACATCCATTGCCCTAAAAAGAGTTGTGATCGTATATAAATTTGGTTTTAAAAATTTTAAGCTAATAAAATGTACGACAAGATATTGGTAAATATCACAAATTTTCAGCTCAGTAAAATATTCCACAATATTGCTAAAAATGATAACAGTATTACATCATTTTCTAATTAATTGTTAATCTTAAAATTTTTATCTTGGTTAACCAGTTCAAGGAAGTAGTGTATCCTGTTTAAGATGCTGCATCATTGCATCCTAGAGCTATTATCAATAAATATAAAATAAAATAGTTAATTATATTGTTACTATTGATATCGATTGCTTCAAAATATTTAAGCAATGATGGTCCCGCTATTCATCTCAATGCTCTTACTTTTTTCTATTTTGGAGGTATCAGATGAAAAATCAATATCTATTCCTCACAAATTTAAAAGTGATGCTATTGAGACTCACTGGCCAGAAGAAAAACGGGCGGTTCCGGTCACATTACATGAAGAAGATGAACCAGGTTATTTGGTAAAATATTGTTTTTATATGTTTAATTCATAATGTAAAATTAACCACAATTATTTAACCGCATCAAAATATAATTTCCATAATGATTCAACAATTTCTTTTTATGTTGTGAGATTATTTGCAATGTTTAACATTTTTTAATCTTAACATCATTAAAAGAGTTTTTAATTTACAAATTTTTAAATCTTATTTTTCTTCTTCTTCCTCTTTATAAGCAATTCTGCTTGTTCATTGGCTGGTTGACACCTCTCTGGAAGGTTGTCCGTCTTAAGCGCGGTCGGCC
This sequence comes from Diabrotica virgifera virgifera, assembly GCF_917563875.1. Lineage (NCBI taxonomy): Eukaryota > Metazoa > Arthropoda > Insecta > Coleoptera > Chrysomelidae > Diabrotica > Diabrotica virgifera. The sequence goes on along the minus strand of NC_065449.1, from coordinate 75,107,528 downwards.
GATATTTCTTCTACCGATTGGTGATTTATCTCTTGTTTTTTTGACCACATATGTCTGCCTGATTCTGGTTATTCATTGGCTGGTTGACACCTCTCTGGAAGGTTGTCCGTCTTAAGCGCGGTCGGCCGATATTTCTTCTACCGATTGGTGATTTATCTCTTGTCTTTTTGACCACATATGTCTGCCTGATTCTGGTTATTCATTGGCTGGTTGACACCTCTCTGGAAGGTTGTCCGTCTTAAGCGCGGTCGGCCGATATTTCTTCTACCGATTGGTGATTTATCTCTTGTTTTTTTGACCACATATGTCTGCCTGATTCTGGTTATTCATTGGCTGGTTGACACCTCTCTGGAAGGTTGTCCGTCTTAAGCGCGGTCGGCCGATATTTCTTCTACCGATTGGTGATTTATCTCTTGTTTTTTTGACCACATATGTCTGCCTGATTCTGGTTATTCATTGGCTGGTTGACACCTCTCTGGAAGGTTGTCCGTCTTAAGCGCGGTCGGCCGATATTTCTTCTACCGATTGGTGATTTATCTCTTGTTTTTTTGACCACATATGTCTGCCTGATTCTGGTTATTCATTGGCTGGTTGACACCTCTCTGGAAGGTTGTCCGTCTTAAGCGCGGTCGGCCGATATTTCTTCTACCGATTGGTGATTTATCTCTTGTTTTTTTGACCACATATGTCTGCCTGATTCTGGTTATTCATTGGCTGGTTGACACCTCTCTGGAAGGTTGTCCGTCTTAAGCGCGGTCGGCCGATATTTCTTCTACCGATTGGCGATTTATCTCTTGTTTTTTTGACCACATATGTCTGCCTGATTCTGGTTATTCATTGGCTGGTTGACACCTCTCTGGAAGGTTGTCCGTCTTAAGCGCGGTCGGCCGATATTTCTTCTACCGATTGGTGATTTATCTCTTGTTTTTTTGACCACATATGTCTGCCTGATTCTGGTTATTCATTGGCTGGTTGACACCTCTCTGGAAGGTTGTCCGTCTTAAGCGCGGTCGGCCGATATTTCTTCTACCGATTGGCGATTTATCTCTTGTTTTTTTGACCACATATGTCTGCCTGATTCTGGTTATTCATTGGCTGGTTGACACCTCTCTGGAAGGTTGTCCGTCTTAAGCGCGGTCGGCCGATATTTCTTCTACCGATTGGTGATTTATCTCTTGTCTTTTTGACCACATATGTCTGCCTGATTCTGGTTATTCATTGGCTGGTTGACACCTCTCTGGAAGGTTGTCCGTCTTAAGCGCGGTCGGCCGATATTTCTTCTACCGATTGGTGATTTATCTCTTGTTTTTTTGACCACATATGTCTGCCTGATTCTGGTTATTCATTGGCTGGTTGACACCTCTCTGGAAGGTTGTCCGTCTTAAGCGCGGTCGGCCGATATTTCTTCTACCGATTGGTGATTTATCTCTTGTTTTTTTGACCACATATGTCTGCCTGATTCTGGTTATTCATTGGCTGGTTGACACCTCTCTGGAAGGTTGTCCGTCTTAAGCGCGGTCGGCCGATATTTCTTCTACCGATTGGTGATTTATCTCTTGTTTTTTTGACCACATATGTCTGCCTGATTCTGGTTATTCATTGGCTGGTTGACACCTCTCTGGAAGGTTGTCCGTCTTAAGCGCGGTCGGCCGATATTTCTTCTACCGATTGGTGATTTATCTCATGTTTTTTTGACCACATATGTCTGCCTGATTCTGGTTATTCATTGGCTGGTTGACACCTCTCTGGAAGGTTGTCCGTCTTAAGCGCGGTCGGCCGATATTTCTTCTACCGATTGGTGATTTATCTCTTGTCTTTTTGACCACATATGTCTGCCTGATTCTGGTTATTCATTGGCTGGTTGACACCTCTCTGGAAGGTTGTCCGTCTTAAGCGCGGTCGGCCGATATTTCTTCTACCGATTGGTGATTTATCTCTTGTTTTTTTGACCACATATGTCTGCCTGATTCTGGTTATTCATTGGCTGGTTGACACCTCTCTGGAAGGTTGTCCGTCTTAAGCGCGGTCGGCCGATATTTCTTCTACCGATTGGTGATTTATCTCTTGTTTTTTTGACCACATATGTCTGCCTGATTCTGGTTATTCATTGGCTGGTTGACACCTCTCTGGAAGGTTGTCCGTCTTAAGCGCGGTCGGCCGATATTTCTTCTACCGATTGGTGATTTATCTCTTGTTTTTTTGACCACATATGTCTGCCTGATTCTGGTTATTCATTGGCTGGTTGACACCTCTCTGGAAGGTTGTCCGTCTTAAGCGCGGTCGGCCGATATTTTTTCTACCGATTGGTGATTTATCTCTTGTTTTTTTGACCACATATGTCTGCCTGATTCTGGTTATTCATTGGCTGGTTGACACCTCTCTGGAAGGTTGTCCGTCTTAAGCGCGGTCGGCCGATATTTCTTCTACCGATTGGTGATTTATCTCTTGTCTTTTTGACCACATATGTCGGCCTGATTCTGGTTATTCATTGGCTGGTTGACACATCTCTGGAAGGTTGTCCGTCTTAAGCGCGGTCGGCCGATATTTCTTCTACCGATTGGTGATTTATCTCTTGTCTTTTTGACCACATATGTCTGCCTGATTCTGGTTATTCATTGGCTGGTTGACACCTCTCTGGAAGGTTGTCCGTCTTAAGCGCGGTCGGCCGATATTTCTTCTACCGATTGGTGATTTATCTCTTGTTTTTTTGACCACATATGTCTGCCTGATTCTGGTTATTCATTGGCTGGTTGACACCTCTCTGGAAGGTTGTCCGTCTTAAGTGCGGTCGGCCGATATTTCTTCTACCGATTGGTGATTTATCTCTTGTTTTTTTGACCACATATGTCTGCCTGATTCTGGTTATTCATTGGCTGGTTGACACCTCTCTGGAAGGTTGTCCGTCTTAAGCGCGGTCGGCCGATATTTCTTCTACCGATTGGTGATTTATCTCTTGTTTTTTTGACCACATATGTGTGCCTGATTCTGGTTATTCATTGGCTGGTTGACACCTCTCTGGAAGGTTGTCCGTCTTAAGCGCGGTCGGCCGATATTTCTTCTACCGATTGGTGATTTATCTCTTGTTTTTTTGACCACATATGTCTGCCTGATTCTGGTTATTCATTGGCTGGTTGACACCTCTCTGGAAGGTTGTCCGTCTTAAGCGCGGTCGGCCGATATTTCTTCTACCGATTGGTGATTTATCTCTTGTTTTTTTGACCACATATGTCTGCCTGATTCTGGTTATTCATTGGCTGGTTGACACCTCTCTGGAAGATTGTCCGTCTTAAGCGCGGTCGGCCGATATTTTTTCTACCGATTGGTGATTTATCTCTTGTTTTTTTGACCACATATGTCTGCCTGATTCTGGTTATTCATTGGCTGGTTGACACCTCTCTGGAAGGTTGTCCGTCTTAAGCGCGGTCGGCCGATATTTCTTCTACCGATTGGTGATTTATCTCTTGTTTTTTTGACCACATATGTCTGCCTGATTCTGGTTATTCATTGGCTGGTTGACACCTCTCTGGAAGGTTGTCCGTCTTAAGCGCGGTCGGCCGATATTTCTTCTACCGATTGGTGATTTATCTCTTGTTTTTTTGACCACATATGTCTGCCTGATTCTGGTTATTCATTGGCTGGTTGACACCTCTCTGGAAGGTTGTCCGTCTTAAGCGCGGTCGGCCGATATTTCTTCTACCGATTGGTGATTTATCTCTTGTTTTTTTGACCACATATGTCTGCCTGATTCTGGTTATTCATTGGCTGGTTGACACCTCTCTGGAAGGTTGTCCGTCTTAAGCTCGGTCGGCCGATATTTCTTCTACCGATTGGTGATTTATCTCTTGTTTTTTTGACCACATATGTCTGCCTGATTCTGGTTATTCATTGGCTGGTTGACACCTCTCTGGAAGGTTGTCCGTCTTAAGCGCGGTCGGCCGATATTTCTTCTACCGATTGGTGATTTATCTCTTGTTTTTTTGACCACATATGTCTGCCTGATTCTGGTTATTCATTGGCTGGTTGACACCTCTCTGGAAGGTTGTCCGTCTTAAGCGCGGTCGGCCGATATTTCTTCTACCGATTGGTGATTTATCTCTTGTTTTTTGACCACATATGTCTGCCTGATTCTGGTTATTCATTGGCTGGTTGACACCTCTCTGGAAGGTTGTCCGTCTTAAGCGCGGTCGGCCGATATTTCTTCTACCGATTGGTGATTTATCTCTTATTTTTTTGACCACATATGTCTGCCTGATTCTGGTTATTCATTGGCTGGTTGACACCTCTCTGGAAGGTAGTCCGTCTTAAGCGCGGTCGGCCGATATTTCTTCTACCGATTGGTGATTTATCTCTTGCCTTTTTGACCACATATGTCTGCCTGATTCTTGTTATTCATTGGCTGGTTGACACCTCTCTGGAAGGTTGTCCGTCTTAAGCGCGGTCGGCCGATATTTCTTCTACCGATTGGTGATTTATCTCTTGTTTTTTTGACCACATATGTCTGCCTTATTCTGGTTATTCATTGGCTGGTTGACACCTCTCTGGAAGGTTGTCCGTCTTAAGCGCGGTCGGCCGATATTTCTTCTACCGATTGGTGATTTATCTCTTGTTTTTTTGACCACATATGTCTGCCTGATTCTGGTTATTCATTGGCTGGTTGACACCTCTCTGGAAGGTTGTCCGTCTTATGCGCGGTCGGCCGATATTTCTTCTACCGATTGGTGATTTATCTCTTGTTTTTTTGACCACATATGTCTGCCTGATTCTGGTTATTCATTGGCTGGTTGACACCTCTCTGGAAGGTTGTCCGTCTTAAGCGCGGTCGGCCGATATTTCTTCTACCGATTGGTGATTTATCTCTTATTCTTTTGACCACATATGTCTGCCTGATTCTGGTTATTCATTGGCTGGTTGACACCTCTCTGGAAGGTTGTCCGTCTTAAGCGCGGTCGGCCGATATTTCTTCTACCGATTGGTGATTTATCTCTTGTTTTTTTGACCACATATGTCTGCCTGATTCTGGTTATTCATTGGCTGGTTGACACCTCTCTGGAAGGTTGTCCGTCTTAAGCGCGGTCGGCCGATATTTCTTCTACCGATTGGTGATTTATCTCTTGTCTTTTTGACCACATATGTCTGCCTGATTCTGGTTATTCATTGGCTGGTTGACACCTCTCTGGAAGGTTGTCCGTCTTAAGCGCGGTCGGCCGATATTTCTTCTACCGATTGGTGATTTATCTCTTGTTTTTTTGACCACATATGTCTGCCTGATTCTGGTTATTCATTGGCTGGTTGACACCTCTCTGGAAGGTTGTCCGTCTTAAGCTCGGTCGGCCGATATTTCTTCTACCGATTGGTGATTTATCTCTTGTTTTTTTGACCACATATGTCTGCCTGATTCTGGTTATTCATTGGCTGGTTGACACCTCTCTGGAAGGTTGTCCGTCTTAAGCGCGGTCGGCCGATATTTCTTCTACCGATTGGTGATTTATCTCTTGTTTTTTTGACCACATATGTCTGCCTGATTCTGGTTATTCATTGGCTGGTTGACACCTCTCTGGAAGGTTGTCCGTCTTAAGCGCGGTCGGCCGATATTTCTTCTACCGATTGGTGATTTATCTCTTGTTTTTTTGACCACATATGTCTGCCTGATTCTGGTTATTCATTGGCTGGTTGACACCTCTTTGGAAGGTTGTCCGTCTTATGCGCGGTCGGCCGATATTTCTTCTACCGATTGGTGATTTATCTCTTGTTTTTTTGACCACATATGTCTGCCTGATTCTGTTTATTCATTGGCTGGTTGACACCTCTCTGGAAGGTTGTCCGTCTTAAGCGCGGTCGGCCGATATTTCTTCTACCGATTGGTGATTTATCTCTTGTTTTTTTGACCACATATGTCTGCCTGATTCTGGTTATTCATTGGCTGGTTGACACCTCTCTGGAAGGTTGTCCGTCTTAAGCGCGGTCGGCCGATATTTCTTCTACCGATTGGTGATTTATCTCTTGTTTTTTTGACCACATATGTCTGCCTGATTCTGGTTATTCATTGGCTGGTTGACACCTCTCTGGAAGGTTGTCCGTCTTAAGCGCGGTCGGCCGATATTTCTTCTACCGATTGGTGATTTATCTCTTGTCTTTTTGACCACATATGTCTGCCTGATTCTGGTTATTCATTGGCTGGTTGACACCTCTCTGGAAGGTTGTCCGTCTTAAGCGCGGTCGGCCGATATTTCTTCTACCGATTGGTGATTTATCTCTTGTTTTTTTGACCACATATGTCTGCCTGATTCTGGTTATTCATTGGCTGGTTGACACCTCTCTGGAAGGTTGTCCGTCTTAAGCGCGGTCGGCCGATATTTCTTCTACCGATTGGTGATTTATCTCTTGTTTTTTTGACCACATATGTCTGCCTGATTCTGGTTATTCATTGGCTGGTTGACACCTCTCTGGAAGGTTGTCCGTCTTAAGCGCGGTCGGCCGATATTTCTTCTACCGATTGGTGATTTATCTCTTGTTTTTTTGACCACATATGTCTGCCTGATTCTGTTTATTCATTGGCTGGTTGACACCTCTCTGGAAGGTTGTCCGTCTTAAGCGCGGTCGGCCGATATTTCTTCTACCGATTGGTGATTTATCTCTTGTTTTTTTGACCACATATGTCTGCCTGATTCTGGTTATTCATTGGCTGGTTGACACCTCTCTGGAAGGTTGTCCGTCTTAAGCGCGGTCGGCCGATATTTCTTCTACCGATTGGTGATTTATCTCTTGTCTTTTTGACCACATATGTCTGCCTGATTCTGGTTATTCATTGGCTGGTTGACACCTCTCTGGAAGGTTGTCCGTCTTAAGCGCGGTCGGCCGATATTTCTTCTACCGATTGGTGATTTATCTCTTGTTTTTTTGACCACATATGTCTGCCTGATTCTGGTTATTCATTGGCTGGTTGACACCTCTCTGGAAGGTTGTCCGTCTTAAGCGCGGTCGGCCGATATTTCTTCTACCGATTGGTGATTTATCTCTTGTCTTTTTGACCACATATGTCTGCCTGATTCTGGTTATTCATTGGCTGGTTGACACCTCTCTGGAAGGTTGTCCGTCTTAAGCGCGGTCGGCCGATATTTCTTCTACCGATTGGTGATTTATCTCTTGTTTTTTTGACCACATATGTCTGCCTGATTCTGGTTATTCATTGGCTGGTTGACACCTCTCTGGAAGGTTGTCCGTCTTAAGCGCGGTCGGCCGATATTTCTTCTACCGATTGGTGATTTATCTCTTGTTTTTTTGACCACATATGTCTGCCTGATTCTGGTTATTCATTGGCTGGTTGACACCTCTCTGGAAGGTTGTCCGTCTTAAGCGCGGTCGGCCGATATTTCTTCTACCGATTGGTGATTTATCTCTTGTTTTTTTGACCACATATGTCTGCCTGATTCTGGTTATTCATTGGCTGGTTGACACCTCTCTGGAAGGTTGTCCGTCTTAAGCGCGGTCGGCCGATATTTTTTCTACCGATTGGTGATTTATCTCTTGTTTTTTTGACCACATATGTCTGCCTGATTCTGGTTATTCATTGGCTGGTTGACACCTCTCTGGAAGGTTGTCCGTCTTAAGCGCGGTCGGCCGATATTTCTTCTACCGATTGGTGATTTATCTCTTGTTTTTTTGACCACATATGTCTGCCTGATTCTGGTTATTCATTGGCTGGTTGACACCTCTCTGGAAGGTTGTCCGTCTTAAGCGCGGTCGGCCGATATTTCTTCTACCGATTGGTGATTTATCTCTTGTCTTTTTGACCACATATGTCTGCCTGATTCTGGTTATTCATTGGCTGGTTGACACCTCTCTGGAAGGTTGTCCGTCTTAAGCGCGGTCGGCCGATATTTCTTCTACCGATTGGTGATTTATCTCTTGTTTTTTTGACCACATATGTCTGCCTGATTCTGGTTATTCATTGGCTGGTTGACACCTCTCTGGAAGGTTGTCCGTCTTAAGCGCGGTCGGCCGATATTTCTTCTACCGATTGGTGATTTATCTCTTGTTTTTTTGACCACATATGTCTGCCTGATTCTGGTTATTCATTGGCTGGTTGACACCTCTCTGGAAGGTTGTCCGTCTTAAGCGCGGTCGGCCGATATTTCTTCTACCGATTGGTGATTTATCTCTTGTTTTTTTGACCACATATGTCTGCCTGATTCTGGTTATTCATTGGCTGGTTGACACCTCTCTGGAAGGTTGTCCGTCTTAAGCGCGGTCGGCCGATATTTTTTCTACCGATTGGTGATTTATCTCTTGTTTTTTTGACCACATATGTCTGCCTGATTCTGGTTATTCATTGGCTGGTTGACACCTCTCTGGAAGGTTGTCCGTCTTAAGCGCGGTCGGCCGATATTTCTTCTACCGATTGGTGATTTATCTCTTGTCTTTTTGACCACATATGTCGGCCTGATTCTGGTTATTCATTGGCTGGTTGACACATCTCTGGAAGGTTGTCCGTCTTAAGCGCGGTCGGCCGATATTTCTTCTACCGATTGGTGATTTATCTCTTGTCTTTTTGACCACATATGTCTGCCTGATTCTGGTTATTCATTGGCTGGTTGACACCTCTCTGGAAGGTTGTCCGTCTTAAGCGCGGTCGGCCGATATTTCTTCTACCGATTGGTGATTTATCTCTTGTTTTTTTGACCACATATGTCTGCCTGATTCTGGTTATTCATTGGCTGGTTGACACCTCTCTGGAAGGTTGTCCGTCTTAAGTGCGGTCGGCCGATATTTCTTCTACCGATTGGTGATTTATCTCTTGTTTTTTTGACCACATATGTCTGCCTGATTCTGGTTATTCATTGGCTGGTTGACACCTCTCTGGAAGGTTGTCCGTCTTAAGCGCGGTCGGCCGATATTTCTTCTACCGATTGGTGATTTATCTCTTGTTTTTTTGACCACATATGTGTGCCTGATTCTGGTTATTCATTGGCTGGTTGACACCTCTCTGGAAGGTTGTCCGTCTTAAGCGCGGTCGGCCGATATTTCTTCTACCGATTGGTGATTTATCTCTTGTTTTTTTGACCACATATGTCTGCCTGATTCTGGTTATTCATTGGCTGGTTGACACCTCTCTGGAAGGTTGTCCGTCTTAAGCGCGGTCGGCCGATATTTCTTCTACCGATTGGTGATTTATCTCTTGTTTTTTTGACCACATATGTCTGCCTGATTCTGGTTATTCATTGGCTGGTTGACACCTCTCTGGAAGATTGTCCGTCTTAAGCGCGGTCGGCCGATATTTTTTCTACCGATTGGTGATTTATCTCTTGTTTTTTTGACCACATATGTCTGCCTGATTCTGGTTATTCATTGGCTGGTTGACACCTCTCTGGAAGGTTGTCCGTCTTAAGCGCGGTCGGCCGATATTTCTTCTACCGATTGGTGATTTATCTCTTGTTTTTTTGACCACATATGTCTGCCTGATTCTGGTTATTCATTGGCTGGTTGACACCTCTCTGGAAGGTTGTCCGTCTTAAGCGCGGTCGGCCGATATTTCTTCTACCGATTGGTGATTTATCTCTTGTTTTTTTGACCACATATGTCTGCCTGATTCTGGTTATTCATTGGCTGGTTGACACCTCTCTGGAAGGTTGTCCGTCTTAAGCGCGGTCGGCCGATATTTCTTCTACCGATTGGTGATTTATCTCTTGTTTTTTTGACCACATATGTCTGCCTGATTCTGGTTATTCATTGGCTGGTTGACACCTCTCTGGAAGGTTGTCCGTCTTAAGCTCGGTCGGCCGATATTTCTTCTACCGATTGGTGATTTATCTCTTGTTTTTTTGACCACATATGTCTGCCTGATTCTGGTTATTCATTGGCTGGTTGACACCTCTCTGGAAGGTTGTCCGTCTTAAGCGCGGTCGGCCGATATTTCTTCTACCGATTGGTGATTTATCTCTTGTTTTTTTGACCACATATGTCTGCCTGATTCTGGTTATTCATTGGCTGGTTGACACCTCTCTGGAAGGTTGTCCGTCTTAAGCGCGGTCGGCCGATATTTCTTCTACCGATTGGTGATTTATCTCTTGTTTTTTGACCACATATGTCTGCCTGATTCTGGTTATTCATTGGCTGGTTGACACCTCTCTGGAAGGTTGTCCGTCTTAAGCGCGGTCGGCCGATATTTCTTCTACCGATTGGTGATTTATCTCTTGTCTTTTTGACCACATATGTCTGCCTGATTCTGGTTATTCATTGGCTGGTTGACACCTCTCTGGAAGGTAGTCCGTCTTAAGCGCGGTCGGCCGATATTTCTTCTACCGATTGGTGATTTATCTCTTGTTTTTTTGACCACATATGTCTGCCTGATTCTGGTTATTCATTGGCTGGTTGACACCTCTCTGGAAGGTTGTCCGTCTTAAGCTCGGTCGGCCGATATTTCTTCTACCGATTGGTGATTTATCTCTTGTTTTTTTGACCACATATGTCTGCCTGATTCTGGTTATTCATTGGCTGGTTGACACCTCTCTGGAAGGTTGTCCGTCTTAAGCGCGGTCGGCCGATATTTCTTCTACCGATTGGTGATTTATCTCTTGTTTTTTTGACCACATATGTCTGCCTGATTCTGGTTATTCATTGGCTGGTTGACACCTCTCTGGAAGGTTGTCCGTCTTAAGCGCGGTCGGCCGATATTTCTTCTACCGATTGGTGATTTATCTCTTGTTTTTTTGACCACATATGTCTGCCTGATTCTGGTTATTCACTGGCTGGTTGACATCTCTCTGGAAGGTTGTCCGTCTTAAGCGCGGTCGGCCGATATTTCTTCTACCGATTGGTGATTTATCTCTTGTTTTTTTGACCACATATGTCTGCCTGATTCTGGTTATTCATTGGCTGGTTGACACCTCTCTGGAAGGTTGTCCGTCTTAAGCGCGGTCGGCCGATATTTCTTCTACCGATTGGTGATTTATCTCTTGCCTTTTTGACCACATATGTCTGCCTGATTCTTGTTATTCATTGGCTGGTTGACACCTCTCTGGAAGGTTGTCCGTCTTAAGCGCGGTCGGCCGATATTTCTTCTACCGATTGGTGATTTATCTCTTGTTTTTTTGACCACATATGTCTGCCTGATTCTGGTTATTCATTGGCTGGTTGACACCTTTCTGGAAGGTTGTCCGTCTTAAGCGCGGTCGGCCGATATTTCTTCTACCGATTGGTGATTTATCTCTTGTTTTTTTGACCACATATGTCTGCCTGATTCTGGTTATTCATTGGCTGGTTGACACCTCTCTGGAAGGTTGTCCGTCTTATGCGCGGTCGGCCGATATTTCTTCTACCGATTGGTGATTTATCTCTTGTTTTTTTGACCACATATGTCTGCCTGATTCTGGTTATTCATTGGCTGGTTGACACCTCTCTGGAAGGTTGTCCGTCTTAAGCGCGGTCGGCCGATATTTCTTCTACCGATTGGTGATTTATCTCTTGTTTTTTTGACCACATATGTCTGCCTGATTCTGGTTATTCATTGGCTGGTTGACACCTCTCTGGAAGGTTGTCCGTCTTAAGCGCGGTCGGCCGATATTTCTTCTACCGATTGGTGATTTATCTCTTGTTTTTTTGACCACATATGTCTGCCTGATTTTGGTTATTCATTGGCTGGTTGACACCTCTCTGGAAGGTTGTCCGTCTTAAGCGCGGTCGGCCGATATTTCTTCTACCGATTGGTGATTTATCTCTTGTCTTTTTGACCACATATGTCTGCCTGATTCTGGTTATTCATTGGCTGGTTGACACCTCTCTGGAAGGTTGTCCGTCTTAAGCGCGGTCGGCCGATATTTCTTCTACCGATTGGTGATTTATCTCTTGTTTTTTTGACCACATATGTCTGCCTGATTCTGGTTATTCATTGGCTGGTTGACACCTCTCTGGAAGGTTGTCCGTCTTAAGCGCGGTCGTCCGATATTTCTTCTACCGATTGGTGATTTATCTCTTGTTTTTTTGACCACATATGTCTGCCTGATTCTGGTTATTCATTGGCTGGTTGACACCTCTCTGGAAGGTTGTCCGTCTTAAGCGCGGTCGGCCGATATTTCTTCTACCGATTGGTGATTTATCTCTTGTTTTTTTGACCACATATGTCTGCCTGATTCTGTTTATTCATTGGCTGGTTGACACCTCTCTGGAAGGTTGTCCGTCTTAAGCGCGGTCGGCCGATATTTCTTCTACCGATTGGTGATTTATCTCTTGTTTTTTTGACCACATATGTCTGCCTGATTCTGGTTATTCATTGGCTGGTTGACACCTCTCTGGAAGGTTGTCCGTCTTAAGCGCGGTCGGCCGATATTTCTTCTACCGATTGGTGATTTATCTCTTGTCTTTTTGACCACATATGTCTGCCTGATTCTGGTTATTCATTGGCTGGTTGACACCTCTCTGGAAGGTTGTCCGTCTTAAGCGCGGTCGGCCGATATTTCTTCTACCGATTGGTGATTTATCTCTTGTTTTTTTGACCACATATGTCTGCCTGATTCTGGTTATTCATTGGCTGGTTGACACCTCTCTGGAAGGTTGTCCGTCTTAAGCGCGGTCGGCCGATATTTCTTCTACCGATTGGTGATTTATCTCTTGTTTTTTTGACCACATATGTCTGCCTGATTCTGGTTATTCATTGGCTGGTTGACACCTCTCTGGAAGGTTGTCCGTCTTAAGCGCGGTCGGCCGATATTTCTTCTACCGATTGGTGATTTATCTCTTGTTTTTTTGACCACATATGTCTGCCTGATTCTGGTTATTCATTGGCTGGTTGACACCTCTCTGGAAGGTTGTCCGTCTTAAGCGCTGTCGGCCGATATTTCTTCTACCGATTGGTGATTTATCTCTTGTTTTTTTGACCACCTATGTCTGCCTGATTCTGATTATTCATTGGCTGGTTGACACCTCTCTGGAAGGTTGTCCGTCTTAAGCGCGGTCGGCCGATATTTCTTCTACCGATTGGTGATTTATCTCTTGTTTTTTTGACCACATATGTCTGCCTGATTCTGGTTATTCATTGGCTGGTTGACACCTCTCTGGAAGGTTGTCCGTCTTAAGCGCGGTCGGCCGATATTTCTTCTACCGATTGGTGATTTATCTCTTGTCTTTTTGACCACATATGTCTGCCTGATTCTGGTTATTCATTGGCTGGTTGACACCTCTCTGGAAGGTTGTCCGTCTTAAGCGCGGTCGGCCGATATTTCTTCTACCGATTGGTGATTTATCTCTTGTTTTTTTGACCACATATGTCTGCCTGATTCTGGTTATTCATTGGCTGGTTGACACCTCTCTGGAAGGTTGTCCGTCTTAAGCGCGGTCGGCCGATATTTCTTCTACCGATTGGTGATTTATCTCTTGTTTTTTTGACCACATATGTCTGCCTGATTCTGGTTATTCATTGGCTGGTTGACACCTCTCTGGAAGGTTGTCCGTCTTAAGCGCGGTCGGCCGATATTTCTTCTACCGATTGGTGATTTATCTCTTGTTTTTTTGACCACATATGTCTGCCTGATTCTGGTTATTCACTGGCTGGTTGACACCTCTCTGGAAGGTTGTCCGTCTTAAGCGCGGTCGGCCGATATTTCTTCTACCGATTGGTGATTTATCTCTTGTTTTTTTGACCACATATGTCTGCCTGATTCTGGTTATTCATTGGCTGGTTGACACCTCTCTGGAAGGTTGTCCGTCTTAAGCGCGGTCGGCCGATATTCCTTCTACCGATTGGTGATTTATCTCTTGTTTTTTTGACCACATATGTCTGCCTGATTCTGGTTATTCATTGGCTGGTTGACACCTCTCTGGAAGGTTGTCCGTCTTAAGCGCGGTCGGCCGATATTTCTTCTACCGATTGGTGATTTATCTCTTGTTTTTTTGACCACATATGTCTGCCTGATTCTGGTTATTCATTGGCTGGTTGACACCTCTCTGGAAGGTTGTCCGTCTTAAGCGCGGTCGGCCGATATTTATTCTACCGATTGGTGATTTATCTCTTGTCTTTTTGACCACATATGTCTGCCTGATTCTGGTTATTCATTGGCTGGTTGACACCTCTCTGGAAGGTTGTCCGTCTTAAGCGCGGTCGGCCGATATTTCTTCTACCGATTGGTGATTTATCTCTTGTTTTTTTGACCACATATGTCTGCCTGATTCTGGTTATTCATTGGCTGGTTGACACCTCTCTGGAAGGTTGTCCGTCTTAAGCGCGGTCGGCCGATATTTCTTCTACCGATTGGTGATTTATCTCTTGTTTTTTTGACCACATATGTCTGCCTGATTCTGGTTATTCATTGGCTGGTTGACACCTCTCTGGAAGGTTGTCCGTCTTAAGCGCGGTCGGCCGATATTTCTTCTACCGATTGGTGATTTATCTCTTGTTTTTTTGACCACATATGTCTGCCTGATTCTGGTTATTCATTGGCTGGTTGACACCTCTCTGGAAGGTTGTCCGTCTTAAGCGCGGTCGGCCGATATTTCTTCTACCGATTGGTGATTTATCTCTTGTTTTTTTGACCACATATGTCTGCCTGATTCTGGTTATTCATTGGCTGGTTGACACCTCTCTGGAAGGTTGTCCGTCTTAAGCGCGGTCGGCCGATATTTCTTCTACCGATTGGTGATTTATCTCTTGTTTTTTTGACCACATATGTCTTCCTGATTCTGGTTATTCATTGGCTGGTTGACACCTCTCTGGAAGGTTGTCCGTCTTAAGCGCGGTCGGCCGATATTTCTTCTACCGATTGGTGATTTATCTCTTGTTTTTTTGACCGCATATGTCTGCCTGATTCTGGTTATTCATTGGCTGGTTGACACCTCTCTGGAAGGTTGTCCGTCTTAAGCGCGGTCGGCCGATATTTCTTCTACCGATTGGTGATTTATCTCTTGTTTTTTTGACCACATATGTCTGCCTGATTCTGGTTATTCATTGGCTGGTTGACACCTCTCTGGAAGGTTGTCCGTCTTAAGCGCGGTCGGCCGATATTTCTTCTACCGATTGGTGATTTATCTCTTGTTTTTTTGACCACATATGTCTGCCTGATTCTGGTTATTCATTGGCTGGTTGACACCTCTCTGGAAGGTTGTCCGTCTTAAGCGCGGTCGGCCGATATTTCTTCTACCGATTGGTGATTTATCTCTTGTTTTTTTGACCACATATGTCTGCCTGATTCTGGTTATTCATTGGCTGGTTGACACCTCTCTGGAAGGTTGTCCGTCTTAAGCGCGGTCGGCCGATATTTCTTCTACCGATTGGTGATTTATCTCTTGTTTTTTTGACCACATATGTCTGCCTGATTCTGGTTATTCATTGGCTGGTTGACACCTCTTTGGAAGGTTGTCCGTCTTAAGCGCGGTCGGCCGATATTTCTTCTACCGATTGGTGATTTATCTCCTGTTTTTTTGACCACATATGTCTGCCTGATTCTGGTTATTCATTGGCTGGTTGACACCTCTCTGGAAGGTTGTCCGTCTTAAGCGCGGTCGGCCGATATTTCTTCTACCGATTGGTGATTTATCTCTTGTTTTTTTGACCACATATGTCTGCCTGATTCTGGTTATTCATTGGCTGGTTGACACCTCTCTGGAAGGTTGTCCGTCTTAAGCGCGGTCGGCCGATATTTCTTCTACCGATTGGTGATTTATCTCTTGTTTTTTTGACCACATATGTCTGCCTGATTCTGGTTATTCATTGGCTGGTTGACACCTCTCTGGAAGGTTGTCCGTCTTAAGCGCGGTCGGCCGATATTTCTTCTACCGATTGGTGATTTATCTCTTGTTTTTTTGACCACATATGTCTGCCTGATTCTGGTTATTCATTGGCTGGTTGACACCTCTCTGGAAGGTTGTCCGTCTTAAGCGCGGTCGGCCGATATTTCTTCTACCGATTGGTGATTTATCTCTTGTTTTTTTGACCACATATGTCTGCCTGATTCTGGTTATTCATTGGCTGGTTGACACCTCTCTGGAAGGTTGTCCGTCTTAAGCGCGGTCGGCCGATATTTCTTCTACCGATTGGTGATTTATCTCTTGTTTTTTTGACCACATATGTCTGCCTGATTCTGGTTATTCATTGGCTGGTTGACACCTCTCTGGAAGGTTGTCCGTCTTAAGCGCGGTCGGCCGATATTTCTTCTACCGATTGGTGATTTATCTCTTGTTTTTTTGACCACATATGTCTGCCTGATTCTGGTTATTCATTGGTTGGTTGACACCTCTCTGGAAGGTTGTCCGTCTTAAGCGCGGTCGGCCGATATTTCTTCTACCGATTGGTGATTTATCTCTTGTCTTTTTGACCACATATGTCTGCCTGATTCTGGTTATTTATTGGCTGGTTGACACCTCTCTGGAAGGTTGTCCGTCTTAAGCGCGGTCGGCCGATATTTCTTCTACCGATTGGTGATTTATCTCTTGTTTTTTTGACCACATATGTCTGCCTGATTCTGGTTATTCATTGGCTGGTTGACACCTCTCTGGAAGGTTGTCCGTCTTAAGCGCGGTCGGCCGATATTTCTTCTACCGATTGGTGATTTATCTCTTGTTTTTTTGACCACATATGTCTGCCTGATTCTGGTTATTCATTGGCTGGTTGACACCTCTCTGGAAGGTTGTCCGTCTTAAGCGCGGTCGGCCGATATTTCTTCTACCGATTGGTGATTTATCTCTTGTCTTTTTGACCACATATGTCTGCCTGATTCTGGTTATTCATTGGCTGGTTGACACCTCTCTGGAAGGTTGTCCGTCTTAAGCGCGGTCGGCCGATATTTCTTCTACCGATTGGTGATTTATCTCTTGTTTTTTTGACCACATATGTCTGCCTGATTCTGGTTATTCATTGGCTGGTTGACACCTCTCTGGAAGGTTGTCCGTCTTAAGCGCGGTCGGCCGATATTTCTTCTACCGATTGGTGATTTATCTCTTGTTTTTTTGACCACATATGTCTGCCTGATTCTGGTTATGCATTGGCTGGTTGACACCTCTCTGGAAGGTTGTCCGTCTTAAGCGCGGTCGGCCGATATTTCTTCTACCGATTGGTGATTTATCTCTTGTTTTTTTGACCACATATGTCTGCCTGATTCTGGTTATTCATTGGCTGGTTGACACCTCTCTGGAAGGTTGTCCGTCTTAAGCGCGGTCGGCCGATATTTCTTCTACCGATTGGTGATTTATCTCTTGTTTTTTTGACCACATATGTCTGCCTGATTCTGGTTATTCATTGGCTGGTTGACACCTCTCTGGAAGGTTGTCCATCTTAAGCGCGGTCGGCCGATATTTCTTCTACCGATTGGTGATTTATCTCTTGTTTTTTTGACCACATATGTCTGCCTGATTCTGGTTATTCATTGGCTGGTTGACACCTCTCTGGAAGGTTGTCCGTCTTAAGCGCGGTCGGCCGATATTTCTTCTACCGATTGGTGATTTATCTCTTGTTTTTTTGACCACATATGTCTGCCTGATTCTGGTTATTCATTGGCTGGTTGACACCTCTCTGGAAGGTTGTCCGTCTTAAGCGCGGTCGGCCGATATTTCTTCTACCGATTGGTGATTTATCTCTTGTTTTTTTGACCACATATGTCTGCCTGATTCTGGTTATTCATTGGCTGGTTGACACCTCTCTGGAAGGTTGTCCGTCTTAAGCGCGGTCGGCCGATATTCCTTCTACCGATTGGTGATTTATCTCTTGTTTTTTTGACCACATATGTCTGCCTGATTCTGGTTATTCATTGGCTGGTTGACACCTCTCTGGAAGGTTGTCCGTCTTAAGCGCGGTCGGCCGATATTTCTTCTACCGATTGGTGATTTATCTCTTGTTTTTTTGACCACATATGTCTGCCTGATTCTGGTTATTCATTGGCTGGTTGACACCTCTCTGGAAGGTTGTCCGTCTTAAGCGCGGTCGGCCGCTATTTATTCTACCGATTGGTGATTTATCTCTTGTCTTTTTGACCACATATGTCTGCCTGATTCTGGTTATTCATTGGCTGGTTGACACCTCTCTGGAAGGTTGTCCGTCTTAAGCGCGGTCGGCCGATATTTCTTCTACCGATTGGTGATTTATCTCTTGTTTTTTTGACCACATATGTCTGCCTGATTCTGGTTATTCATTGGCTGGTTGACACCTCTCTGGAAGGTTGTCCGTCTTAAGCGCGGTCGGCCGATATTTCTTCTACCGATTGGTGATTTATCTCTTGTTTTTTTGACCACATATGTCTGCCTGATTCTGGTTATTCATTGGCTGGTTGACACCTCTCTGGAAGGTTGTCCGTCTTAAGCGCGGTCGGCCGATATTTCTTCTACCGATTGGTGATTTATCTCTTGTTTTTTTGACCACATATGTCTGCCTGATTCTGGTTATTCATTGGCTGGTTGACACCTCTCTGGAAGGTTGTCCGTCTTAAGCGCGGTCGGCCGATATTTCTTCTACCGATTGGTGATTTATCTCTTGTTTTTTTGACCACATATGTCTGCCTGATTCTGGTTATTCATTGGCTGGTTGACACCTCTCTGGAAGGTTGTCCGTCTTAAGCGCGGTCGGCCGATATTTCTTCTACCGATTGGTGATTTATCTCTTGTTTTTTTGACCACATATGTCTTCCTGATTCTGGTTATTCATTGGCTGGTTGACACCTCTCTGGAAGGTTGTCCGTCTTAAGCGCGGTCGGCCGATATTTCTTCTACCGATTGGTGATTTATCTCTTGTTTTTTTGACCGCATATGTCTGCCTGATTCTGGTTATTCATTGGCTGGTTGACACCTCTCTGGAAGGTTGTCCGTCTTAAGCGCGGTCGGCCGATATTTCTTCTACCGATTGGTGATTTATCTCTTGTTTTTTTGACCACATATGTCTGCCTGATTCTGGTTATTCATTGGCTGGTTGACACCTCTCTGGAAGGTTGTCCGTCTTAAGCGCGGTCGGCCGATATTTCTTCTACCGATTGGTGATTTATCTCTTGTTTTTTTGACCACATATGTCTGCCTGATTCTGGTTATTCATTGGCTGGTTGACACCTCTCTGGAAGGTTGTCCGTCTTAAGCGCGGTCGGCCGATATTTCTTCTACCGATTGGTGATTTATCTCTTGTTTTTTTGACCACATATGTCTGCCTGATTCTGGTTATTCATTGGCTGGTTGACACCTCTCTGGAAGGTTGTCCGTCTTAAGCGCGGTCGGCCGATATTTCTTCTACCGATTGGTGATTTATCTCTTGTTTTTTTGACCACATATGTCTGCCTGATTCTGGTTATTCATTGGCTGGTTGACACCTCTCTGGAAGGTTGTCCGTCTTAAGCGCGGTCGGCCGATATTTCTTCTACCGATTGGTGATTTATCTCTTGTTTTTTTGACCACATATGTCTGCCTGATTCTGGTTATTCATTGGCTGGTTGACACCTCTCTGGAAGGTTGTCCGTCTTAAGCGCGGTCGGCCGATATTTCTTCTACCGATTGGTGATTTATCTCTTGTTTTTTTGACCACATATGTCTGCCTGATTCTGGTTATTCATTGGCTGGTTGACACCTCTCTGGAAGGTTGTCCGTCTTAAGCGCGGTCGGCCGATATTTCTTCTACCGATTGGTGATTTATCTCTTGTTTTTTTGACCACATATGTCTTCCTGATTCTGGTTATTCATTGGCTGGTTGACACCTCTCTGGAAGGTTGTCCGTCTTAAGCGCGGTCGGCCGATATTTCTTCTACCGATTGGTGATTTATCTCTTGTTTTTTTGACCGCATATGTCTGCCTGATTCTGGTTATTCATTGGCTGGTCGACACCTCTCTGGAAGGTTGTCCGTCTTAAGCGCGGTCGGCCGATATTTCTTCTACCGATTGGTGATTTATCTCTTGTTTTTTTGACCACATATGTCTGCCTGATTCTGGTTATTCATTGGCTGGTTGACACCTCTCTGGAAGGTTGTCCGTCTTAAGCGCGGTCGGCCGATATTTCTTCTACCGATTGGTGATTTATCTCTTGTTTTTTTGACCACATATGTCTGCCTGATTCTGGTTATTCATTGGCTGGTTGACACCTCTCTGGAAGGTTGTCCGTCTTAAGCGCGGTCGGCCGATATTTCTTCTACCGATTGGTGATTTATCTCTTGTCTTTTTGACCACATATGTCTGCCTGATTCTGGTTATTCATTGGCTGGTTGACACCTCTCTGGAAGGTTGTCCGTCTTAAGCGCGGTCGGCCGATATTTCTTCTACCGATTGGTGATTTATCTCTTGTTTTTTTGACCACATATGTCTGCCTGATTCTGGTTATTCATTGGCTGGTTGACACCTCTTTGGAAGGTTGTCCGTCTTAAGCGCGGTCGGCCGATATTTCTTCTACCGATTGGTGATTTATCTCTTGTTTTTTTGACCACATATGTCTGCCTGATTCTGGTTATTCATTGGCTGGTTGACACCTCTCTGGAAGGTTGTCCGTCTTAAGCGCGGTCGGCCGATATTTCTTCTACCGATTGGTGATTTATCTCTTGTTTTTTTGACCACATATGTCTGCCTGATTCTGGTTATTCATTGGCTGGTTGACACCTCTCTGGAAGGTTGTCCGTCTTAAGCGCGGTCGGCCGATATTTCTTCTACCGATTGGTGATTTATCTCTTGTTTTTTTGACCACATATGTCTGCCTGATTCTGGTTATTCATTGGCTGGTTGACACCTCTCTGGAAGGTTGTCCGTCTTAAGCGCGGTCGGCCGATATTTCTTCTACCGATTGGTGATTTATCTCTTGTTTTTTTGACCACATATGTCTGCCTGATTCTGGTTATTCATTGGCTGGTTGACACCTCTCTGGAAGGTTGTCCGTCCTAAGCGCGGTCGGCCGATATTTCTTCTACCGATTGGTGATTTATCTCTTGTTTTTTTGACCACATATGTCTGCCTGATTCTGGTTATTCATTGGCTGGTTGACACCTCTCTGGAAGGTTGTCCGTCTTAAGCGCGGTCGGCCGATATTTCTTCTACCGATTGGTGATTTATCTCTTGTTTTTTTGACCACATATGTCTGCCTGGTTCTGGTTATTCATTGGTTGGTTGACACCTCTCTGGAAGGTTGTCCGTCTTAAGCGCGGTCGGCCGATATTTCTTCTACCGATTGGTGATTTATCTCTTGTCTTTTTGACCACATATGTCTGCCTGATTCTGGTTATTTATTGGCTGGTTGACACCTCTCTGGAAGGTTGTCCGTCTTAAGCGCGGTCGGCCGATATTTCTTCTACCGATTGGTGATTTATCTCTTGTTTTTTTGACCACATATGTCTGCCTGATTCTGGTTATTCATTGGCTGGTTGACACCTCTCTGGAAGGTTGTCCGTCTTAAGCGCGGTCGGCCGATATTTCTTCTACCGATTGGTGATTTATCTCTTGTTTTTTTGACCACATATGTCTGCCTGATTCTGGTTATTCATTGGCTGGTTGACACCTCTCTGGAAGGTTGTCCGTCTTAAGCGCGGTCGGCCGATATTTCTTCTACCGATTGGTGATTTATCTCTTGTCTTTTTGACCACATATGTCTGCCTGATTCTGGTTATTCATTGGCTGGTTGACACCTCTCTGGAAGGTTGTCCGTCTTAAGCGCGGTCGGCCGATATTTCTTCTACCGATTGGTGATTTATCTCTTGTTTTTTTGACCACATATGTCTGCCTGATTCTGGTTATTCATTGGCTGGTTGACACCTCTCTGGAAGGTTGTCCGTCTTAAGCGCGGTCGGCCGATATTTCTTCTACCGATTGGTGATTTATCTCTTGTTTTTTTGACCACATATGTCTGCCTGATTCTGGTTATGCATTGGCTGGTTGACACCTCTCTGGAAGGTTGTCCGTCTTAAGCGCGGTCGGCCGATATTTCTTCTACCGATTGGTGATTTATCTCTTGTTTTTTTGACCACATATGTCTGCCTGATTCTGGTTATTCATTGGCTGGTTGACACCTCTCTGGAAGGTTGTCCGTCTTAAGCGCGGTCGGCCGATATTTCTTCTACCGATTGGTGATTTATCTCTTGTTTTTTTGACCACATATGTCTGCCTGATTCTGGTTATTCATTGGCTGGTTGACACCTCTCTGGAAGGTTGTCCATCTTAAGCGCGGTCGGCCGATATTTCTTCTACCGATTGGTGATTTATCTCTTGTTTTTTTGACCACATATGTCTGCCTGATTCTGGTTATTCATTGGCTGGTTGACACCTCTCTGGAAGGTTGTCCGTCTTAAGCGCGGTCGGCCGATATTTCTTCTACCGATTGGTGATTTATCTCTTGTTTTTTTGACCACATATGTCTGCCTGATTCTGGTTATTCATTGGCTGGTTGACACCTCTCTGGAAGGTTGTCCGTCTTAAGCGCGGTCGGCCGATATTTCTTCTACCGATTGGTGATTTATCTCTTGTTTTTTTGACCACATATGTCTGCCTGATTCTGGTTATTCATTGGCTGGTTGACACCTCTCTGGAAGGTTGTCCGTCTTAAGCGCGGTCGGCCGATATTTCTTCTACCGATTGGTGATTTATCTCTTGTTTTTTTGACCACATATGTCTGCCTGATTCTGGTTATTCATTGGCTGGTTGACACCTCTCTGGAAGGTTGTCCGTCTTAAGCGCGGTCGGCCGATATTTCTTCTACCGATTGGTGATTTATCTCTTGTCTTTTTGACCACATATGTCTGCCTGATTCTGGTTATTCATTGGCTGGTTGACACCTCTCTGGAAGGTTGTCCGTCTTAAGCGCGGTCGGCCGATATTTCTTCTACCGATTGGTGATTTATCTCTTGTTTTTTTGACCACATATGTCTGCCTGATTCTGGTTATTCATTGGCTGGTTGACACCTCTCTGGAAGGTTGTCCGTCTTAAGCGCGGTCGGCCGATATTTCTTCTACCGATTGGTGATTTATCTCTTGTTTTTTTGACCACATATGTCTGCCTGATTCTGGTTATGCATTGGCTGGTTGACACCTCTCTGGAAGGTTGTCCGTCTTAAGCGCGGTCGGCCGATATTTCTTCTACCGATTGGTGATTTATCTCTTGTTTTTTTGACCACATATGTCTGCCTGATTCTTGTTATTCATTGGCTGGTTGACACCTCTCTGGAAGGTTGTCCGTCTTAAGCGCGGTCGGCCGATATTTCTTCTACCGATTGGTGATTTATCTCTTGTTTTTTTGACCACATATGTCTGCCTGATTCTGGTTATTCATTGGCTGGTTGACACCTCTCTGGAAGGTTGTCCGTCTTAAGCGCGGTCGGCCGATATTTCTTCTACCGATTGGTGATTTATCTCTTGTTTTTTTGACCACATATGTCTGCCTGATTCTGGTTATTCATTGGCTGGTTGACACCTCTCTGGAAGGTTGTCCGTCTTAAGCGCGGTCGGCCGATATTTCTTCTACCGATTGGTGATTTATCTCTTGTTTTTTTGACCACATATGTCTGCCTGATTCTGGTTATTCATTGGCTGGTTGACACCTCTCTGGAAGGTTGTCCGTCTTAAGCGCGGTCGGCCGATATTTCTTCTACCGATTGGTGATTTATCTCTTGTTTTTTTGACCACATATGTCTGCCTGATTCTGGTTATTCATTGGCTGGTTGACACCTCTCTGGAAGGTTGTCCGTCTTAAGCGCGGTCGGCCGATATTTCTTCTACCGATTGGTGATTTATCTCTTGTCTTTTTGACCACATATGTCTGCCTGATTCTGGTTATTCATTGGCTGGTTGACACCTCTCTGGAAGGTTGTCCGTCTTAAGCGCGGTCGGCCGATATTTCTTCTACCGATTGGTGATTTATCTCTTGTCTTTTTGACCACATATGTCTGCCTGATTCTGGTTATTCATTGGCTGGTTGACACCTCTCTGGAAGGTTGTCCGTCTTAAGCGCGGTCGGCCGATATTTCTTCTACCGATTGGTGATTTATCTCTTGTTTTTTTGACCACATATGTCTGCCTGATTCTGGTTATTCATTGGCTGGTTGACACCTCTCTGGAAGGTTGTCCGTCTTAAGCGCGGTCGGCCGATATTTCTTCTACCGATTGGTGATTTATCTCTTGTTTTTTTGACCACATATGTCTGCCTGATTCTGGTTATTCATTGGCTGGTTGACACCTCTCTGGAAGGTTGTCCGTCTTAAGCGCGGTCGGCCGATATTTCTTCTACCGATTGGTGATTTATCTCTTGTTTTTTTGACCACATATGTCTGCCTGATTCTGGTTATTCATTGGCTGGTTGACACCTCTCTGGAAGGTTGTCCGTCTTAAGCGCGGTCGGCCGATATTTCTTCTACCGATTGGTGATTTATCTCTTGTCTTTTTGACCACATATGTCTGCCTGATTCTGGTTATGTATTCCATTCTTTTTTCTATTTAGTGTCCATTCGTTTATACAATGTACATTGTCTTCTAATGTCTTCATTCCTCTTTCGGTCTCTCGGCGTATTTACTGTAATTCTTCTCAGTATTTTCATCATTAGTCCATTCTTTCACGGTTTTTGCTCTAAATTTTAAAGAACCGCTTGGATTGACATGAAATTTGGCATAAGTATAGCTTACATGTCAAAGAAAAAAAGTGATATTGTGCCGATGTGTGCTTTTCTCTGGGGGTGACTTTCACCCCCTGTTGGGGGTGAAAAAATATATAAAATTGGAAAGAAATCCTTTGTAAAAGGTATAAAATTTTTTTATTAAAAATCCCTTAAAAGGGCTACATCACAACAAAACGTTTTCGATTTTTATAAAAAATCATCATCAGTGTTCGATAAACTGGATGCTAGCTGAGCCACAAAAGAAAAATATCTGGGTAAAAACCCTTTACATAAAATATAGATGCCTTAAAAGTGCATACTTCAAGAAAAAGGTCTGTGATGGTCACATGGCAAACAGGATAATGCCCTAAGGTAAGGTATACAGGTTTCCCAACACGTGGGATCCAAATTGAGTTGATCACATTTCAAATTGAAATGTATTTAGCAAAAACGTTTTTAGCAAAAACGTTTTTAGCAAAAATATAGCATATAAAAAAGTAAAAAAAATGGTGTACGCGGTAGGTCTCTGGATCTAGTAGAACCAGAGTTATAGCCAATGAAACATAGATTCATATTCACCAAATTTCAAATAGAATATTTCGACATGAAATATCCAGAAAATTAATCACTTTTTGGGGAAAACCCATTATAACTTTTTTAAAGTGTTTAAAGAAAGCTTTATTTCTGTTTTTACAAAAAGTTTCTGGCATTAAATTTAAGAAAGTTACGCTCAAAATAATGTTGGTCCCTTTTGTTTTTGCAAAAAAAATCGGGAAGACCAACCCCTAATTAGCAACTTAAATGAAATTAAGCGTTACCGCTCCACAAATTATTTTACTTACGTTGTGTTTATATGATCTGTAAGTTTCATGGATTCAAAGTGCTTATTTTTTGAAAAAAATTGGTTTCAAAGTAAAATTTTTAAAAATTAAAATTTTGAAAAATATGCTTTTTTTCAAAATAACTTAAAAATTATTAGAGATACCAAAAATCTAAAAATCTCGAAAAACAAAAAAAAGTCAGATTTGCTTTTCTGAATATCATGTATTATTTTGTTTTTCTGTTAGACAAAAATTGATTAAGATTTGGTGTTTCTAAATTTACAAACATCCGTGATCAGTGACTCGTTCAACCCCTTTTAACTACAGCCATTTCAATAATAAGGACTTTGAACCGATGAAACTTACAGATCATATAAATAATATATACACGAGTCAAGAAACTTTTGAAGTCGTAACGATTAAGTTTATTTAAGATGCTAATTAGGGGGTGATTTTCTCGATTTTTTACCAAAACCAAAAGGGACTAACTTTATTTTGAGCGTAACTTGTTTAATTTTGATGCTAGAATTTTTTTTATAAAACAAAAATGAAGCTTTTTTTAAACACTTTAAATAAGTTATAATGAGTTTTTCCCGAAATGTGCTTCATTTTTGATTATTTAACGTTAAAATATTCCATTTGGAATTTGACGAATATGAACCTATTTTTCATTAGCTATATATCTGCTTCTTCTAGGTGTAGAGACGTGACGTGTAGACCATTTTTTTAAGTTTTTTACCGGCTATATTTTTGCTCAGAATGTTTTTTCAACAAAATACTTACTATTTGAGTTATTTGCGAAAAACCGTCTAAAAGCGTGGTTATTTTGTTGAAAGAATGAACATATTCACTGCCAAATAACTCAAAAAGTATTGACTTCACTGATAGTGAAAAAACTCTATAGAACAAAAGTTAGTTAAAATTAGCTAGTTTATCCATTTCCTGACTTTCTCTGGACGAATATTTTTTCACCCCCCAAGAGGGGGTGAAAACCACCCCAGGGCAAAAGCACATATCGGCACAATATCACTTTTTTTCTTTGACTTGTTAGCTATGTGTAGCCAAATTTCATGTCAATCCAAGCGGTTCTTGAAAATTTAGAGGTATACAATATTTTACCGTTAAAGAACGGACTACATATGGGTTTCGCCATATAGTGTTATTAAGGCATCCTGCCAATCTATTTGCTTTTTGTACTTGATTTTTCACTTCTTTGTCCAAGTCTCCGTAACTTGACATTGTAATTCCAAGCTATTTTACTTCCATTACTTGTTCAATACTGATACCATCAAATTATATTTTACATCTGATTGGTTCTTTACTGAATACTATTGTTTTAGTTTTCTGAGATGAAATTGTCATATTGAATTCTTTTGCTCGTATGTTAAATCTGTTAACCATTATTTGCAGTCTATCTTCTTCTTGGGCTATCAATATTGCGTCGTCTGCGTAGCAGCGTAGTTTTATTTTTTTGATTCTCATTCTATATCCTCTTCCTTTGTTGACCTTTTTGATGATTTAATACATGATTAAATTGAAGATCATAGGACTCAATGAGTCTCCCTGTCTTGTCCTGCTACCTATATCTATGAGTTCTGTATATTGTCCATCTATTCTGACTTCCACATTGTTCTTTGGTAGATGTTTTTAATAGTTTTATGATATATAGGGGGACTTCTATATTATACAGAAGGTCGATTTGATCTTTGAGTCTGTCAAATGCTTTCTTTAAGTCAATCAGACATAGAAATGCTAGTCTATTACACTCTAGTACTCTAGTGATTTCTCAGTAATTGGATTTATGACGAATATTGCATCTGTACACGATCTTCCAGTAGGAAAACCCTGTTGTTCATTTGCTAAACTTATCCTCTGATTCATTAGGTCTTGTAAAATTTTCGTTGTAAGTTTTAGGGTAGTATTTGCTGAGACTTCTGTAGTTTTCTGGCTGCTTTTTTTCTCCTCTTTTGAATAGTAGAATTAGTTCACTCGATCTCCATTCTTTCGGTATTTTATTGTGTCTTATGATTTTGTTAATTAATGTTGTTAATTGTTCTGTTATTGCTGCTCCAAAATATTTCAATAATTTATTTGGTATTCCATCCTTACCTGCAGCTTTTCTTTTCTTCATCTTTTCAAGTGTTTTTCGAACTTCCTGTGTACTTATATTAACATTTTCATTTTGGTGGGGAGCAAAGTATGCTAAATTTGCAGTCACTCCAGCGTTATGGGGACCTATTGGGTTGTGATTATTAGGTCCTAAAACCAAATAAAGTTAAGTAAAATTTTCCATTTTAGTGGGGACTTGCCATTTTTTAATTTAATTTTCCATTTCCAACAATCGTGTTTTCCGATTATAGCGCCATCTATGCACAATTCGAAAAAATGTCTCCAATAAAAGTGGCTTAATTTTATGTAAAGAATCCAAATCTGCAATAAAAATTCTTATGGTCTTATTGTCTAAATTCTTATTGTCTTATACTTATCGTATGCCTCTTGTGTCTTAGTTAACATGTATTTTGGGTAAGCTTTTTTCGTCTCTTTACATTTTTTTACTTCAGTTCTGTACAAAACCATGGATTTTTAATGAAATTTTTTAATGTATTATTCAAACATAAATGTTTCCATTCAGTTCTTTTTGGCTTCTCGGATATTATTTTACAAACCTCTTCTATTGGTTTTTATTTCGTTTTTTTTTCTATTGGCTTTGATCTATTGGCTATTTGGCCACAGGTAAGGCAAGTGAACTAGTTTTGTTTTATTTTAGAGACATTATAAATCTATTACTGATATATTCTATGTTCTAGATGGTATGTTGGTATTTTTCTTTTCTCTTTGGCTTTTCCACTATAAATCAGAACATTGTATATTTTTTGACATAGAAATGCCGCAAGAAAGAAAAACCTTTCAGAACCTCTATGAATTAGGGTGTGTTCCTGATATTTAAATTTTACATGAGCTAATCTTTTCGTTTCCGAAATTGCACAACTGTCTCCATTTAAGGTTTTTGTATCCCTGTTACCTTTTTGTTTCCTATCATTACATGGAGTAATGGAATTGGTTGTTCATGTTCATGAAAGGGTGTAGATTTAAAATACCATTAACTAATTACCTGTCACTAATTCGTTTAAATTTCTTTCAAAGAATCCGTTTCAAAAACTATAACAATATTTCAATGTCAAAGTTTATTAATAGTCCAAGTAATGAAGCTTAAAATAGGACAAAACCTCGCAATTTTTAAAGAATGGATCGATTTGCTTGAAAATTTGAGAATAAGTAGTGGATAGTCCAAGAATTAAAATCTATATGATGCCAAAAGGCGCTTTTACCATGGGGGTGGTTGCCACCCCATGTCGGGGGTGAAAATTTTTTATTATATTTTGACCGCAAAAGTTGGTAAAAACATTCATTCTAAGCAAAAAATGTTCTATACATTCTTTTGATAAAATTAATAGTTTTCTATTTATTCGCTATCGAAAATGTTAGTTTTATATTAAAAAAATTAATGTTTTTAATCAGTTTTCTGCAAATAACTCAAAAAGTTTTTGTTTTATCAAAACAACTTTGCTTAACAAAAATGTACCTTTTGAAAAAATCAACAAAACCGTTTTTTTTAAATTTTCTTTAAGACCAATAGTAATAGAGCTATACTCTATTATAATATGTTAGGTCTTCTTCGGCAAATGCTAAATATTGTAGTTTCAAAGTCAAAAGACGGGAAAACTATGCATTTTTCGAGGATCACTTGTTTAAACTAATTTGAAGTATTTAAAAATATCTATCTTCAGAAATAAAAAAAAAGTCTTTAGCTCAAAAGTTAGGTGGCTTATAATGAAAAGAATGTCCGACCCTATATTTTTCAGCGAAAAAGTGATCGAAAGCAAACCCCTAATCACCACCCTGATTAAAATTAGTCATTGACCTTATTTCGCCTTCTTTGCTTATGTATTTTTAATAGGTTCTAGAAGTTTAACTGGTTTAGAATGATTAGTTTTTAAAAAAATGGAGTCAAAAGCAAATATTGAATTTTTGAAGTTTGGTAAAATCCCTTTTCTTCAGAATAGAAAGATTATCATCAGAGATACAAAAAAATATTTAAATATAAAATTGTAGCTTATTTAATTCCCAAGAAAATGGTTTTTAAAAATTTTCGCTACGGTAAAAATTCAGTGAGCTATTGACAATTGAAACTTGTAATAACATGCAAAAATCACCTTTACCAACCCTTTCAAAGTCACCACTTTTTGCGACTGAGGATTTTAAAAGGATCTGGTATTAATAGTCTTATAGATCTTATAAAAACCTACAAAATTATTTTTTAACAAACTTTCTAAGATAAAAATTAAAAAGGTTACGGTAAAAAATCAATATATTTTTTTCAAAAAAAAAAAAAGAAATCTAATTGGAAGCATAATAATGTAAGTTATCTTTGATTTTAGTCATTGGCCTTATTAATTCTTCTTTATTTATGTATTATTAATAGATTTTAGAAGCTTGACTGGCTTAGAATGATTAGTTTTTAAAAAACTAGAGTTAAAAGAGAATAACGACTTTTTGTAGTTTGGTAAAAAATGCCATTTTCTTCAAAATAGAAAGATTAGCATCAGATATACGAAAAAATGTTTTTATATGAAATTGTAGGTTATTTAATTCCCAAGAACTTGGTTTGAAAAAATTTTTTCTACGGCAAAAATTTAGTGAATGGTAAATGAGTATATTATCGAAAAACATTGATTTTTTCTATATAATACTAACACTTTCGATAGCGAATAAATCGAAAAGTATTAATTTTATCAAAAAAATGTATAGAACATTTTTTGGTTAGAATGAATGTTTTTATCAAGTTTTGCAGTCAAAATATAATAAAAAATTTCCACCCCTAAGATGGGGTGGCAACCGACCCCATGGTAAAAGCGCCTTTCGGCATCATATAGATTTTGATCCTTGAACTATCCACTACTTATTCTCAAATTTTCAAGCAAATCGATCCATTCTGTAAAAATTGCGAGGTGAAATGCTTCGGTTCCTGGACTATAAGTTATCTATAATCAACTATTTTTAATGGGAAAGTAAGTTATCTATAATATACAGGGTGTAACAAAATTGGTGTAACAGTTATATATCGAGATATTTTGAACATTTTAAAATCCACGACACACTTATTTGTAAATGGTTAAGGGAGTAGGCTCAAAATCTTGGTCCAATGATATTTAAATGCATTCATTTTTTCGAATCCTGAGAAACTTAGATAATAATTATTTTTGAAAAATTTAAACGCAGAATGAAAGATTACATTATGACCAAGGCCCGAAAGTCCCTTAGAATAAACAAAAAGTTTATTTTGAATGAAATATTTGAAATTAAAAATTACACTATTTTTTTCACCCATGTAACTTATTAAAATAAAAATAAAAGTTTTCAGGGACTTTCGCTCTCGGTAATAATGTAATCTTTCATTCTTCATTTAAATTTAAAAAAAAAATAGTTTTCTCAGGATTTGAAAAAAAAATAATGCATTTAAATGGCATTGGATCAATATTTTGCACCTACCCCCTCAAGTAAGATTATAGAGAATTGGTAATAATATTTATTATTTATAAAACGTGTCTTTCTAAAATTCTTCTGAAAAAGAGACTTCTTCTAAAATTGCCTATCCGTTCCAGATGTTGGTGATCATCATGGCTATCTTGACTTTGTTTAGTAGTCGTGTTATACCATTTTCGAAAATTTTGAAGTCAGAAAATGCGTCTTCTTCCCGGTCCGCTTTTACCATTTACCTTCCCTTAGAGAATCAGTTGGAGAAGGCCGTAACGTTCTTGATTTCTCATTACATGTCCTAGATATTCTAATTTTTGATGGTCATGAGAATTTCACACTCTTTCTCTATTTTACGCAGGACTTCCACATTAGTAATTCGGTCAACCCAGGATATACGTTAGATGCGCCTATAACTTCACATTTCGAAAGCTTCGAGCCCATTCATAGCTGAAACAGTTAGTAAAAAAATACTGGATCCTTTGTAAAAGGTATATATTACCCTAATAAGGGTCACATTGCTAATAAACAAAACGTTTTCGAATTAACAGATAATCGATCATCAGTGTCAAAAGCCCTAAAATAATAAGGATAACCTAATTAATAAAGTAAATGTTGTAAAAAGTTGACTAGGGTTAAGAATTGCCAAAGGTCATACTTACAATAGCATGCATGCGTGAGCCACCAAAATTTTATGGGTAAAAACCCTTTAAATGTTACAAAATCTTAAATGGTACTGCATATTCTTAATAATAATAATGTATGTTACAAATATTCCTGGATATTACCCCGGACAACACAGGACTCTAACTCACGTGGATGTAATATGAAAGGGATGAACCTCACATACTTATGGATATGATGAACATTTCCTTTCACATTACACCCACGTGGGCTAGACTCCTGTGTTGCCCTGAGTAGTATCCAGGAATATTTTCAACATCCATTATTATTGTTAACAATATGTAGTACAATTTAAGATTTTGTAACGTTTAAATGGTTTTTACCCATAACATTTTGGTATCTCACGTATGCATGCTATTGTAAGTATGACCTCTGACAATTCTTAACCTTAGTAAACTTTTTACACATTTTCCTTTATTAATTAGGTTATACTTATTATTTTAGGGCTTTTAACACTGATGATGAATTTATTATTTGTTAATCCGAAAACGTTTTGTTAATGTGATGTAACCCTTATTAGGGTCTTTTAAATATACCTTTTACAAAGGATCCAGTATTTTTTGTGATTTACGGTATACAACCAGCTACAGGAATTTTATTTTCCTCGTGGATTTTTGAAACACTTAGTGTCCACGCTTCTATTGCGTAGAACAAAACTGTGAATATGTAGTATTTCAACAGACGGTAGGACATGAGAGGAGACGCATCTCGATAAAAACTGGCTTACCGAAGACGTACTAAGAGGCAAAGACGTTTTAAAAACATTGTGTTTAACTGATGGTACCACAATAATAATTTAATTTTAACGTACATAAACATTTAGGGGGATTTAAGGAAAGAAAATAAAATGCCCTGATCGGCCCCTGGGCGAGAAGAGTTTAATCCTTATTTTAAATCCTTGTACTCTCTTTTACAAAATTTGTATCTGGCTGTGTGGGTTTTACCTTAAAGCCAAAAAAAGGAAAGAAAACCACCATGAAATTTTAATGAGCTATACAAATTCTACTTAAATGTTCTTACCATCAGAGTGGCACATGTCCTTTTCGATATAAAATGTTGAACAGTTTTCGATATATGTGTAAAGAGAAATCCCGACATACAATATCTGCTGTCGAGATTCTCTTTAATTTAAGTTTGAAGCAAGTAGATGAGACACTAGCCAAGTAGCAAGATAAAGTGAAGTGACAGTGACAAAATGTCATGAATAAACTTTCTTAAAATTACTTAATGTCATAAATGATTAAGAATTTTTTACGTAGAATAATTAGCTTAAATTGTTGTTTCTTTGTATTTACAGGAAGTATAATTTTAAGTTTGTAAATATTGTAAAATTAATAAACTTTGTATTTTCAGAGCAACATCAATTTAGTTTAAAAAAAGTCAAAAGTCCCAAGTCCCAGTCTATAGTGGTGTAAAAAGTAACATATTACAAAACAACAATTTTGCTTAAGTACACTCAAAAATGGAAAAATTAAGGTTTGACTTTAAAATGGTAGGAGCACAAGATGGAAAAACAAATATGATGTGTACAACTTCAATTGGCACACCAGATGGAACAACCTTTTTATTACCAGATGAGTTTCAGCCAGCGAATTTGCACAAAGAAGTGTGCAAAACACAGGTATATGCAAGAATAAAAAACTCTATAAAGAAAAGAAATAAATCTAGAAAAGTGTGGATAACCTTAACAGAAGAATTATCAAAAATCTATCTAGATGAAGATGAAAATTTATATTTTGAGAATCAATATTTAGAAGAACTGACAGAGAGTGATAGTGAACCCACATCAGATGTTCAAGTTGACACAATACAAAAACTATTGGAAAAACTGATGGAAAATAAAGAACAAACATCTGAAATTCAGAATTTAAGCAAGATAGCAAAAGATTTTATGATTGAAAAATTTTATGGAAAAAATATAAACGCAAACCAATGGCTATCTGAATTTGAAAGAGAATGCGAACGTTGTTTAATTCTAGAAGAAAAGAAAAAGATTGAAATTTTAAAATTTTTCCTTGAAAAGGCAAGTATAGACTGGTACAGCTGTATGATACTAAAATTTACAGTAGAATCAGATTGGGAAGACTGGAAAAATAATTTTTGTGAAACTTTTGGAAGTAAAGGGTGGTCTCAAATCCGATATGCTCACACATTTAAATACCAGACTGGTTCCTTATTAGAATATGCAATAAAAAAGGAAAAGCTACTACTGCAGGTGAGTAAATCCATTGACACAAGCACATTAATAGATTTAATAGCCATTGGCCTACCAAATAATGTTGCAGATAAAATTGATAGAGAAATATTACAAGGTACCCAAGATTTGTACAATGAGATAGGTAAACTTGAACACCTTGCAACTAGAAGTCTAATGAAAAAGAAAAAATATGCAGAAAATAAATTCAAACAATCAGAGGAAAAAACTCCTTGTAAAATATGTGAAAATGCAAATAGAGGAAAACGGTTCCATTCTGAGGAGAATTGCTGGTTTAAAGAAAAAAAAAGATAAAGCTGGTCAAGTGAGGACAATAAATAACAATGCAATGTTAGAAGTGGAATTGAGCAACGAGAATCCAAAAAACTTACAATAATACCATTAATTGTGTTCAACGTAAAAATAAACAACATACTGAATGTGAATGCACTGTATGATCCAGGATCCAATGTGTCACTGATAAATTCAAAAATATTGAAAATAAAACAGAAGGAATGGAATAATAAACATTCAGTTAATCTAAACACAATTAATGGTAGTTCAAAAACAAAAGGTATGGTTACATTAAAATTAAAAATTTTAGACGTTGAAAATGAAATGAATGTTTTTGTTATAGAAAATGAAGAATTTAAGTATGATTTTTTAGCTGGTTTGGACTGTTGTTTAAAATTTAATATAAGTCACCATGAGAGACTAGAGATTATACATAACAATGATAGAAATATAGAATCACCAGAAAAAGGTAAATATGTCAAAATTCCTGATGTACTAGGTGACATAAACAAAAAAGAATATAAAATTAATTTCAATGAAAATTTAAATATTGATCAATTTGAAATAGAAAAAAATCATCTAGATTTAGATAAACAAGTTAAAATTGAAGAAATAATTGATAAATATGCAACGGTATTTGCCAAGGATAAATATGATGTTGGTACAGTTAAAGA
Organism: Diabrotica virgifera virgifera; assembly: GCF_917563875.1. Taxonomy (NCBI): domain Eukaryota; kingdom Metazoa; phylum Arthropoda; class Insecta; order Coleoptera; family Chrysomelidae; genus Diabrotica; species Diabrotica virgifera. Next base: position 75,072,820 of record NC_065449.1, on the reverse strand, counting down.
TTATGAAGCCCACATTGATCTAATGGTAGAAAAATACTGTTACAAACGCCCCTACAGATGCACAATGGAGGACAGAAAAGAGATAGAAAATCAAGTAGCAAAATTATTGGAAAAGGGTTTAATTGAAGAATCATATAGTCCTTTTGCTGCTCCTGTTACATTGGCATATAAAAAAGAAGAGGGGAAAAAATCAAGACTGTGTATAGACTTTAGAGAACTTAACAAAATAGCCACACCTCAATCACAGCCTTTTCCATTGATAGAAGATTTAATAATAAAAACAGTAAACTGTAATTACTTTACAACATTAGATATTAACTCTGCGTTCTGGTCAATTCCATTGAAAATTGAAGATAAACATAAAACAGCATTTGTAACACAAGAGGGACACTTCCAATGGACCTGTCTACCATTTGGATTGAAGACATCACCAGCCATTTTTCAAAGAATACTGAGTAACATAATAAGAAAATATAAAATGTCAGATTTTGCAATAAACTTTATTGATGATATTATAATATTCTCTAAGACATTCACAGATCACATTTCACATATATCTACATTATTGGAAACAATTATGAAAGAAGGGTTTAAACTAAAATTCTCAAAATGCTCATTTGCGAAAAATAGCGCAAAATATTTTGGTCATATAATCGAAAAGAATTCGGTGAGACCATTAAAAGATTACCTGACCGCTGTAAAAGATTTTCCAGTTCCGGAAAAGAAAAAAAATATCCGTCAATTTTTGGGAAAATTAAATTTTCATCAAAAATTTATACCACACAGAGCAGTTATACTTGAACCGCTATATAACCTATTAAGGAAAGATGTTAAGTTCATCTGGACAAAATAATGTCAAGAAGCCTTCGATAAGATAAAAAATTGGTTGTGTTCACAACCAATTCTGAAGATATTTGACCCAAACGTCCCAATTAAAATCTACACAGATGCATGCATGATTGGTGTGGGAGCTGTGCTAAAACAGGACGATGAAAATGGTAATAGTAGACCAGTGGCATATTTTTCTAAAAAATTAACAGAAGCACAAAAGAAGAAAAAAGCAATATATCTAGAATGCTTAGCCATAAAAGAAGCTGTAAAATATTGGCAACATTGGCTAATGGGCAAAGAATTTAAGGTATATTCTGACCATAAACCCTTAGAAAATCTGAATTTTAAAGCTAGAACTGATGAAGAATTAGGTGATTTGGCTTACTACTTATCACAGTACAACTTTAGGGTTAAATATAATCCAGGGGCAACAAACCAAGAAGCGGATTGTCTGAGCAGAAATCCAGTATTAGAACCAGAGGAAAATTTGGACGATTTTCTTCAGTTTGTAAACCACTATTATAGTGATTTACAAATGAGTGAATCCATTAGAAAAATTAACTTAATAGATATCGCAGAGATACAACAAGATCAAAGAGATTTACACAATAGTAATTTGACATTTAAGAATGGAATCTATTATAGAAAAATAAGAAAAAGAGACAAAATTTTAATATCAGAAAATTTTAGTATAGATCTAATAAAAAAGGACACATTACACCTACTGCCATTTAGGACAAACACAGATGATAAACAAGATAACTCCATTTTATACAGCAAAAAACTTGTTAAAAAATATAAGAAAAATATGCAATAACTGTGAAATTTGTTTGAAAAACAAATCAAGAAGAAAACCCAAATATGGATGGATGTCACATTTAGGTCCAGCAAAACGACCATTTGAAATAGTTTCTATAGACACTGTTGGAGGATTTGGTGGATGTCGGTCAACAAAGAAGTACCTCCATATATTAATTGACCATTTTACAAGGTACGTTTATATTTTAACATCACAGAATCAAAGTGCAACGGACTTTATAAAATTGACAAAAATGGTAACAGACAATTACCAAGTCGACATAGTGTTAGCAGATCAATACCCTGGAATAAACTCGAAAGAATACAAACAATTTCTTAAGAATAATAATACAAAACTAGTATTCACTGCTGTTGATGCACCATTTTCCAATGGGCTGAATGAAAGAGTAAACCAAACGCTCGTAAATAAAATAAGATGTAAAATAAATGAAACAAAGAACAAAGTTGCATGGTCAACAGTTGCACAAAAATGTGTAGCAGCCTACAATAAAACAGAGCATACGATAACAAGGTTTACTCCAAAATATCTAGTAGAAGGTGAAAACACAAACATACTACCTGATGAAATAAGACCTACAGTCACACAAGAAAAATTAAGTAAAGATAGAAAATTAGCATTGAAATATACATTAAAATCACATGAATGCAACAAAAGAAGATTTGATGCACATCGAAAAGACCTACAACTAAATGTTGGAGACCAAGTATACGTGGAAAATGGTAATAAATTAAACAGAGCAAAGCTAAACGAATTGCGAACTGGACCGTACACAATTAAGAAGAAATGGTCGAATTCTATCTACGAATTGGACACTGGACACAGTAAAGAAGAGTCAAACCTGTTCCACATTACAAAACTAACACCGTTGTTTGAATCCAAAAATGACCACACAAATACCTGTCTTTTTCTCACCTGAAGGGGGGGGGGGGGATGTAAAGAGAAATCCCGACATACAATATCTGCTGTCGAGATTCTCTTTAATTTAAGTTTGAAGCAAGTAGCTGAGACACTAGCCAAGTAGCAAGATAAAGTGAAGTGACAGTGACAAAATGTCATGAATAAACTTTCTTAAAATTACTTAATGTCATAAATGATTAAGAATTTTTTACGTAGAATAATTAGCTTAAATTGTTGTTTCTTTGTATTTACAGGTAGTATAATTTTAAGTTTGTAAATATTGTAAAATTAATAAACTTTGTATTTTCAGAGCAACATCAATTTAGTTTAAAAAAAGTCAAAAGTCCCAAGTCCCAGTCTATAGTGGTGTAAAAAGTAACATATTACATATGTATACTGAAAAAATCGATTTCCATTTTGTAAATTAAAAGAACTGTAACTTTTTTTATGTGTACATTATTTTTTGTACTAAGATAAGTTAGGTTCAATCCAACTATTTTTGATCCCAGAATAGGTGAGTTAATTTATAACCCACCTTTTTGTTACACCCTGTATATTAATGCTTTTATACATAAAAACTATTAACAATATTTTTTATTTCATTTTCAGAGAAAGCAACTATTAAAATTTGGAGAAATGGCTAGCAAGATCGGCAATTCAGTTGGAAGTCATGCATCCTCCATAACAAGGGCAATCGACAAAGTTTGTGAAGTTGTAAAAACAATAATTCCGGTGATAGCGGCTGTTTGTCACGTAGGACAGTTTAAATTCTGTATGGCTGAAGGTGATATTCCAAAAGACATTAGTATTGATTTGGATTAAAACTAAATTTTGCGTACAAAATATGGTTTTAAGTTGTTTTTCATTATATTATAATCATCACACAATAACTACATAATGTTTGTGTTTTAGCAGATATAAATTTTATAGTATGTATATGGTTGTTTGTATTTTCCTATTTACATAGGCCAATACAGGGTGATTGATTAGTAGGGTAAAGCTCAATAGCTCCGCTATAAATAGTCATTGATAGTAATAAAAGATAATAACAAAAATTTTAGCCACCTTTGAGCTTCATATTACAAAATCAGTTAGAACGTTACAGGGTGTTCAATAACACAGTGGCAGACCTAACTTATGTTTTTTTTTAAATGGAACACTCTATATTTTATTTTTTTTTCGAAATCCTGTTAACTTTTTCATCACAAAAATATAAAGGTTTGTTATGTTATACAGGGTATTTACAAAGTTATAACCAATTTTTTATGAAAATCGTAACAAGTTCAACTCCCTGTATAAATAAAAATAAGCACAACAGCAATGGTTTATCAATGCCACATTTTTTTAAAAATGAATAACCATTTTCAATTAACCAGAGAAGGTTCCCATTGTTTTCATTCTGGTGGGATGTAGAATAGCATATGTTGTTTTATATGCCATTAGAGTGAAAACTTAGTCTTTTTCTATATTTTTTATTTATTGTCAAAATTTTTAAGAATTATTGATATTGCTAATTTTCTTTATATCAAATACAGGGTCAAAACGCAAGTACATTATTTTCTCAATAATGCTAAATGGAACACCCTGTATTTTATATCAATATTGAAAAGTAACATTAACGTACTTTAATTTTTATAGCATATAGTTCGGCTGTGAAGATGCTACAGTAATATGGAAGACGGTAGGTAGCTATAACTTCGTTGGTGGTAGTCACAGACGAACCAACTTGATCTTCGAGTTTAGAAGCATGTGTGTAGATGATTGAGTCATACTGTTTGGTGTGGATGAGTTCAAGGGAGGATGACTTTAGGGCGGAACTAGGGGTTTCTTTTTTGTTATAATGTGTTGATAGACTGGTGTTTATAGTGGGCAATGTTATTGTCCATGGTGGAATGTTAGAATATGAGATTGGAGTAGTAATTCGTAAGTCTATATTACCTACTAGTTTTTTAAGAATTTGAGAAGCTGGTATTACTGTTCTGGGTTTGTTTACTATCGTTGGTTTGGTAGAGTTGATTAACCCATTGACTGGATTATTTGGATTAGCTGATGCTTTGACAAAGTATGACAAAAGAAGTCGCTGACGGCGAATATGAGTAGGTGGTTCGTTAGCTTCGATTTGAATACTTTCAATGGGACTAGATCTAAACGCACCAAGGCATATTCGAAGGGCGGTGTTCTGGATGATATTGAGGCAATTTAGTTGTGAATTGGGAGCTGACATGTATAATATACTTCCATAGTCCATTTTTGAACGAATTAAAGATCGGTAAATTCTCAGCAACATACCTTCATCTGTTCCCCACTGATGATGCGCTAGTGATTTTAAGATATTTATCCTTTTAGGACAGGTTATCCTCAAGGAAATCAAGAAGCATTCGTGGAAAAAATACGTTAGCTCTATTAACTCTAACACAAACCCTTTTCAAGTGTGGAATAAAATCAGACAAATGAAAGGACACAACACATAATATAAAATTCCTGCACTCATTCAAGAAAATAAAGTTATTACTGATGACCAGGAAATTTCAGAAATAATTTCTGAATATTTTAGCAACAAAACGAAAGGTAAAAATTTATCCTTAGAACAACAAACATCCACAAGAACTTACGCAAAAAATTCCAGTCAGATAGAGTGTATAAATCTTCCTTTTTCTTTGCCAGAACTTGAATTTGCCATTTCCACTTTAAAAAATTCGGCAGCAGGACCCGACATGATCCCCTCAATTTTCCTTAAAAATCTACATCCAAGTACACGATCGAAACTACTTGAGCTATATAATATTATATGGACAAGCCAAGAATTTCCTTCTCTTTGTCAACAATCGCTTGTTATTTCAATCAAGAAATCTGACTTAATGTATAACACAGTAAACTCTTTCAGACCAATCTCTTTGACATGCACACTGTGCAAACTCTTAGAAAAGATGCCAAATTTTCGACTTATCTGGTATTTTGAAAAGCAATGTTTTTTGACAAAGGCCAATCAGGATTTAGGAAAAATCGCTGTACACTAGACAACCTAATTATCTTACAAAATGAAATTGCACATGCCTTCGCCAGCAACAGAAATTTAATTGCTGTATATCTCGATATAGAGAGCGCATTTGATACAGTTCAGAAATAGGTAGTTCTAGAAACACTTCAAAAAATGAAATTATATAGTAATGTATATTACTTTCTCGAGAACTTTTTGTCTAATAGAACCTTTCAGAGTCTCTGCCAACGGAAAATTCTCGGCAATACATCTTACTGAAAATGGTATACCACAAGGATCGGTTCTAAGTACTACTCTATTCTTGATGAGTATAAAAAATATTGGCACACTGATTCGACCCCCAGTCAAATATACAATATACGCAGATGATCTAGTAATTTTCTCTCATGGCAAAACCACATAATCCACTTGCGCCTTAATTCAAACTGCTTTAAATTATATCCACAGTTGGTCAAAAGGAACAGGATTTAAATTTCCATCAAAAAAATCTAAAATAGTTCTTTTTAGTAAAAAACATAATCCCAACTTAATTAATTTAACATTAAATGGCACCCCACTACAAGTAGTTCATCAACAACAATTTTTAGGTGTTATCTTTGATAAAAAGTTATCTTGGAGATATCATATTCAAGAATTAAAAGGTACCTGTCCTAAAAGGATAAATATCTTAAAATCACTAGCGCATCATCAGTGGGGAACAGATGAAGGTATGTTGCTGAGAATTTACCGATCTTTAATTCGTTCAAAAATGGACTATGGAAGTATATTATACATGTCAGCTCCCAATTCACAACTAAATTGCCTCAATATCATCCAGAACACCGCCCTTCGAATATGCCTTGGTGCGTTTAGATCTAGTCCCATTGAAAGTATTCAAATCGAAGCTAACGAACCACCTACTCATATTCGCCGTCAGCGACTTCTTTTGTCATACTTTGTCAAAGCATCAGCTAATCCAAATAATCCAGTCAATGGGTTAATCAACTCTACCAAACCAACGATAGTAAACAAACCCAGAACAGTAATACCAGCTTCTCAAATTCTTAAAAAACTAGTAGGTAATATAGACTTACGAACTACTACTCGAATCTCATATTCTAACATTCCACCATGGACAATAACATTGCCCACTATAAACACCAGTCTATCAACACATTATAACAAAAAAGAAACCCCTAGTTCCGCCCTAAAGTCATCCTCCCTTGAACTCATCCACACCAAACAGTATGACTCAATCATCTACACACATGCTTCTAAACTCGAAGATCAAGTTGGTTCGTCTGTGACTACCACCAACGAAGTTATAGCTACCTACCGTCTTCCATATTACTGTAGCATCTTCACAGCCGAACTATATGCTGTCATGAAAGCACTTAGTTGTCCAACCAACAAAAGCAAAAACCTTGCAATCTGCACTGATTCGCTATCTTCCATACTACCCATCAAGGACTTTTACTCCCAAACCCCACTAATTCAAAATATCCACAATACATGCCACCTATTATTAGATAAGAACGTATCTAGATAAGAACGATAAGCATTGTTTGGACTCCATCGCACGTGGGTATTACAGGAAACGAAACCGCCGATCAAGCGGCCAAAGAGGCATCCCGTTCTGACATTCCAATGGAGAGTATACAACTTGGTGTAGATTTACAACATACAGTAAACCAAATGTGCTTGAGAGTTTGGCAAAACCTCTGGAATAGAACAAACTCAACACTCCATAGTATTCAACCCAGAATACCTGCCTTAAAAATACCAGCACTTTGTAGAAGGACAAAGTTGTCATGAGAAGACTAAGAATTGGACATTGCCGTCTTACACATGGTTACCTGATGAGCCAGGGAAATCCCCCTTGGTGTCATACCTGCAACACTCGTGTCACCGTCAAACACATACTAGTTGAGTGCCAGCTATACACGAACACCCGAAGAGAACATAAACTGGATGAAGACCAAACCGCCACTCTTAGTGATAATATTAACTTTAATAATGTGATAATGTTTCTCAAAGACTCTGGGTTATACTACGCTAAATTCTTTATTTTCTTAATTCATGTAATATAAACACACTGTAAACCTTACTTTTGTAACCGTGTCAATGACCTGCGTTGCTGAGCCACGTTAATTTAAATAAATAAAAAAAATATTGTACAAAATTTACGTTATTATTAATTAAATTTATATCAGAAAGTGAAATTCTGCAGTATTTTGCAATTATATTTATAAAACATAAATCGAAACTTTACAGATTTAGTAATTAGTTACTTATTCAATATTCAGTACTTGAACAACTATCGATTAAACATCAAAATCGGCCATCATGCAAAAGCATTCTGTCATCGTCATTACTGTCATACGAATTTTTATTTCGTTTAAAATTAATAAAAGCCTTAAATCTTTTAAGTTTTGTATTAATGCAAATATATTAAGAAATGGTGTTTTTTTAATTCGATTATATATAGGACGGTGACAGATATTCATGATAATTTGTTAGCAAATATATTTATTTAGATTTTCTAATATTCATCAAGGGAAAAGCAACTGCGCTGCGGAAGGCTACACTTCATAAACAATAACGTAATTATTAACGGTATTTTCAATTTTTGATATTTTATTTTAAGTGCTTAAATTGGTTTAATATTTAAATAAAAATACGATTAAACTGTTTAAAATATATTTATTTCCATTATTTCGTTGAAATTATAATAATAGAAGTATAACGTCTTACGTGCGTACCAAGTACACACATTCTTTTTTCATTAGGATGTAATTAATAGAGACCGGATTATATGTTCGTGTTTTGACTGAAATATGTGCATATATATGTCTGAAATATGAGTAAAATATGTTGAAAATATTCCCTAAAATTTTAAAATATGTTCCAAATATGTGGAATATGTGAAAAACATTTTAAAGTAACAAGAAAATATGTAGTAAAAAATATATAAAAGTTTTATTAAATAACGATAAGTACATATTGACAAAATTAACATACATAGTATACCAATGTACACCTATCTAGTACCTATTACTATTACTTACGTTTCTACATTTTATTCCTTCTTGTAAAAACAATTCACAATCAAATGTTTTTCAATATTTTCAATAGAAAAAATATGTCGCCTATCCGTTAGTAGTAATTTGTATGTTGAAAAGCTTCGTTCAACATCAACTGATGTGATTATTGGTGCAAATTTTAAAACATTAAGGGCCGGTTGTTCGAACGCTAATCAACAATGATTATTATCAAATATTTAATTACTGTCACCAACTGTCAATGTCAACTTTGTTTGGGTTGCTGAAAACATAATTGATTACAATTATGAGACTAGTTAATCAATTAACATAACAATTATTAACATAATCGATTAATAAATCTCATAATTATTGTAATTAATTATGTTTTCAGCAACCCAAACAAAGTTGACATTGACAGTTGGTGACAGTAATTAAATATTTGATAATGATCATTGTTGATTAGCGTTCGAACAACCGGCCCTTAATCTCCGCATTTAAATTGGTATTAACATCAAAATCGCCACAAAGAATTGGTTTGCTTTCTGTAATAGTTTTAGATCACTATTTTTCTGTAAAGTTTCAATACATTTTTTATTTATTGATTGTCCAATTTTTCCAGAAACTTTCTCAACGTTTTCCTTAAATTTCTGAATTAAATTAAGAGACTCTTGTAGTGGAAGCGATTCAGTTTCAAGATTGAGGATGGTTTTATAAATAAATTCATAATTCGACTTAATAAAACAAAGCTCATTGTGCAGTGACTTGTTTTCTAAAATTGATTTGCATTTTGAAATCGCACCAATATTAATTTGTTTCTTCAAAACTTAAAATTAGTTATAAAAATGTATACCATTTTTATTCAGCTGCAATGCGAAGCCAAAACTGTCTTAATTTTTATTTATTTTAGAGAGCGCAACCAGCACTCTTATCGACGATTTCACCTCTTGTTAGAGGCTCTTCAGAGAATGCATAGGCTTCTATCTCTACTCCAGGTAAAAATTTTCGACATTTATTAGTCCCCCCATTCCAACTGGCGTGAATACATTTTTATTTTATATTCACTACTATAAAATATATATAATTGTTATTTATAGTTTGCCTAATTTCTTTAATTATGTCCACATAAACATCAGTAACATAATTTTTTCTTAAAGTACTTTCGTCAGGTATAGTATGTTTTCAATATGTTAAAGCTTTGGCTAAATCGGAATTGAATACTTATTGTTCACCCTGACTTTTTGTAGATGAAGATGTTGCCATTAGTGCCTGACCTAAAGACATTTGCACCAAATTTGACTGTTTCATTTTTTGTCATCTTCCTTTATGAAGTCAGTTGAAAGATATTAATTGGGATTTTTAATAAAATTGTAAAATTATCATTATCAACTTACTATTTTAGCACATGCTTTGCAGAACGTTCTTTCTTCGTTCAAAACTAATTCTGGAACTGTTTTAATCCAAGAAGCCACCAAATAGTTTTCACTTTAGGCATTTTTAAGAATCATTCGATAATACAACTAGCACCTCATTTTTGTTATATGTTTCTGAATAATGACAATTTTTGAATGGGAAATATTTCTTGAAGCTTGAATAACTGGCATAACATAAATTATGATAAATCATAGTCGTAAAATAAATGTAACTATAATACGCATTGCTTGCGTCTGCGACGACTCTTGTGACATCAACAAAAATTTCGCTAAAATTTGTTAAAAATATGCCAAAATATGCCAAAATATGTCAAACGGTCGAAAATATGTTCAAACCATCCAAATATGTTAAAAAAACCAAAATATTCTAAATATGTAAAATTAAATTCATGTCAAACGCCTTTAAGGTGCCGTGGCAGTTAGTAGTCATTCGCATCGGGCAAAAATTTTTGGAAAATATGAAAACATACATTGTTTTAAGCTATTTTCCCGAAAAAAAATTGCGGATTACTCATTCATTGAAATAAAAATCAACTTTGAAAATTGGTTTTTTCCATACATAACCTTACTAATTTCAGACATATTTTCACCAAATAGAAGTGTATATTTTATATTTGTAGGTACTGACCTTTTATTTATATGGGCCATTCCACGAACATACGCCTGTTTTGGATTACTTCGACAACGAATATTTTACTGTACAACATAAGAAGTACGAAAATAAATAGCGCTAATAATTATTCCAATAAACAACAATGTAATTTGCAATTTACTTTCGTTCTTCTTATTTTGCACAGTAAAATATTCGTTGTCGAAGTAATCCAAAACAGGCGTATGTTCGTGGAATAGGGTATATCTTATTAATGCATAGTAGTGCGGTATAATTCATTATTTTTATTAGAATACTGGATTATATTGAAGATATTATAATCCAACAAAATTTTAAATTCTCTGTCAACATTTTTGCAATCAAGTAATCAAGTTCACAACACAAAATCACAAAATGTTTATGACATTTAGATCGACATTCGACAACGACTGTGCTAGGTTGCCAATTTTTTTCGTATGGTTTTCTGATGTAATTTAAATAAATCAAAATATCTTTGGAATTTGAAAATTTGTCAAAACAAGGTTAGTTGTCATTCACGTTTAGTATCGAAAAATGGATGTAACTTCTTATTTTGATATTAATAATATCACACAAAAAAGCGATTTAGAATTAATCCAACATTTGCAAAGTGTTTGATTAATTAAAAAACAGTTTGTGCAAAGAAAGACAGTGTCGCCGTTTATGTACGGTGAGGCCAATGGAGAGATACAAATTAAACTATGTTTTGTTTATTAGGGTGGGTTGTGATTGCGCGCAGCGGTCAAATACCTCCTGCGGTTCTCTCACTCTATTACCCGTAAGTTAGGTTTGGACCAAAGGGTTAGGTCTTCCTCCTTTCTGACCGCTGCGCGCAATTACAGTCTGCCCGTTTATTAATTGTAAACTGCCATTTATTATGTAAACTGCCATTACCATTTGTCAGCTGCCAATGTCAACAAAAAAAGAAGAAAATGTCATTGTCAGCTGTCAATGTCAACAAAAAACTGTCATTGTCAGCTGTCAGTGTCAACAAAAAAAGAAGAAAATGTCATTGTCAGCTGTCAATATCAACAAAAAAGACTCATTGTCAGCTGTTAATGTCAACAAAAAAAGAAGAAAATGTCACTGTCAGCTATCAAAGTCAACAAAAAAAGAAGAAACTGTCATTACCATTTGTCAGCTGTCAATGTCAACAAAAAACGAAGAAACTGCCATTACCATTTGTCAGCTGTCAATGTGTACAAAAAAGAAGAAAATGTCATTGTCAGCTGTCAATGTCAACAAAAAAAACTCATTGTCAGCTGTCAGTGTCAACAAAAAAAAGAAGAAAATGTCACTGTCAGCTGTCAATGTCAACAAAAAAAGAAGAAAAATGTCATTGTCAGCTGTCAATGTTAACAAAAAAATAAGAAAATGCCATTGTAAGCTGTCAATTTGTAACACAACATTAAATGCCAACAAAGTTGAAGAAAACCGTATTGTTAAATTTGAATTGTTTAATTACTGCATAGTAGGTGGCAAAAGCAATAAATATAAAAATTAGGTATGTCACACTTTAAAAATCCCTAGATTTCAAAGATAAATCGAGAAAAATCCCTCCTGTACCGATGCCCGTACGGTCCAGGTTTGGTTAGGTTAGGTCCATTTCCCCACAAAAATGCGTCTATATTTGTTACTTGTAAAACTAAACATTTTTATAGATTTGGCAACATCCAGCAACGTCACATGTAATTATCAATATGGCGGTCTAAAAAGGTGTATAAAATCCAATTTTCAAAGTCTTTTATTATTTAAACTAATGGATAATCCGCAAATTTTTTTTTGAGAATAACTTAAAATAATGTATATTTTCGTATTTTCCAAAAAATTTCTCTCATAGCGGATGACTACTAACGGCCACGGCACCTTTTGTATGCACCACGTCAGTAAAAACTCTTCATCGAACTCGTCTGTTAATATCAGACTCGTTCGATAAAGAGTAACTTTACTGACATGGTACATAAATAACTATTATCAATAATTTTATTGCTTTCTTTTCATCAAAGGTAGTTTTCCGTATCTTTCATAAAATTTGGCCCAAAATTGACAATTTCTGTAAATTGAAAGAAATACAAATGGGGCGGTTAATTGTGCCGGAGAGTATAGTAAATGTTAAACCAGGTATTTAAGAATTCAAAAAAATGGTGAATTAATTTTTTATATCTTTTATGGCCTAAAATTTACTTAATAAAAATTGTTCCCAGTTCCCTTCTACAAATCATATTAATTAACCTCCCGAAGGATAAAAGACCCAAAGTATTTACCAAATGCATATTTTAACAACCAAATATATTAAGTTACCTGCCGAGTTGATTTCTTCCGAAGATAAAAAAGTTCATTAAAAAAGATTTAGGCATTTAGTCCTAACAATAAAATTTTATCTCTTTGGAGAGTAGAGCAATTACAACAAAAGAACAAGAATTATGAAAATAATAACCTCCAATTAGCAAGACGTAAAGTACAGGGCCTAATCCTATTAAAAAACAAACCGCAACCAAAACTTTTATAATAATTTCAGCTTTGCATTCTTATTAGGGCAATTATGATACTTCAGCTCATTCGTACTTAGGCAGGGGGTTATTATCATAGGGATTAAGAGGGGTGTAAGAGGGACATATTTTTTCCGGATGTGGGAGATTTTTCAGAACTGGACCGGCCAGTATAGATCTTTAACATGTATGTATTACAAGTGTTTCACTACGGACTCTACTAATCTGAGTTTAGGCACTAATTATTAATTTTGAATTGACTGACTTTATGAATAAATATTATTAATACTTATAAATAAATAAACACTGAACTTAAATTCTTTTTTCTACAACCGTGTTAAAAATGCAATTTTAGCACTCCATACAAGCGTTAAAAATGCTACTTTAAGGCACTAGTGCTTTAAAAATTTTAAGGCACTGCAGTTCGTATTTACCGTATAGGCAATTTTGATGTAATGTCAAAAAAATATAAAAATGGAATGTCAGTCAAGTTCAAGTAAAATTTTTTGTAAATATTGTCCTGTAATTACGTTTGTAGAAAAAATATTGTGTGATATGCGTGTTAAAAAGTACATTTTTAAGGCACTCATGTGAATTGCAGAACTCGCTTCGCTCATTCTGTAAACTTTCACATGCGTGCCTTAAACGTGTACTTTTAACACTTATATCATAAATAACTATAATTACAAAACTTATTTAATATACAAAAATCAAACACATTAATTCCACTAACTAAAATGTATACCTATTTATTTCAAATAAAAGTTTAATTTATTTTTTTAACCCGATCGCGTATAACCACACTAACTGACTAATTCAAAAGCGTCTTATACAGGGTGTCCCGAAAAGATTGGTCATAAATTATACCACACATTCTGCAGTCAAAAATAGTTCGATTGAACCTAACTTACGTTTGTACAAATATGCTCATAAAAAAGTTACAGTTTACCCTTTGAAGTTACAAAATGAAAATCGATTTTTTTCAATATATCGAAAATAGACATGTATCATTCTTATGGCAGGATCATCTTAAAACAAAATTATAGTGAGATTTGTCCACCCCATAATAATTTTATGGGGGTTTTGATCCGTTAAACACCCCCAAACTTTTGTGTACGTTCCAATTAATTCATTATTGTGGTAGCATTAGTTAAACACAACGTTTTTAAAACTTTTTGTTTCTTAATATTTTTTCGATAATTCAGTTTTTATCGAGATGCGGCTTCTTTTTTAATATATTTACATAACAATTTTATGGGAGTTTTGTTCCTTTAAACCCCCCAAATGTTTGTGTACGTTCCAATTAAACTATTATTGTGGTATCATTAGTTGAACACAGTATTTTTAAAACTTTTTTGCCCCGTAGTCTTTTTTTGATAAGTCACCTTTTATCGAGATGTGGCTTCTTTTTCAAAATATACCTAAAAATGTAAAATATTAAAATACATTTTCATATTATTAACAGGTCTATGGGTGTAACAAAAATACAGGTCATAAATTAAATCACATATTCTGGGACCAAAAATAGTTCGATTGAACCTAACTTACCTTAGTACAAATGTGCACCTAAAAAAAGTTACAGCCCTTTGAAGTTACAAAATAAAAATCGATTTTTTTCAATATATCGAAAACTTTTTGAGGTTTCTTATTGAAAACGGACATGTGACATTCTTATGATAGGAACATCTTAAAAAAAAATTATAATGAAATTTGTGCACCCTATAAAAATTTTATGGGGGTTTTGTTCCCTTTAACCACCCCAAACTTTTGTGTACGTTCCAATTAAATTATTATTGTGACACAATTAGTTAAACACAATATTTTTAAAACTTTTTTGCCTCCTAGTACTTTTTCGAAAAGTTAGTTTTTTTTGAGATATTTTGAATATTTTGTCAAATCCACCACATATTTGTGTACTGTTAAGTACGATTTTAGAGACTTGGTAATAATATGAAAATTTATTTATAAATTACAGTTTGAGGTATAGTCCAGGGCCCATCTGTTTTGAGATGGACGTTGAGAGGTGACTCAAATTTTTTTGCAGAAATTGCTTGAAAATAATTCAAATAATAATATTTGAGTTATCCTCTCTCTCAAAAAGGTCCGGAACATTGTTTAAATAATTAAAATGTCAAAAAATGAAGGAAAAATTAGATTTTTTTCTTGTTTTTTTGATTATAACTTTAAAAGTATTCATTTCCGAGAAAAGATGTACTGAGATAAAAGTTGCGTAATTAAATTTTCTACAATACGGAATTAGTTAAAAATTTAAACAATAGTCACCCTTGTTGCAATATAGCAATAATTGCGAAAAAACCATACAAAAACGAGTATTCGCATTTTACGTTTTTCAACCATTTATGCTACACTTAGGAAATTCATATTTCACCCAGAAAAACTTTATGATACAGTAAAATAACACTGTAAATTTCATTAAGATCGGTTCAATAGATTTTGCAATATAAATTTTGCAATCCAGCTTTCGCAAAAAAAATTCATTTTTTCAAAATATTACAGGACTGAAAATAAAGTAGATAGCAAGTTGAAATTTTTTTTTGCGTATAGAAGTGTACTGTACCTTTCATTTGCAATTTGTAAAATTAAAATTGATTAACTACCACGGCGTCAGGAATTTTTTTAAATAAACATTAATTATTGGTGCTACGCGCAGGACAGCGGTGTTCGTTTCACACTAGTTGATTTCCACCAAAATTTCTTCCAATCTTTATCTAATATATTATTTTCTTACTCTATATTTTGTTGTATTTTAATATTTTAATTCCACAAAAATCAAACTAATTTTATTATTGTTTGTGAAATATTGTTTAAACAATTGCATATGTATAAAAATAATAAACTTTTATTCTCTAAGTTAAAATATATGAACAAAGAAAGTTTTTGCTAAAAAAAGTGTTATTTCAAAGGATAGAGTATGTGTTTTTATTTTGCAATAAACAAATTTATTTATTTATATCGAAATTTAATAAAAATTAAAATGTATCAATCATTATCAAAGGTCATTGGAATGCCCAATCAGAGCAAACTATCCGCTCTCCTGCGCACAGCACCAATAATAATTAATGTTCATTAAAAAAAATCCTGACGCCGTGGTAGTTAATTGATTTTAATTTTGCAAATTGCAAATGAAAGGTACAGTGCAGTTCTATATGCTTAAAAAAATTCAACTTGCTATCTGCTTTATTTTCAGTCCTGTAACATTTTGAAAAAATGAATTTTTTTTGCGAAAGTTGGATTGCAAAATTTATTTTGCAAAATTTATTGAACCGATCGTAATGAAATTTACAGTACTGTTTTACTGTATTATAAAGTTTTTCTGGGTGAAATATGAAGATCTTACGTGTAGTATAAATGGTTGAAAAACGTAAAATTCGAATACTTGTTTTTGTATGGTTTTTTGGCAATTATTGCTATTTTGCAACAAGGGTGACTATTTTTTAAATATTTTACCAGTTCTATGTTATAGGAAATTTAATAACGCAACTTTTATGTAAATACAACTTTTCTCGGAAATGAATACTTTTAAAGTTATAATAAAAAAACGTAGAAAAAGATCGAATTTTTTCTTCATTTTTTCACATTTTGATTATTTAAACAATGTTCCGACCTTTTTGAGAGGGAGGATAACTCAAATATTATTAGTTGAATTATTTTCAAGCAATTTCTGCAAAAAAATTTGAGTTACCTCTCAACGTCCAAATGTACTAATATTTTTACAGATGCGCCCTGGTCTAGTATACTTCGAACCATATTAAAAAAGAAGCCACATCTCGATAAAAGGTGCCTTATCTGAAAAATACTAAGAGGCAAAAAAGTTTTAAAAACAATGTGTTTAAGTAATGGTACAGCAATAACAGTTTAAATGGAACGTACACAAACATTTGGGGGGTTTAAAGGCACAAACCCCCCATAAAATTTTTATGTAAACATATTAAAAAAGAATGTTGTTCTGAAGCTATTTTCTTGGGCATTTTTACAATTTTAACTATTTAGAATGGGAAATAAGCCACAATATTATTAAAAAATGATTTTTATTAACGTTTCGACGCCCAAATCGGGTGCCGTTGTCAAAATACAAAATACTATTAATATAAACAAAAATGTTGTTGCTTAGTAAAAAAATTTTTCTAATAATTTATTTAATTTGACTCATTTACATCGGCAATTCAGATACATATGATACATTTTAAAGTAGAAGACTTTAAAATGATATTGCCAATATTTATGAGTTGCGTTCCTGGGACGACTTTACTGAAAGATAGTTCATTCGATTACATGAAATCAACCCCAACTCAAGAATATCCGTCACAAAAAAAATCATAGCATGTGATCTGTCTTTAAAAAGACAACCACATGCAACGGTGACATTAAAATTCTCGTGTTAGAGATCTCATAGTAAATCACGAGGGAAAACCAGGAAAAACCTCGTGATACTATCCCGACATCGTAAGTATTTGGTCTTACATTTAATTTACTCTCAAAATTAATACCAAATTCTGACTTTACTATAATTTTGTTTAAATTATAAATAATATCAATAATACATGGGTATATAAGTAATACTAAAATATAAAATATGTACTAACTCGACTATTGACTTACTAATTGTGGTATTTTCTTTCTATTGACTTCTAAAATAATATAATATAATAATATAATAATAATAAATAATATAATAATATTCTATAACTCTAAAACTATATTCAGTGGAGAGATTCAAGTATAGTCCTGAAAGAAACAGATAGTAAAAAGAGAAAAATCAAAGAAGCGGCTCTAATTATGCTAAACGAAACCAATTGTGTCGCAAATTCCTCGGTGGAATGCAGTAGGATGTGGATACCCATACTGAAAGAGGAAGTCAATAGAAAGAAAATACCACAATTAGTAAGTCAATAGTCGAGTTAGTACATATTTTATATTTTAGTATTACTTATATACCCATGCATTATTGATATTATTTATAATTTAAACAAAATTATAGTAAAGTCAGAATTTGGTATTAATTTTGAGAGTAAATTAAATGTAATACCAAATACTTACGATGTCGGGATAGTATCACGAGGTTTTTCCTGGTTTTCCCTCGTGATTTACTATGAGATCTCTAACACGAGAATTTTAATGTCACCGTTGCATGTGGTTGTCTTTTTAAAGACAGATCACATGCTATGATTTTTTTGTGACGGATATTCTTGAGTTGGGGTTGATTTCATGTAATCGAATGAACTATCTTTCAGTAAAGTCGTCCCAGGAACGCAACTCATAAATATTGGCAATATCATTTTAAAGTCTTCTACTTTAAAATGTATCATATGTATCTGAATTGCCGATGTAAATGAGTCAAATTAAATAAATTATTAGAAGAATTTTTTTACTAAGCAACAACATTTTTGTTTATATTAATAGTATTTTGTATTTTGACAACGGCACCCGATTTGGGCGTCGAAACGTTAATAAAAATCATTTTTTAATAATATTGTGGCTTATTTCCCATTCTAAATAGTTAAAATTAAAAAAGAAGCCGCATCTCGATTAAAACTGGTTTATCCAAAAAGTACTAAGAGACAAAAAAGTTTTAAAAATATTGTCTTTAACTAATGGTTTTACAATAATAATTTAATTGGAACGTACATAAAAGTTTAGGGGGGTTTAAGGGAACAAAACCCCCATAAAATTTTTATAGGCTGCACAAAGTCCACTATAATTTCTTTTTACGATGTTCATGCCATACGAATGCCACAAGTCCATTTTCATTAAAAAATCTCCAACAGTTTTCGATATATAGTAAAAAATCGATTTTCATTTTGCAACTTCAAAGGGCTGTAACTTTTTTTGTGTGCATATTGGTACTAAGGTAAGTTAGGTTCAATCGAAATATTTTTGGTCCCAGAATATGTGATTTAATTTATGACCTGTATTTTTGTTACACCCTGTATAATCGTACTTAACCATATACAAATATGTGGTGGATTCGATAAATATTCAAAATATCTCGATAAACACTGGCTTATCGAAAAAGTCCTAAGAGGCAAAAATGTTTTAAAAACAGTGTGTTTAACTAATGGTGCCACACTAATAATTAAATTGGAACGTACACACGAGTTTGGGGAGGTTTAAGGGAACAGAACCCCCATAAATTTTTTATGGTGTACACAAATTTCACTTTAATTTATATTTAAAATGCTGCTGCCATAAGAATGCCACATGTCCATTTTCAATAAAGAATCTCTAATAGTTTTCGATATATTGGAAAAAATCGATTTTCATTTTGCAATTTCAAAGGGCTGTAACTTTTTTTTGTGTGCACTATTGTATATAGGTAAGTGAGGTTTAATCAACCTATTTTTGACCCCAGAATCTGTGGTATAATTTATGACCAATCTTTTCGGGACATCCTATATAATATCTTATTACAATGTTCTAGAAATAAGAAACAACATCTCGCAAAAGGTTAAATAAAATTTACAACTTTTTACTCCGGAAATCTAGAAACAGTCGAACATCATAAATAAAAAATATTTACGCGTCCCTAGCGGCCAGGAATTTTCTAGGTCAGAATTAGGCCAGAATCTGCGGTGATCAATCGGGCGTAAAATAGCGTCACACAAGCATGCAACTTCACATAAAAAAAATTTTGCTAAATAGTCACTTCTTAGTGAACTAAAATTATGTCTCTAAAAATAATTTCACCTGATAAGAAAAAGATATTTTGACTTATTCTTTCTCATTCTCTAGTGGATGCATTTTTATTGATGCTACACCATGATGATAGGTTAACATATACAGGGTGTCCAGAAACTAGGGATGGGAAAAACCTACCGGTTATAACCTGAAACCGGTTTTTCCTCGGCAATAATCGGTTTGTCCGGTTGTTTTCTTGACCCGGTTATAAGCGGTTTTTTCTTTTTAAAATAGTAACCGGTGAAAAACCGGATAAGTGGAAAAAATACTGAATTCAGAGAAAAAATGGAACCATTTTTCGCTCCCCGCGCGTAAATGAGAAATTTTCAGCTGACTGAAACCGATTTCAGAACACTGATGCTGATGACTGATTTCTATACTGATATAGACTGATATCGATTCGAATGGAGTATCGCAAACTAAAGCGCAATGTAAATGTAACATATTGGGTATTAGCTATGAATAAAATAACCGAACACCGGTTTATGGACTAAGCGGTTTTTTTACCGGTTATAACCGCCAGGTTAAATCGTAGGTAGAAAAAACCGGTATAACCGAAAACCGGTGTTTTGTCAATAACCGCCATCCCTACCGGAAACTCTCCTGACAAACGAAGACCGGAGATTCCTGAGTTAATTTTAAGACAATCTAACTCAATTCACTCGTCCTAAAATGCTTCCTACGGAAGCTAGAGCTCTTTAAGATGGCGTCTAATAATAACTAGTTTTTTTAAGTACCTCCAGAACGCTTCTACGGGTCACATGCGTTCGATTTGGGTAGGACAAGGTTTATTTTATTGTTTAACTTTTTTGTCTTTAACTTTTAACCATTTCTGACACTGGTACACTTGCTTTAAGTCCGTAGGATACACCGACTTAAAGTTATGTAAAGTAAAGTAAAATTACACCGTAGTTTGAAATAATATGAAATTTTCATTTGCATTTTTACGTACAGTTTATTCAGTCCACTAAATGACCGTTTTGGAATGTAATTTTCAGGGTCAACTACGACGTGCATGAAAATTTGGTTTTATTTTCTACTTACCTTCCAGTTCAAAGTTGAACTTTTGCCGTTGGTTGCTTTTACTTGGGGGTCAAAACCACCCCTTCCCGTGGATGAAACAACATACGTTCAAGATAAGTCACTTTTGTTTTAAAGAGTTTTTTAACTAAGTTAATACTTTTCGAGCTAATATAATTTAAGCACCAGAAGTCTCAGCAATTCGTGTAATAAGAAGGTTCTAAATTAATTTTTACCTAAGTTATGAATATTTATAAGATCTCAAAATTTATGATTTATTTTGCAATTTTCTAAGCAACCAACAAGGATAGACATATTCAGCGAACGCCATATTGAAATTTTTTAGACGATTTATGAGTTTCTTACTATCAAATTTGTTTAAAATGCTAACTTTTCGGTTATAGACGAAAAAAGTGAAAATTTACCGTTTTTTGATCTTCATTTGTTTATAACTATGTATATCATCAAAATCGGCTGCAGGAAACATAAAGGTTATTAATATGTCCATACTACTCAAATAATTTGGTTTCGGCCTGAAGGGAGATGTGTCACGATAAAAACCTTATTTCTCTGGACTAACAGTATAAAGTTCACAACATGAAGTTACTTGCTAAATCTTTCAAGTTAAGTAAATATATTTATTATAATTTGGATTTGTTTTCGTGGGGAATAGGATAATTAGTATTAAAATATCATGGAAAGAAAATTAAAAATTTGTGTAGAAAATCTGACGTTTTAGATTTTCTAGGATTTATCAAGGAAAAAGCAATTGCGGGGAGGGTACAGTTCATAAAAAATGTCGTATTAACGTTATTTTTAATTTTTGGTATTATTTTTATCTTAAGTATTAAAATTAGTTTAATATTTAATAAAAATACAATTAAACTTTTTAAAATATGAAGGGTCAGGGAAGAACGACGAATGTCTATCTGGAAGCATTTTCGGTAAAATGAGAAACAAAGTTACACATTCATTGTTTTCTCCCTTGCGTCAAATCTTGTGACGTGTTCTTAAGACGATTCTCATCGTTATTTCCCCTTGGCCATTCACAGGTTGTTAATACTCTTTCTAAGCTAAGAAATTGTACAAAAATCGCAAAATGACCAAAAATTGACATTTATCGTTTTTCCCTCTGACCCTTCATAATATATTTTGTTGAAATCATTATAATAGAAGTATAACTTCTTACGTGCGTGCGTACAAAGTACACACACTCTTTTTTATTCTTACCAAAAAAAAGGGCCAACTTTATTTTGAGCGTAACTCGCTTAGTTTTGATGCTAGAAACTTTTGTATAAAATAAAAATAAAGCTCCCCTTGAAATCCTGAAAAAAGTTTTAATGGGATTTTCCCGAAAAGTGCTTTATTCTTTGGTTATTTCACGTTGAAATTTTCTTTTATATCAAAATATCAAAAGTAAAAAAAACAACTAAGAACGTTTTTGTTGACACCGATTCATTTATACATATCTATGTATGTATGTACTTTTGACATATTACACATATGTAAATAGTCCCTATTTGTCTGAGAATTTTTTACCATCCCACAAAACGCTACTGAATTTTATTACAGCTGGTGCCCCCAAAGGTCGTGTATGGAGACAAAATCAGCATTGTGTCTTTCAACCCTAATCGATTACACTAATAATAAGTGTTTGAGGGGTTGGTTGTTATATTAAACAAGGGACATTTTGCTTCATCAGCTCCTTTATTAGTTATTAGGGCGGTTATTCAGGAATAAGACGCCATGTTAAGAGGTTGCTTTTGCTCGTCGTGTAACTTGGCTTCCCGAACGAGATTACAATTACTTATCACATGAATATTAAATATTAGCTGCCAACTAAAAGTTAAAATTGCTTAAAGATTGTTTCTAGGGAGGGTGCTGTCATATTGCCAACGTAGAAAATGAGGTAACATGACATCTTAATTTATGTTATGGTAAAGAGGAATACATTTATCATTTAAGAAAGAGAAACTACAATTAATAAATTTAAATAAGAATCGCGAATATTCGTTTCGAATATTCGCGATCATTCTGGCTATAATTATTTTAATAACTGATGCTTTAAATAGATTAGTTGTTGTTGTGGAGAACCATTTCCTCAGGTTCTTTAACCATGATATTCTTCTTCTCCCAATTTCCGAATACTTTACCTTGAAGGATTACCTTCAGTAATCTGTATTAAGTGCCGTTTCTCATTATGTGTCCGAGATATTCTAACTTTCTCCTTTTAATGGTATACATTATACATAACCTCTCTTTCTTTGCCCACTCTTCGTAATACGGTCTCGTTAGTTATCTTGTCCGTCCATGATATCTTTAGGATTCGCCTGTATAGCCACATCTCGAAGGCTTCAAGTTTTTTCTCCCTTGCTTCAGTGAGTGTCCAAGATTCAACTCCGTAATACAATTTTGAGAAGATATAACTCGTAAGAGCCGTATTTTTATCTCCAGATTAAGGTTGTGGCTTTTAAAGAGTTTGGCCATGTTATTGAACGCACTCCTAGCCTTCTCTATTCTACATTTTATTTCTTGTGAGTGATCCCATTGTTCGTTTACTATTGTTCCAAGATAGTTATACTGTTTTACTCGGTCCACTGGTGTATTATTGATAAGTACTTGGGCGTCTCTAATTTTACTTTTGCTGATGATCATAAATTTAGTTTTTGATATATTTACTTGAAGTCCAAATCTTTCACTTCCTTCATTTACTTTGTTTATTAGTTGCTGTAAACTGTTCAAACTGTCTGCAAAAATAAAGTTGTCGTCTGCATAGCGGATGTTGTTTAGGCGTTCTCCATTTAGAAGTATTCCATGTTCGCAATTTTCCAAAGCTTCACTAAATATTTCCTCTGAATATAGGTTAAATAATATTGGTGAAAGTATACAACCTTGTCTAACGCCTCGTAGAATCTGGATCGCTTCCGTTGGTTCACCTCCAAGATTCGTTCTTATTGTGGCTGATTGGTTCCAGTATAAATTTTGTATTATACGTCGGTCTTTATCATCCATTTGGGCTTTTGTTAGAACATCCATCATTTTTCGGTTTTGAACTGTATCAAATGCTTTTTGGTAGTCCACAAAGCAGGTGTAAATATCGCAAGTCATATCTCTACGTCTTTGAAGTAAAACCTGTAGACTAAACATTGCATCTCTTGTACCTACGCCTTTCATTAATCCAAACTGTGTGTCTTGTATTCTCTCTTCGCATAGCTTGTATATTCTACGATGTATAATTTTAGGAAAAAATTTTAATGTATGGCTCATAAGACTTCTTAGCCTATATTCTCCGCACTTTTTTGCTCCCTGTTTCTTTGGTAAGGTAATAAATTCTGCAACTAGCAAATCTATTGGGATATTGCCTGTGTCATAGATATTATTGAAGATTTTACATAGTATTTATGTAAAATCTTCAATAATATTTATGACACAGGCAATTTATAGAAAAAATAAATTTCGTATAATTCTTCCAGGTATTATTGATACTCAATGTGTCCACGATTATCTCTCTATGTCATTAACAAGTTCACTTATTCTTCTGTTTTTACATTTACCTGTAATTTCTCTTACCTTCTTATGCATGTTGAAGTCGTCGTATTAACTTTGCAGAATTTCGACTTTCTTGGCATTTTTTCTCCAGTTCTTTCTGTTTGGCTTCTCTGATCTTTCTCTGTATCTCTCGCTGTAATTTAATACATGGAGTTACCGTTCTTATTTTTCCTTCTTTCTTCCATTAGTTGCAGAATCTTTGTCGTCATCCATGTCTTCTTCTTACCTTCTTCGTTCTTCATAAAATTGTCTTTAATGTCGTCTATCGCTTTATTAAGGGATTCTATCTTATCTTCTGTGCTTTCCGTTGTATTATCGATTTCTTTGAACTTTCTATTCAAGGTTTGGCTAACTATTTCTTTTACTTCGCTACATTTCAGTTTTCTCATGTCATGTTTTTTTACAGTTTTTCCGCGTATTTCATTTAACTTGGTTCTATACACGCCCACTAAAGGATTGTGGTCAGATTAAATATCAGCGCCTGGGTAGGTTTTAAGACTATTGAAACTATTTCGATATCTTTTGTTAACAAGCATATAGTCTATTTGATTCCTTATAATAACGTCTTCTCCGTTGTCTCTAGGTGATTTCCACGTATACAGGCGTCTATGTGGTAGTTTGTAAAATGTGTTTAGCACGATTAAGTCATGCTCAGCTGCAAATATACTCATTGTTTCTCCGCGTTGATTTCTTTCTCCTAATCCATGTGGACCAATATGTTGCCCTTCTTTTCCGTTACCTATTTTCGCATTGAAATCTCCCATGACTATAAAGAGTTCGTGTCTCAGTATATCTCTTATAAGGTTGTTTATTTTTTGTTTGTAGAATTCTGATATTTCTTCATCACTGTGACCTGCTGTGGGTGCATATACTTGTATGATGTTTGTATTCACTGGTGACGTATTTATTTGTAACAGGAGGATTCTATCGTTCACTGGTGTGCAGTTGTTGACATGTTTGGCTATACTTTTATGTGTGATAATTCCAACTCCATTTTCATATTTACCATTTTCTGATGCTGAATATTATATTATGTAGTTTTCTATGTCACATAACTTATGTCCGTTATTGCTATTTTCATGCGTTCCATTTCTTTGATTGCGCATTGGATTTTTCCTGATTGAGCCGTCGTCCTAACGTTCCAAGTGGATATCCTCTTCAGACAATTCGTGTGGATTTTTCTTAAAGGTGTTATTGAGTATTTCACAGGGATTTTGCATATTTACGCCTGGGAGGCCCTGTGGTCATGGGAATGACCTCTCTTGCCGGATCTTGGTCTCCGATGTCCATGATCAGTAAGCGAATTTGTATTGAGTTGTACAGCCATTATGATTGTACTAGAGATATCCATAGGGATCTTTAATATAGTGATTTCTCGTTTCTTTCTATATTCTTATGTCATTGACTAAACCATTCATTTTTCCGCCTTTGGGGCCGGTTTCTCAGTTCTCAGTCGTTTGGGTCCGTCTTCATCAATATTATCCTCCTAAATTGTTTAAGTTATCGCACATATTTTTCTTGGTCTGCCAATGCTTCTTCGTCCACTTGGTGACTTATCTCGTGCTACTCGTACTATCCTATCCTCTGCCATTCTACTAATGTGTTCGTTCCACTCCTATTTCCGTTTTATCACCCATCCATTTATGTCTTCTACATTGCATGATATTCTTATGTTTTCGCTTCTTTCCCTATCCAACAGACTTTTCCCTGATATCCGTCGAAGTATTTTCATCTCTGTTATTTCTAGTAGTCGTCTCGTTTTAGATGTGTCAGGTCTTGCCCGCCGTGTATGTCAATATAGGTCTAATTCTAATTGCTGCTTTATAGATTCTTGCTTTTGTGTCTTGTCTTAGGTGTTTGTTCTTCCAGATTGTGTCATTAAGAGATCCCGTTGCTTTACTTGCTTTTAAGCTTTGTTGTCGTGCTTCCTCTTCAACATCTCCGTAACTGGATATATCTATTCCCAGATATCTAAACCCTTCCTTCGTGCTTTATTATTTTCCATCAATTTCCATCCAATTTGCCATCAATTTCGATTTTACATCGTAGTGGGTATTTAGATGTTGTCATAAATTTGGTTTTTTCTGCTGATATACTCATATTGTATTTTTTGGATGTTGTATTGAAGATGTGTGTTAATCTTTGGAGATCGTCTTCTCTCTCGGCGATTAATGCGGCGTCGTCTTCATAACATAATATTTGGATTTATTTGTTCCCCATTCTGTAACCATGACTTTAAGTACTGCTTCTATTATTTCGTCCATTATTATATTAAAGAGCAGTGGGCTTAAGGAGTCACCCTGTCTGACTCCGCTTTGTACTGGTATAAACTGCGTTAGTTTTCCATTTATCTTTGCCTGTATTCGATTATGAAAGTAGATGTTTTCGATGGTTTGTATAATATTGATTGGTATGTTTCTTCTATACAGAAAAAATGTAAAATAAATATTTTTATGCAATAACTGTTTTTGTGTATATTGGTCCAATGCTGTCGTCGGCTTTGGAGATGTTTTGTAAAATTTTAGTGTATCAATATTATAATTATTTAAATGAAAAATTTGAACTTCTTATATTTAAAATATATATTATGTACTCAAGTAACCTTGTAATAGTTCATCCATCATCAATATCAATCAGTCAATCGCGTCCACTGCTAGACATAGGTTTGCCTCCCTCAGTTCTTTCCAGTGTTCTCTACGTTGGACCGCTTATAGCCAGTTTCTTGTTACTCTTGTTATGTCGTCGGTCCATCTAGTCTGTGGTCGTCATCGGCTTCTTTTATAAATTCTGGGCCTATATTTCATGATTCGTCGTGTCCACCCTCCATCTTGTGTTCTAGCTAAGTGCCCTGCCCAGTTCCACTTAAGCGTCGTCGCTCTTTCGATGACGTCTTGAACTCCTGATCTTGCCTGATTTGTTGGTTTGTTATGTGATCTCGAACGCTCACGTTCAATAGTTCCTTAATATACTGAAAATAATTACTATTAAGAGGAAACAGTAGCGATCAACAGGTAGCGAAAACGCGTTCCAAGATTGCGGCTGTAATTTTGAATATTTTTTCGAGATATTTGGCAAACGTATTCGTAATATAATAAAGAATGGCGGTACAGAGCCCAATTTGAAAAATATATTAATATGTAGAAATTACTCCGTAATTAAATACAGTATTAAAAAAACGAGCCTGTACCGCCATTAAGAACAAAAAAATACACTTTCTTCAAATAAACTTTTTTATCCGATGCCTAGATTTGGTGTCATTTTGGAACTACTAAAATTTTTTATTTCATTAGTAGTTCCAAAATGACACAAGATCTAGGCATCGGATAAAAAAATTTATTTGAAGAAAGTGTATTTTTTTGTTCTTCTTAATGGCGGTACAGGCTCGTTTTTTTAATATTGTATTTAATTACAGAGTAATTCCCACATATTTATATATTTTTTAAATTGGGCTCTGTACCGCCATTCTTTATTATATTACGAATAAGTGTGCCAAATATCTCGAAAAAATATTCAAAATTACAGCGGCAATCTTGGAACGCGTTTTGGCTACCTGTTGATCGCTACTGTATCACCTTAAGTATTTTTCTCTTTGAGGTCAGTTAATAGTAAAAATACAAACGAAAGGTAAACTAAGAAATACTATCTCTAAAACTTAGTGTAATAAATTTCATAAGACAAACAATGGAAATAAGAAAGGGATATAAAAGGAAGACCTTAGACTCAATGGCATGGCAATTTTAAATATGCTAAAACAAGATACAATAAAACGCTCCCGTATATGCACAGATCAATCAAAGGGACAGCTGGAGATATAATATAATCAAAAATTGATAGATTAAGGATATATTGATGCAAATATAGGAATAGTATATGAAAAATATATTCGTGTCATTAAAAATTTGTACTGGAATCAAAGGGTTATCGTCAAAATTGGAGATAACTACACTAACGAAATCTCCATATAACGAAGAGTCAGAGAAGGTTGCATATTGTCGCCAACATTTTTTAATCGGAATGGGACGTTTCGATGCCGCCGGTTCATCGCCGGCCGTTTCGATGCCGCCGGTTCATCGCCAGTCCATTTCATCGCCGTCATATCTCGCATTTCCTAGAATTCCTAATTAATACTAAAAATAACTAATAATTGTAACTGTCGAAAATTCGGAAATATATCAGATAGCCACTAATTGACTGGCGATGAATCGGACGACATCGGCATCGAACTGGCGGCATCGAAACGGCGGCGATGAAACGTCCTAGACCCTTTTTTAATGTTCGCTCGAACCAGTTATTTAAAAAGGCACTTAAAAACAGCCATATGGAGTAAAAATCAACTCAATTTTAATGTAATATCTGTTGTCTGCTTAAGAGTTTTTTTAGTCTATATAATATATACCCTATTCCACGAATATACGTCTGTTTTGGATTATTTCGACAACGAATATTTTATTGTGCAAAATATGAAGAGAAGAACGAAAATAAATTGAAAATTACATTAATGTTTATGGGCATAATTATTAGAGCCATTTACTTTCGTACTTCTTATGTTGCACACTGAAATATTCGTTGTCGCGATAATCCAAAACAGACGTATGTTGGTGCAATGAAATATACATACATAATGTATGTATACGGTGCTAGTCAAAAGTGCGTCCCCCCTCGTAAATTTTGAACGGTTATACTTATAATAGTGAAATTTGTAGGGAGGAAATAAACAGACGTAGGCCCCTTAACTAGTCATGACAGGTGACGTAATAGTGACAGATGACTTTAGAGCGCCACTGTGACAGATAATTTTAAATGGTACCTTATGGCAAGTGATACCTCGTTTAAAAGGTATTGAAAATACCTATCCAGCCATACTAATTCTGTTGGAGTTTAAGCTCATTTGGATGAATAAATGAAATAAATATATATGTAATTGTAGTTTCGCGTTTAATTAATAAAAATTCAAAATTTCGCCAATGATTACTTGTCAAAAAGGTTGACGTTGACGTAAAAACTACCAGAGAATTGGAAAACGTCAACTTTTTTGAAAAAAAACCATAGGCGGACATTTTAATTTTTATTAATTAAATGCGAAACTACAATATTAATATTTATTTAATTTATTCACCAAAATCAAAATCAACTTAAACCCAAAAAAATTGGTATGACTGAATAGGTATGACTTAATAGGTATTTTGAATACCTTTCAAACGAGATATCACTTGCCATAAGGTCCCATTTAAAATTATTGGTCATAGTGGCTCTGTAACGTCATCTGTCACTATTACGTCATCTGTCATGACTAGTTAGGAAACCTACGTACTTGCTTATTGGAATAGCTTTCGTGCCAAGCAAAAGTATTCCTACAGGGATATTCTAATAACCGATCATTGGTAGCTAGTAGAAACGTTCCGGGACTTCAAATTTCTATGCCTTAAAGCGAGATATTCCTTTAACAGGTATTCTAATAAGCGGGTTCGACTATATAGGTATAACCGTTCAAAAGTTACGAGGGGGGGACGGACTTTTAACTAGCACTGTATATTTGTAAAAGATAAAAGTAATAATTGAATATATAGTCCGTTCTTTAACGGTAAAATATTGCAAAACCTCTAAATTTTAAAGAACCGCTTGGATTGACATGAAATTTGGCATACACATAGCTAACAACTCAAAGAAAAAAAGTGATATTGTGACGATATGTGCTTTTGCCCTGGGGGTGCTTTTCACCCCCTCTTGGGGGTGAAAAAGTATTCGTCCAAAGTAAGTCCGGAAATTGATAAACTGACTAATTTTAAGTAACTTTTGTTCTATAGAGTTTTTTCACTAAGTCAATATTTTCGAGTTATTTGCCAGTGAATATGTTCATTTTTTCAACAAAATAACCACACTTTTAGACGGTTTTTTGCAAATAACTCAAATAGTACGTATTTTGTCGAAAAATCATTCCCAGCAAAAATATATCCTGTAAAAAATTTAAGAAAATGGTGTATATATATCACGTTTTTATACCTAGTAGAAGCAGAGTTATAGCTAATTAAAAATAGGTTCATATTCGTCAAATTCCAAATCGAATACTTTAACGTGAAATAACCAAAAATGAAGCACATTTCGGGGCAAAACCCATTATAACTTTTTTAAAGTGTTTAAAAAAAGCTTCATTTTTGTTTTATAAAAAAAATTTCTAGTATCAAAAGTAAACAAGTTACGCTCAAAATAAAGTCAGTCCCTTTTTTTTTGGTAAAAGAATCGGGAAAATCGCTCCCTAATTAGTGTCTGAAATGAACTTAATCGTTACTACTTCACAAGTTTCTTGACCGGTGTATGTATTGTTTATATGATCTGTAAGTTTCATCGGTTCAAAGTTCTTATTTTTGAAAGGGCTGTGTTAAAAAGGGTTGAACGAGTCACTTATCACGAATGTATGCAAATTTAGAAACACCAAATCTCAATCAATTTTTGTCTAACAGAAAAACAAAAAATACATGATATTCAGAAAAACAATGTTGATTTTTTTTGTCTTTCGAGATTTTTGGTATCTCTAACAATTTTTAAGTTATTTTGAAAAAAAAAGCATATTTTTCAAAATTAAAATTTTTAAAAATTTTACTTTAAAACCAAATTTTTTCCAAAATAAGCACTTTAAATAGATGAAACTTACAGATAATATAAACACAACATAAGTAAAATAATTTGTGGAGCGGTAACGATTAATTTCGTTTAAGTTGCTAATTAGGGGCTGGTCTTCCCGATTTTTTTTTGCCAAAACAAAAGCGACCAATTTTATTTTGAGCGTAACTTCCTTAAATTTAATGCTAGAAACTTTTTATAAAAACAGAAATAAAGCTTTTTTAAACCACTTTAAAAAAGTTATAATGATTTTTCCCAAAAAAGTGCTTAATTGTTTGGATATTTCACTTCGAAGTATTCTATTTGAAATTTGGTGAATATAAATCTATTTTTTATTGGCTATAACTCTCGTTTTACGAGGTCTAGAGACCTAACTAACGCGTACAACATTTTTTTTTTACTTTTTTATAGGCTACATTTTTCCTAAGAACGTTTTTTTCGACAAAATACTTACTTTTTGAGTTATTTGCGAAAAACCGTCTAAAAATGTAGTTATTTTGTTGAAAAATGGACATATTCACTGGCAAATAACTCGAAAAGTGTTGACTTGGCGAAAAAGCTCTATAGAACCAAAGTTACTTAAAATTAGTTAGTTTATCCATTTCCGGACTTATTTCAGACTTATATTTTTTCACCCACAAGAGGGGGTGTTGGTCACCCCCAGGGCAAAAGCACACATCGGCACAATATCCCTTTTTTTCTTTGGCATTTAAACTATGCGTATGCCAAATTTCACGTCAATCCAAGCGGTTCTTTAAAATGTAGAGCAAAAACTGTGAAAGAATGGACTAATTATAATATCAATTATGTGAAAAATTTTCATCCTTTTAAAAATATGTGACCACCTGGCCACCATAAACATATTTACAATAGGTAAGTTATCAGATTGCCCTTTAGATTAGAGAAACCCTCTTCGGTCCTTTTAAAAAATTGTCCTGACCAAAACACTCAAATATTATGAAATATATAGTCCGCAGCAACTATTTAAATATTTATAAAACAGAAATACACCATAAAATGATTACAAGTATGAAATAAATATAAAACGTAATGGATTTATGGCGCTTAGTTTAAACATTACAATGATATGACGTCACGATCCGAAAATGAGGGAGCGTTTTGGGCTGGCCGCTATAATTTGAATTTTCTCTCGATTTTAATCATCTTTCGGGGCCAAACGAAAGACAAAAACAACTTTTTTTCTTTGAGATTACGTATTATTTTAAATAATTATGTTCTGATGAGATTTATAGAATTTTTGAAGTTATACTTCTTTACCGGCGATAGAGGGTAAATTTTTATATGGGAAAACCTAGCGACCGGGCGCATGCGCATTATAACTTTGTTCTGATTGGATGTTCAAATGACATGTCAAAAATTATTCAATATGGCGGCTGTGGCACAGCTGTAGTTAGATTATTTATGGTTGTTGCGTTTTAAAATTTGTGTGAAAAGAAACAACAAACAAAAGTTAGTTAATAGTTATACTGCCTTTTTAAATAGTTTTCATATACCTATATTTTTGGACTTTTGGACTGTTTTGGACAAGAAAAACTCATTCTAATTTGGTAAGTAGTTTTTATTATAATCATATTGTAATTATACATTTGGATTAGGTTGAAATACATACATTTATTTTCTCAAGAATACGGATTTTAGAGAGAAATCCCAAATTAGGTTCGAATTTTTTTTTAAATTATGATTTTTTGGCGTAGATTTATTTATCTAGTAGGTATGTAATGCTTTGATTTACATACTTAATTTGATTACCAACAAAAGTTCTACCAATCTTCATCTAATATATTGTTTTCTTACTGTTTTGTTATATTTTTATATTTTCTTCCACAAAAAACTACATAATTTAATTTTCAAAACAACTGTCAAACAGTAAAACGTTCAGTTACCGTATTTTTCCACATGATAAATAATGTGGGATTGGACGAGTGAGTCTACGCTTCAGTTACGAGTCAAAGCGGCACGAAATTCAAGGGTTCAATTCCCGATGCAAGTTTTATTTTTTTATTTTTTTATGCATGTTATGATTGTAAGTATATTTGTTATATAATTTTTTATTTCAGAAAATGCGTATTTAAAATTTTTGCCAACAATTATTATCGTTCAGAAATCATTTTTTCTTTGTGACATTTTTCAATGTGTTTGTGTGCGTTTTATTCTTTTATTTTTTTAAATTTTTGGTATTGTCTTAAAAATCACATAATATGTAGTAGAAGTATAACTTCTTACGTGCGTACAAAGTACACACACATTCTTGTTTTAGAATTAAAATTTTTATGCAAGTTCCCTATAAAGCGGCAATGATCGCATTGTCGTCGATAAAAACAAATAATATAACTTATAGCCTGTAGCTCCAGCAAATAATTCGCTCCAGCGAATAATTGATTCCATGACCGTGTCACGATATCATACAGCCTTCATGGTTTCATTATTATTAGAGCGTCCAGTATAACGGATCCCCCTTCCCCAGGCAAAAATTGATCCTCCATCACATAGAGTGGTTTAACCCATTAAAAGATCTGATTACAAAAGACCTGGTATTTTTGTGATTTATGGTATACAGCCAGCTACAGAAAGTTTATTTTCCTCGTGGATTTCATTAAAAGATCATTATATCGTTGTCCTCTTTCTTTTTAGAGCAATATTCTACCATCAGACCTATATGAACGAGGTCTTGAGTCTTCAGAAAATGGGCAATGCCTCTTTAGAAATTGCATTGACTGTGTTCCATGGACCAACGATATCTGCGTATACGTTACTCCCTAGTTAATCTTCTTGTTCTCAAACGACATGTATGCAACCGTCGTCTGATAGTTTGTCTAGAAATTATTCTTCCATTACATAGTCAACGATTTACAATGTTGTAAGACAAAATTGCCAACAATAAAAATATCCACTTTAATTGGTGAGCAGTATGTTCTTTTTTGATTAATGATCAATCTTTCATAATCATAACTCAATGCGTTTAACAGTAGAGTTATGGTTATATCATAAATTTGTTAAATTAAAATATATGATTAGGTACCGATTTTATTTAAACTTACATATTGTACTACCTTTAAAACAATTTATGGCTCCCTAAATAAGTGTAAATTTCTACAAATTTGTGGAAATACATGTATGTAATTTTCTGAAAACTAATACAAATCGCCCTGTATCCTACATTCTATTCATAAATTTTTTGTGGCATACTCCTTTGTGTAACTTACAAAAGAAACCTCCACCCCATTTCTCTACTCCATACACTGACTGTCTTACCCAAAATGATATCGTGATGTCAAAGACGACAAATAAACAAACAACGCATCCACAATTTGTCTCAAAACAATCGAGATTGTGTGTGTGTTATGTTTATTAAAGACGAACATCCATCAAGCGAGTCAGGTCCAAATTAAATTTCGACAAACAAAACAATGAAACAATGACACATCGACTGCGATATGAAATCAAACAGGGAAAGTGATTCCTTAATTACAAATATAGCATGTTGGCAGGAGAGAAGCTAAGGGAAATTTATGCTAAATTGAAATAACTTGTTTCTAATCAAATTGGGTTTATTGTATTTTCCTAATATTTGACATACATATAGCGTTGTTTGTTTTAGTTATTCGAGTTAAAATAGGGTTAATAGCATCAATGCAAGATGCAACAGAAATATTTGATAAGAAAGGGTGTCAGTAAAATTAACTGGTATGCAACACAAATATCAAATATATCATTTAACATCGGAAAAACTTTCCCGATTTAGCATTCCGGAAAAGGAAAGAATACCTTACTATACTGTAGTAATAAAACAAGCTGAAAATGCAAGCATTATCAGAACGGCAACTTTGTTTATTTTCGTAATTAAATTCATTATAATATGGACAATTGCTATTAAAAAAAGTTGTTTAGAATTAAAAACTATCTTTTAATGTGCAATTATATAATCCTTCTAATTGAAATATTGTAAACTATAAAGGTACATTACTCTTGAGCGAAATTCATATTTTTTGACGTAGTATCTCGTATAAAACTGATAAAATTTTATATCTGATGGTTGCATCTTAGGTTTTAGACCATGCAGAGCTGTTTAAAAGAATAAATTCTCTTCGTAAAATTAATAATAAAAGATTTATAAATGAAAATGATTTCTAATATATGTAATTTGAAAAAAAAATTAAATATTTTTTTTGTCATTAGAAGGATGTAATTGCATATATTAGAAAATAATTTTAATTCCAAACAACTTTTCATAATAACAATTTTCAATATTGTGAGAAATAAAGTTGCTTTACTCTTCAGCGAAATTCATCTTTTTGACATACCTCGTATAATATAGATCAAACTTGATATCTGCTGGTTGTATGTTAGGTTTTAGACCGTACAGAACTTATTATGAAGAATAACTTTTTTCATGAAATTAAAAAAGTTTTTCATAATATGTATATGTGTTCAACTTACATAGACACACTGTATACAGAGTGAGTCTGTAATTTGGAATAAATTCAATATCTCAAATACTAATCGTTGTTTTTGAACATTGCTCAGACCCGTCGATTAGTATTTCAAATTGTCATTTTTGACATACAATAATAATGTATACAGGGTGTCCCAATTTAGAGATATGACGTCATCGTTGATTTTCTTTAATGGCAACACTGTCATTTTGATAGCTATTTTGATAGGGTGTGTAAAGTTATACATAACTGCAAAATTTAAAATTTTTATGCCCTACCATTTACAAGAAAATAAAAGATAACAAAATTATGAAAAACAAGTAATCAAAAATAATAATTGAATTTAATTATTTCAATTAAGCAAATGCTCATAATGTTACCCTCAGTTATTGTCAAATAGTCAATGGGCAACATTATCAGCATTTGATTAATAGAAATAATTAAATTCAATTATTACTTGATTACTTGGTTTTCATAACTTTGTTATTTTTTATTATCTTGTAAATGGTATAAAATAAAAATTCGATACTTTGCTGTTATGTATAACTTTACACACCCTATCAAAATAGCTATCAAAATGACAGTGTTGCCATTTAAGAAAATCAACGATGACGTCATATCTGTAAATTGGGACAACCTGTATACATTATTATTGTATGTCAAAAAGGACAATTTGAAATACTAATCGACAGATCTGAGCATTTTTCCAAAAAAGAACGATTAGTATTAATTTGAGATATTGAAATTATTCCAAATTACAGACCCACTCTGTATAATATATCATACATAAATATAATATAACACATATTTACAATTGATTAAACAGCTCAAATAAAAATAAACAAAGTTTTCGTTGAAAATAGTGAGCTGTCATTTAACATTACACTAATATCAAGGGGAAAGGCGCAAAATGTCGCCTGTAAAAAATTTAAATGTGTTTTAAATGTATTAATTTTTTTCGAATCCTGAGAAAGCTAATAAATATTTTTGAAACATTTAAACAGAATGAAAGATTACATGATTACTGAGAGCCGAATGTCCCTGAAAACTTCTACGTAATATATAATGTTTATTTTAATAAGTTACAGGGGTGAAAATAAAATAGAAAATTTGGTGTGATTTTCAATTGCAAATATTTCATTCAAAAGAAACATTTTATTTATTCTATTCGGCCCTCAGTAATAAAGTAATCTTTCATTCTGCGTTTAAATTTTTCAAAAATATTTATTAGTTTTCCCAGAATTCAAAAAAATTAATACATTTTTTAAAACACCTTGAAAATTTTGACAGGCGACATTTTGCGCCTTTCCCCTTAATAAATAAAAAATGTTTATTTAACGTTTCAATTTTGGGTTGACGTTTAGTTGCGTCAAACGAAATAGTTATTTTTCTACAACCACTATTCAAAGTGCACTTTTCTGCACGGTTTTATGTTAGCAAACTTCAAACTTGATATTTTCTCACAGTATAAGATATTTGACATTAGTGTGCAGAAAAGTGACGTTTCTGTGCCGCAAAGTGACGTTTCTGTGCCGCAAAGTTCTTTTCTGCACAGTTGACTACCTCATTCTGAGTAACGTTATATTCTGTTTACATCCGTGGACTACCGCATTCTGAGTAACGTTATATTCTGTTTACATCCGTGGTTAAACTTTAGACAAATATATAACCTATAAGACAATTATTATATTTAACTATAGCATAGAAACTAAATTATGGATGTTACAACTGTTTTATTTTACAATTTTATTCTTATTAAACATTTTATAATTATCAAATAACCAATAAGGATTTAGCAACCTGTGCAAGAGACGTCGAATGAAGTAGGTTTTGCGTAAATCCGTGACTGCATAAGTATAATGTCAATAATGTGTAATAATTGTTTTTTAAACAAATTAAGGCAGTGCATTAATTTTTTAACTGATTTCTGTGCAATTTATTTAGGTATAAGGAATTTAAATTGATTAGTAGGTATTAATTAAATACAGTTTAAAATTTATCACATAGGTAACTATTATAATTAATCGTCGTTTGGAAATTGTGATTTTTATTTTTAGGAAAAACTGTGCTTGTAGAAAAAGTATAGTGTGAAACACGTGCAGAAAGGTAATTTCTAACTCGTTTGAATTGCGGCACTCGCTTGCGCTCGTACCGCAACTTTTCAAACTCGTGAGAAATTAGTACCTTTCTGCACTTGTTGCACAATATACTATTTCCTAACTAGTGCGGAAAGTAATACTTTCCCGCACGAGACTGCCGTTAACTCGAACGGCGCGATAACGGAGTTCGGGCAAGCAGTCGAGTGCAGGGAAGACACTTTCCGCATGAGTTAGGTACAATATTTTTCTAGGGTCGCACGTTTAGAAAAAAGCCACAACAAATAGAGTTATATCAATTTTTTTAGTAGTGAAAATCAGAGACATGTTAACCGTAGACAAGGCATACTGAGCAAAAAGGCGTAACGCGAGGCAGTCGATCGATGGTCTATCTATCTCTTTTTACTAAGCGATATCGCTCATATGACGGACAAAGATAGCTAGACCACTCAAAATGAATATTGACCAATGCCGTGTTTGATATCGGCGTTGCAGATCGATGCACAGAGCGGCCCATAGCTAGCCTAATCTACAGGTTATTATATTAAAAATAGGCGTGCGTGAAAATTTACTTTTCCGCACGCGTGCGGGAAAGTGCTACTTTCGGAAACGATATGCGTGCGGGAAAGTGACTTAGCACGGCTGTAGAAAAACAAATATATTTGAAGAAGGATGATGGTGACGGTGCCAACTGTCGAAAGTTGTATGTTCAACATCCACCAAACGTCCTAAGAGGATATTCAAAGAACGTCACAATTTTATCACATGTTACTCGGAAGTCACAATTTTATCTCTGCGATTGTACAGCTGGTTCCTAAAAAAATGATACGACTCTTAGTAAGATTTGATCATTTGGGCAGTGTATTTGATTGATTTGACATTATATTATATTTATTATGACAGACAAACAATAAAATAAACAAAGAAACAACTGATTACATATGTTAATTCATAAACTGTAATAATTATTAAGGTCTAAATTTTGATATTATTTTAAATTCTTGCAGTTTTCACATCTTCAAAACGATTCTCTTCTAATCTTTCCAAAAGCGTACGATCTTCATGAGCGGTAGATATTTTTGATCTTCCAGAACCTTCATTATGGTGGCATTATTGGATATTCGCGACCAGTTTGCAGTACCGATACTATATGTATATGCGATTTTCCTGCAATTATACAATGCTCTCATTACGCTATTAATGAAGTTTACAGAAGCCAGCAATGGTCGGTTTTATTCATGGGATTTCTCTATAATCGCAGTAGAGGTGGTCATTCGTGCCAAAGATTTTCCTATACTGGTCGCCAATTCAGCAAAACGTATTTGAATATAATACACTTTTTCATTTTAAATCAAAAGTATTACATCATGGATTTATTTATTAATTAAGACCGTTCACGACTTTGCCACGCATAGTTATATACTACATAAAATATTACACTAACTTCTTATTTCTGAAATATTGATATAACTAATTATTATATCGTACGTGAATAATGTAAGCCCGTTGTATGAATTATTTCGTTTCCTTTATGCGCGTATTTAATTATTTATGCGCTCTTTATCTAGATCTATAGCATTGGAAGAGACTACGTCTTGATATGTATACAATACAATATTTCCTTTTATAAAGCAAACTGAAAGCTAACATAACTTTATTCGATAACGGTAAAGCATTGTCTGTGAATTAGCTGAACACTCCATTATAACCGAAAATACCTCTGCTCGCCTTTGTCATAATTCCGTCTCATTTACAAAGCACTTTCTAGTTCCAATTTGAATATTTTAACCTTTTTGCTTGCCTCTTGTTTCATAAATAGGATTCAACACATACCACGGTGGATTTTATCTTCAGCATTAAAGGAAAGCATATAGACTACACAACGTCAAATAAATATTACAATTCAAGAATATTCGTGTTTCAAGTTTTGTATGCTACAGAGTAAGTAGAAAAATTAAATTTTAAACAGGCGTAGAGTTTAGTATTTTCAAATTTAAATATTTTATAGGAATGAATATCCCTTTTCATTTCGTTGCAACATGAAGAAAAAACCGTCTTATATTTCAGTTCGCTTATAGAGCACTACAAACTAGTGTTGCCCAAATGCAAGACCAATATAAGATTTAGACAGTCTTGGTCTTGGTCTTGCACCAGAACACCTGGTCTTGGCCTTGGTCTTGGTATTGCGCTCCCGGTCTTGGTCTTGGTCTTGTAGCAAGAGTCTTGCAAGTCTTGCAGTTGTCCATTAGCCTATTGCATATCTTAGAACAGAACAACATAACAGAGAGGTACATTTTAAGCTTGAATATCATAGCCATAGTAAAGACTGGCCAAATTAATAAATATCTAAACAACTGACACCGGGTGGGGTTTGAACCCACGATCTAAGTGATACCTGCCTATGTTCTAACTAACTAAATTAAAAACTAGCTCCTAAAACCCAAAAAATTTCATTTGCATAACCGGTTTTAGAGCAATAAATAAATCGTCAGTTTGTAAGAAAAATTTCAACACCCCTATTTAGGAAACAAAGCATTTATAAAGTAAACGTTTATGAAGCAAACTGTCATTACTTTTTCGTGCAGAATTACCCATTAAAGTTTGCCATACTTATTTAAAAACATCCTGTATTGATGAAAAACATGGCTAGTTAAAAAAGTAAATAACTATTTTATTATCCAATATAAGACAATGAATAAAAACA
The DNA here is from genome assembly GCF_917563875.1 of Diabrotica virgifera virgifera. Taxonomy (NCBI): domain Eukaryota; kingdom Metazoa; phylum Arthropoda; class Insecta; order Coleoptera; family Chrysomelidae; genus Diabrotica; species Diabrotica virgifera. Next base: position 75,032,567 of record NC_065449.1, on the reverse strand, counting down.
CATAATTCTAAGAAAATATTAGGCTATAGTTGGGTTTTAATTTCAGTATGCTATTGCATGCTTGAATAATAAGTTAGCATAATGCTAGAATATTCCACAGAGTGAGAAAAAACACAGTTTGATTTGTACACCCGGTTTATAATGACAATAATTGACCTGTCTAGCAACAATATTATCACAGCAATATTTATAAAGAATAAGACGACATATTAAAAAAAATCACTTAAATCGGACAACAGGCTTGGGAATTTTGAGACATTAATAATGACCAGTTTGTAAGGTGGTGCGTTAATTTCTTGGAGAAGTGTATATCGTTAAAATAATATTTCGGTATTTTGTTTACACGATATCTTTTACACGATATTTTGTCTTTACAAGATATCTTATGATACTTTTTAATAATAGCCGCGCTGTTTCGGCAAATTTTGATTAGCCGAGTGATCTCATAGCACAGTCAGCATAAACAATATATAATAGTCTTACTATAATAAATATATATATATATATATATATATATATATATATATATATATATATATATATATATATATATACCGATAAGATTTCTGGTGTTTGGATTTCTAGAAAACTAACAATGAAAAAAATGAATTACTTTTATAGGTACTTATTATTAAGTATATTTTCTAAATTTATTAGCTAAGGTGGCACATTTTTAAAAAGTTTGTATACGATATTCGATATTACTGTTGGCGTCGCAACGCAGGAATGTTATGTTATGATTAGAAGACGACTACTATCAAAACGTGGTCAATTAATTTTAGAGCGAAGAAATCGGCTGCTGGGAGAATGTGCAAAATATTTTATTTTTACATTATAACACATAATGACCTTTGAGTACATGTCAAATATGTCAAGTGTTTTTTAATGGATATTTTGATTCGCTATGCATGCTTATCATATTGTTCGTAATGCTTATAAATCCAATTTACAAAAATTTTTTTTACAATTTTTTCTGTTTCTCGTAGAGTAGAATATCTAAGAATATAGCCGAACTTATATACTCCCTAAAACGACCCTCAGTTCTAACTGCAAGACGCAAGAGTCTTTCAGGCTTAGTCTTGTTCTTGCTCAAGTGTTGCAGGGTAAGTCTTGATCTTGGTCTTGCTAAAATTAGGCGGTCTAGGTCTTGTTCTTGGTCTTGCTAAAATTAGGCGGTCTAGGTCTTGTTCTTGGTCTTGCGAAAGCGCAAGAATAAGACCAAGACTGCAAGACCAACACCGATTTTGGGCAACACTACTACTACAAGCATTCTGATCGAACGGTTTCAAAACTCGTTAGATTCTCATCAGAGAATGCATATGTCTTGACATATCGTTGACAGACGTTGACCGTTATCATGTTTACAAGTTCCTGAAACCTCTCTCTATCGGCTGCTGCGCGAAATAATTCTTCTACCATGGAACCAGATCATGCATAATATGTAACTATCTCTAAACCAAACTGAAATATTCGAGGTGATTAGCCTCGAATTAAAATGAACGAAATGGCCTAGGTGTAAGAGCAACATCTGCTAGATACAAGTTAAAGTTTCCAATTTAATAAAATATAAAATAATATTAAATTAAAAACCGTATTGGAACCACGTTTCCGGTTGCACCTCCGTGGCTTCTAAAAATGCAAGTCAAGCGGTGGCTGGAGCAAAAGAAGATGAGGAAATTCTGTTACATGCAATTCACAGCCAATCTGTCCAGCGCGGAAAATTCAAACGAATAATGGACCCTACTTACTCAGATAGGAATAATGCTAATAGAAATAAAAATGAATAACTATTTCCATTTCGTTGCAACACGATGTTCGCTTAGAGAGCGCTACAAGCACTCTAACGGAACGGTTTCAAAACTCGTCAGTTTTTCATCAGAGAATGCATATATATCGCCTACTGACAACAATAGTGACGAAACACGAAAATCAACGTTTTTGAGTTGATCAACCAGACATCATTTAAGTCCATCAACCGACATCTAAAATATGCCCTCTTTTATGTGCAATATCGGCTAACAATTATTTAATTTCCTTATTACTAGAGGACGCCTACAAGTCTTTATGGTATTGTGAATTTGTCAAATATTTTGATGCATTAACGACGAAAGCACATCAAACTTTATATCAACATTGGCGAATCTGTAATTACGCCGTGCTTGCATGTATTTGAAATATTAGATATCTTATTAAAGATAGTAGTGCAATGTGCAATAGTGGCGAGTGAGCACTTTTGTCTGTGTGGTCGTTTTTGCTTTTTTGTTTTTTTTTATAAAACTTCTTATAGAGAAGCTCAGTTTCAATCGTTCTTAGGTACTTAGAAATAGCAAATCAAGAAAGTGCCTATCCAGTTTGGATCAGTATTGTTTAATTCCACACTATCGTTAACCAATATTCATTTCTAAAAAGAAGTCATACAAAATAAATCACTTCCTTCTAGCCACAATCATTTCTTTAGTAGTTTGAAATACGAAACATAGGTGAGTGAAATGATGAATTTAATTTTATTATTCATAGTTCTTTTGCTTACTTTTTATCTTTTATCATGTTTATCGTTTTCTTGTTAACAGATATAATGTTAATAATTATTACTTAAGATCTTATTTTGTTATTTTTCTATTGTACTTTAGTTTCATTTTGCGAATAACTGTTTGGTGTGTACAATAATAGTTGAAGACACAAGTGCATGAAGGGTCTATGTGACAATTTTTTTAAAATATGTTTTTTGTGTTAAAAGCAAGTTGTTCGAGCCTAGAAATATTTCAAACAAGTCAAACACGTTTTGAAATTAATATTTTCTAAGTTATATTTTTTATACTCACCCCTACCCCTCCCCCCATTTGCAGGCCACGCAGCTTTCCACCCCTATAGATTTTACTTAGTTACGTCATGACCTACTTATACCTAAATTTTGGTGCACTATCTCGATCATGAGCGTCAAAAAAAATAATAAAAACCGCGACTTTGACCCCTTATAACTACCCTCGTCCCCCACTCTGGTATCCGGCTGTCGGGGAAAGTCATGTACACATCTAATTCAACATATCCCCTTATAGTTTTCCCATATTACTTATCACGCACAAAATCCGCTTCTATCTCTCCGACTAGACAAATCCTGGGTGTAAGAGAAAATCTTTTTACTAGAACTAACGATCTAAAAATAGTAATTAAATATTAGAGAAATTAGAGAGTTGATTCAGGAAAAAAGAAAGGTTACGAAGGTATAAAGGTAGGTAATAACTGGAACTAAAAATAAGCTAAACAGGCTAACAGCTGCAAACAGAGATTGCTAAAATTAAAAACGACTCAATCAATAAATACCCGAAATAACTCACTGATGAACAATGTACCGAGTACTTGCTCTGGAATGCAACGAAAAAACCAAAACCCAAACCCTGGGGAAACTCACATAGACGATAAATGAATAGCTACTTATTCTGTTAACACGTTTAGTACTAAAAAAGAAGTTTGAGTTTTTAGTCTTAGAAAATAAAATTGACTAATAAAAAAGAAGTTTGAAGAAGCTCGACCTACAAAGGGGATTGAAAAATTGCCTTAACGAACAATGAACCATATAATTGAACAGAAAAATACTATTTCGACACACCAATTTGGATTTCGTGATAAACACTAAACAATTTACTAGATTCATCAAATAATAACTGAAACACAGAAAGCATCGAAAGGGAATAAAATTATTCAGCAGTATTGCTGGATATAGCAAAATCATTTGACAAAATATGGCACGACGGACTGTTAATGAAGCTAAGGAAAATATTTTCTATGCAACTCGTTAAAATATTGCAGCCATACCTACCCCAACGAACATTTAGGGTTAAAATGGAAAACAAGTACTCTGAGTTAAAGTCAATAAACGCAGGGGTTCCACTCTGTACCGCCATTAAGACGAACAAAAAACACACTTTCTTTAAATACACTTTTTTATCCCATGCCTAGATTTTGTGTCACACTGGAATTACTAAAAAATGATTATCTATAAAAAGAAATCGAACTCGACTGACTTGGTAAATTAAGCGCGCCTATGAGTATAATAATTATTTTTGTCACAATATTGAGCCTTCGTTTGTGATAGTGTAGTAGTATAGTGTCACAGTCACTGTCGTACTGCCGCACTGTCGTACTGACGCACTGTTGCCGCGCTGTTGAAAGTTCGCAGAACTTTCGACAAAATGATGACGCGCCGATGTAGCTTCTTAAAGAAAAAAAGAATGTGTATGTACTTTGTACGCACGTAAGAAGTTGTACTTCTATTATATGATTTCAACGAAATAGATATACTTTAACCTTCCGATGACCAACCTTTTTTTGTTACACGGATGACCAAGGGGGGGAAAATTGACCCAGGTCAAAAATGTCAAAAATGGCAATTAACAAAAAAATAAAGTTTTTTTATTTTTTTATTTTTTTATTTTTTTATTTTTTTATGGCATGGACTTTATGTCATTTAGCCAGTCACAACATGAGTATTAGTGTCATGTGTAGTGTGTATGTTGAGTAAGTGTTTTGTTACTTTGCAAAGTCGACGTAATTAGCGTAAAACTACTTGGAATTACACATAATAGACGGTATTTTACTAAACATCAACTTCAGAATATATTTTTTATTCGTAAAATATAGGGAATTTTTTTTATTTCAAAATATGGGGATATCTAGAATGATATTAAAGTCAAATAAAAAAATAATGAGTTAAAAATTGAAAATACTTTTGAATTTATTAAAGAAAAACATACGCTGGGGTCACAATTTACGCTTGGTTATCCGAAGGTTAAACAGTTTATTTTTATTTTATATAAATATTAAACCAATTAATGCTTACCACTTTCAAAAAATAAAACAAAGAATAGGAATGGTCCGGATTTGAACCCAAGACCTCTCGATCTGTAGCCGAATGTTCTACCAATAACGCCACGACCTCTCTGTTTATATAGTGTCTCGAACATAATGACAATTCACGGAAACAAACAGACGAAGTAAAGTATAATAAATATACAAATGTTTTAATACTACTTATCTTTTTTAACTATTTAGAATGGGAAATAAGCCACAATATTATTAAAAAATGATTTTTATTAACTACTTATCTTATTCCCGAGGAAGACAAATCCAAAGACACAAAAATTATAATAAACATATTTACGAAAAATACTGAGTAATCTTGTAGATTAGGTGTATTTTTATTGCTTAACCTAAAAAAACAATAATGTATGGCCATCAACTCACTAGATCCTGAAACAAAAATTTTTGAATTAGTTGTCAGATTAACGTCAATAATTTTTTGTGTTTTGTAAAACTGGTCATGTTTCAAACAATTTCAATCAAGTAGCCTACATATAGTCTAAGATCCGAATAGGAGGTCGAAATGTACCCATCTGCTTGCGGGATGAAACATTTTTTTTATTAAATTTCATATATAGACAAACACGACCAGCATGGGTTGCCTATCAAAATCGTGTCATAGCTTTCTTTAAGGGGATCGGTGGGGGTTGAAATTAATATTTCAGCACATTTTTTTTTCTGAAAGTATGGTCGAATTATTTTATTTTTAAATTAAATAGGCATATTCAGTACAATGCACAGATTACTCAAGAAAAAATTCAAGGAATTATACTGAAAAATAAGCCGACGGTGGCAAATTTTTAAAAGACAACTCAAAATATAATGAATTTTGCGGTGGACATCAGAACGCATCAATGGATCATGGTAAACAAAAAATCCAAAAAGATTTTATTAGATTATGAGATTCTCAGTAGTAATTGCACAAGAGCTCTAAAATTCTATATTAATTTTAGAGATCGAGTGCAATTTGTTGCGATTATTTCATGAATAAAACTGTTCAGAACCAAAATTTTATTTTAATTTATTTATGTAAGTACAAATTAGTACAATTAAACACACAGTTGTTATAAATATTTTTCGGTTGAAAGTCATCATTTTTATAATTTTTAAAACATTAATTGTCATTAATGTCACTGCATGTATTTTTTTATGGCAACGAAGGGCATCTGACGTAATATACTTGACGACGGGAAATTGTCAATAATTATCAGCTTAATTTAGATTTATGTAGCTTTCTATTGATCAGAATCTCCTATGAATGAAATAATCGAGGTAATGTTGTCGAGTTTTTTTAAATTTTATCTAATTTTGACTTTTTGATATTACTCAGAATTCAAAACAACGAATTTTTATGCAAAAAAGAGTGAAAATAAAATTAACATATTTATCATTGTTTAAAAAAAAATAAGCATACAGCAAAAAATATCTCGACAGCGTTACCTCAAGGAATGTCTAAAGAAAACATATACAAAATTCCAGGTGGGTCGGTCAAGTAGTTTTTGAATTACAATGTCTACAGCCTATGAAAAAAGCAGTTTTGAGGAAAACGCGTTTAAAGTATCTTCAAGTTTTATTTTCAATTCCTTTTTTGTCTTTCAAATCGTAAAATGATGCACACCGGAATATATTTTTGAATCGCGGAGTAATTTACTGAAGAAAATGAGAACAGATGTTGACCGTTGTTCACTACGTTAAAGCGCGCTTGCGCAAACCTGCTGCAAATCAAGTCGAAGGTAGGGCTATTCAACACTATCTCCCTACCTCCCTTCATTAGACTCGCTTTGCAGCAAGTTCGTGCCAGCGCGCTTGAACGTAGTGAACAAAGGTCAACAGCTGTTCTCATTTTCTTTAGTAAATTACTCCGCGATTCAAAAAGATATTCCAATGTGCATCATTTTATGATTTGAAAGACAAAAAGAAATTGAAAATAAAACTTGACAATACTTTAAACGCGTTTTCCTCAAAACTGCTTTTTTCATAGGCTGTAGACATTGTAACTCAAAAACTACTTGACATACCCACCTGGAATTGTGTATATATTTTCTTTAGACATTCTTTAAGGTAATGCTGTCGAGATATTTTTTGTTGTATGCTTATTTTTTGATTAGCAATAATAAATATGTTAATTTTCACCCTTTCTTGCAAAAATTCGTTGTTTTAAATTCTGAGTGATATCAAAAAGTCAAAATTAGGTAAAATTAAAAAAAAACTCGACAGCATTACCTCGAGAAACTCATACGCTAATAAAATTTTTTTTTGAATTTTTTGTTTACCATGATCCAATGATGCGTTCTGATGTCCACCGCAAAATTCATTATATTTTTTTAAAATATGCCACCGTTGGCTTATTTTTCAGTATTATTCCTTGAATTTTTCTTGAGTAATCTATGCACTGTACTGAATAAGCCTATTTAATTTAAAAATAAAATAATTCTACCATACTTTCAAAAATCAATGTGCTTGAAATATTGATTTTAACCACTACGGCCCCCCTTAAGGGTAAGCTATGACACGATTTTGATAGGCAACCCATGCTGGTCGTATTTGTCTGTATGAAATTTAATAAAAAAAATGTTTCATCCGGCAAGCAGATGGGTACATTTCGACCTCCTATTCGGATCTCGTACTAATATTTCAAATTTTTCAAATATAGTTTTAAATAAATCAATTGTTTAGAATCAAGGTATTTATTATTTTCGCCTCGTAAAATATCTCCAATTTCGTGTAATAAATAACCACAATTCGGAATCTATTCCGCTAAATGTGACCGAGGGCACATAATTCGGGCCTAATAAAGTAAAACGCGATGCCCACTAAATCAAAGTTATAGACGCAGTCTAATCAAATATATATCCCGTATAGTAGAGAAAAGCAACGACCATAAAGAATAAGATACCACCATCAGTATATAACTATCCTACCGAAAATTAATATCTCGTCGGTGACAAATCCTGGGTGTAAGAGAAAATCATTGTACCAGAACTAACTATTATATTTATCTGAAAAGCAGAATCAGATTCAGCCCGACAATAATAGAAATTCGTGTATAGGATATAATATTGCTGCTCCTCTTACAAATTCTTTATAAACAATAGCTGGTGTTTAATTTTAATCGAACAATATAATATATTCTAATAAGTTAAGTAAAATAAGAAAGAGACCTAGATAAAACCCAGTTTGGATTTAGGAATGCGTTGGACACTGGTGAGGTACTTTTTGACTGAAATGTACTTCTCAAAAAATAATGCAACCAACGCATCGTAAACATTTTATGTGATTTCATCGATTACAAAGTCCTTTGATGGGATAGAGATAGAGAATGGAACAAGTTTAAACATATTAAGGACAAAAGTTATTTATTGTAAAGACCTATGCATTCTATCCCCGCTATTATTTAATATCTACACGAATATAATTTTCAAACACAGGCTTTGTAAGATAAAGTGAATTGATCAATAATTTTAAATACGTTGACGATACTATTCCTTTATGTGACAGTCTGTGAAAGACCTGGACTCTCAAGACTGATACTATCAGTCGCGTAGAGGCGTTGTAGATGTGGTAATAATTTGTATGCATCAATTTTGTCAATTTGTATTACGTTAAATAGTTCGTTTTTAAAATATTTAGTTTTTTCATGTTTTCGTTTGAAATTACCCAGTAATTGATTGTTAGTTATAAGTTTCTCTTTTAATAATGGTAAAATAATTCTATGATCTTTGGACAAATGTTTACAATATTATCCGTGGGAGTAGATTTGATAGAAAGTACTTCTAAGAACAATTAGCAGGCGAAAGCGGGTATAAGAAAGACGTTTTTGTTTTCGGAGTTATGAGTAATATTTGGAAAAAGTCGGGATTTTCGATTTCCGAGAAAGTGGTAAAAGTACTGATGACTGGAAAATTTGGAAGCGTTAATATATGACGTAGTAGGGATATTTGTTTGGACCAATAGAACTAAAGGGATGTAATTGATGGAAGGGGAAGTTGAGCAAGACATTTTTTTGGCAAAGAAAGAAGAGGCAGTGTATTCCAGATAGCAGAAAGGAGCAGTTTGTGTTGTGAAAATAGTAAAAAGTGTCGGTGTTCGTTAATCAAAACCTTATAGGCACCCGTAAATAAAAAGTACTAAGTAAATGTTTTTAAAGACAAAATTAAATTCAGTGAAAGTGGTAGCAGTTGTAACAAGGAATTCTGATCTCTATAGTTCTCTCTATCAATATTCTCCGTTGCGAAGATTTCGGTTCTTTGGTTTCATCGACGTATACATAAAGACTCCAGTGGAATTGGACATAAACTTTTACATAAACAATTTCGTAATTTTTAAATTGATTTTTGTTTACCTGTTATACTTCATTTTTGTATCTATACTGGGTAACTTTCTATTTTAAAATAATTTGCGATATTTTTCATATTTGTTTACATTTATTTGCATAACCATTTTATAGATTGTTTGTTTTACAGTTTATTATTTTATTATTAAAATTTGTGTTTAATTCTTTGGTATAATCAATTTTTTTAATATACGGTTATAATTTATTTTGAATTTTACTTTTCCATGAGTTTTTTTCTGAGTATTGGTTCTTTCATTTCTGTGATTGAACGACGTAAAACCCTGAGATAATTTATTAATTTGAGCTCGCCCAATAAAAGTTTTGTTACATTAATAATTAAAAATAAGTATACGTATAATTTTTAAATATTACATGAAAACCTAAGTAGAATCACAACGATATGTAACTTTCTCCGAGCCAAATAAAGCATATCAGGCTGCTAGTATCAAATCGCAAAAACGTAGCATGGGTGTCGTAGCGAGATCTGTTAAAAGCAAGCGAAAATTTTAATTTAATAAAATATAAAATAATATCAAATTAAAACTTTATTGGGACCATTTTTTTGGTAACATCTTCGTTGCTTGTAAGCCAAATTTTAGAAGTCACCAGCATACATGCCATGGAGAATAAGCCCTGCTAATCTACGCCTTGGATGTTGCATAAAATTTCTTCTGTGTAATCAATATTTTTATACAGTGGCCGAGCACAGTGGGACGAAATGTTGAAAACTTGACAAAAAGTAACCGAAGCCAATTTTTTTTGAGATTTTCGATTATTAAGTTGTCTACGGGAGTGTTGGCAGTATTGAGTTACAGTCATAGAATAATTTTCAAGTTGCAGAGTAGGTCAAACGCGACAAGTTTTCTCTAATCAGGCGTGATACTAGCATCCTACGCTGAAAAAATTATGCGCCTTTAAATGTTTTTTTAAATTCTATGCCAATTGCAATCAAGATTGCATAAGTACATATAGGAGCAGTGACAGACAGGTCAAAAAATGGTACTGTTTTGTTTACTTTATTGTTGGTGTGACTTCCATCTCTCCGAAGTTAAATTAACCTGAAATGCATGTAATAAAAATAGAGGTGGCATGGATAATACAGATGACCACTAACATGAAGAGGAAAAAGAAAATTATTTAAATTATATTTGATATGTTAGGTTACGTTGGTAGTTACTAATAATGAGTTAAATAAACTCGAAAGCTCAAACCTCAAAGTAAAAAGTTTTATTTAAGGCCTATCGATGTTATATATAATATATAAGATTACAGTTGAGTCCGGGAATCTTCACCCGTTCGTAATCATTTAAAGCATACGAAATAAGTCGATAATAAGTCGGAAATTTAAATTTACTAAACGCAACAGCAAGTGACAGTAAGTGACTTGCTATTGCGTTTAGTAAATTTCAATTTCTTATCATCGTATCATCAACTTATTTCGTATGCTTTAAATGATGACGCACGGGTAAAGATTCCCGGACTCAACTGTATATTATCTCTTGTTTTAAAAATGAGTTCTGCCCTGCACCTTCCCAATGTCTCTTCCCTAATAATTGGCTAATTAATTTTCCCAAATGAGCCAATGCGGCAGTCTCTGAGACAGAGCGAAGTCCTTGTACAAATCAGACAAAGCTTCTCCAACCTCAACTACCATCTCAAGCCACTTTTTTCCAACAATAACCATAAATCGACGTTTATAAAGTGGCCACACTAACTGCCGAACTCAATGTGAATTTTGATTCGACAAAAAATATTTTCATTGTTGGACCGCTCAGAGGGTTATCGGTCTCGCATCGTAAACTAGTAGAAATGATCGTAAAAATTGTAATTTTATATCTTTAGGATGGGTTACGTGCAAGATGGATGAGACGGCAAAGAGGTATTAAGATCTATTTCGACATTCTCAAGGAATTTGGATGCGCAATCGAGCATAAACGAGTTTGATATAAAAGAAGTCAAAGAATTATTAGGATATTGCTGTTAAAAATTCATGTATAAGTTACATGTAAGTTATTGTGAATGGCCGACATTGTATGTACACAGACTCCTGTACAGATTTACGCGCAATATTTTTTATGTGCAGTCAATGGGGGTATTTGGCTCAGTGGCGGATCTACGGGAAGGGAAAATGGGGAAAGCACCCCGCACAAACCTTATGGAAATTAGGTCCCAGTGGATTTAGTTCATATTTTGGGAAAATACTCTTTGAAGCATCCTGATAAAATGTTCTCATGGGCACATCTCGATCGTATGGAGGATTTTTATGATATACAGGCACAAACTCGGAAAATTATAAGATTTACCGGGTATTCCAATTCCATGAGTTACTGGTTATCTGACAACATGTAGAAGTTTGGATTAAATAAAAGTACTATAGGCTATTGATTATGTACTATAGAAAGGAACTACAACGTTAACGGGGTTTTATTATTTCAAATGGTCAATTAATCTCTATATATGAAAAAACCGCGGAGTGCTACCATTTAAGGGGGTGCGTTTTTGAGAGGTGGGTGAATTAGTTCCTGGGCACAGGTTACATTAGGGTGAGTTCTATGCACTTTTGGTACAAACACGTCTACATAAAAATTGTTCCTGGATAAATTTCCTATCTAAATATAACTCTAAAGCCAAAGGTACTTTTTTTTTACAAAAATATATGCAAAAGAAAAAGCACAAAGAAACCCAAAAGAAAGAAATTTTGTTTTTAGTCCCATAACTTTTGTCCACGGGGATATACGTATAGACATTGCTTCACATAAAAAAAACTTACATATTTTATCTTTAAAATTGTGTTTGTAGAGGTCATTAGGATTTACAGTTTTCGAAATATGATTTTTCAAAATTCGCCATTCACAGCAATTTTGGGCAGTTTTCCTTGTTATTTCGCAAATATTGTTCTGTAACTTTTTTCTACGTAACTTTAGGCATATACAATGGTATATGTAAGGGGACTAGAAATCAATTACCTTTAAAATGTTCTACTGTATAATGTTGTACGACTTCTTTTAGAGAGGTTATCTTTTTCAAGATTTTATACTTTTAACGAGTTTTTATATTTTTTACGATTATTTTTTAAATTTCCCAGTTAACTTTTTTCTACATTTAGGTATATATTATTATATACAGTCGAACCCGCTTATTAGAATACCGGTTACAGGAATATCCCAGTTAAAAGAATAGAAATTTGAGATCCCAAAACGTTTCTACTGGTCATCGTTGATCGGTCATTAGAATACACCGGTTATAGGAATACTTTTGCTTGGCACGAAGCCTATTCCAATAAGCGGGTTTGACTGTAATAAAAAAGAAAGCTTATTCTGTTTACTTTAAAATGATGTATTAATTATAAAAAATTCTAGAATTATTTTTGAATAAGGTATACTCTTTCAAAACGTAATAAGTACTTGCAACGATTTTTGATTTTAGGATTATTTTTTAAATTTCTCTTTATATTTTTTTATGTGATTGTGTGTTATGATCGAATCTTATTTTTTTATAGGTAATACTTTGGATCCACTTGACTCGGCCAGGCAAACTTCAAAATATGGATTAATTCCAATATTTACTGTCAAAGCTCCTGCACCACAAGATTTGCTTGAAAAAATAGCATGTAAATGTACCAAAGGATGTACAAAAAACTGCGGTTACAGGAAGATGGGAATTAGTTGTTCAATATTCTGCAAAGGGTGTATGTGCATGGGTACTAATTGTGGGAACTCTAAGATAACTGGAGTATCAGAGGAAGATATTGAAGCTAATGCTAACGAAGAGATGGACTTTGATTTTGAAAAATTTTTAAATGTCAACGTTTAAATAATTTTAACTAAAGTGATGTTTTCTAAGACTAGTGTTTATGTAATTTTTGTAAAAAAAAAATAATTTTAAATAATATATATATAGTGACTGTACACCCCGATATGGGGCTAAGTCGCATAAGCTTTCTAGATCATATTTCTTAGGAGGATCAGTCCCTTTTGCTTATGTTATCTTCTTAACGATTTCTCTCCATTTTTTCCTATCTCTAGTTTTTCCCCGCCATTCTCTGACTCTTGCGTTTTTTAACTCTTCTTCAACTTCTTGCAACCACTTTGATCTTGGTGTTCCTCTTTCCTTTCTTCCTCCCGGATTCCATTCTATCATAGCATATGTCACTGCTTCATCTCCTGCCCGCCAGATGTGACCTAACCATCTAACTCTGCATTGCTTTATTTTGGTCACGATATCTTCTTTTAGTACTTTCTTAATCTTTGCATTTGTTCGGCTTCGATATTCATTTTCCTCTGTTCTGATTGGTCCCAGTATGGTTCTCATGATCTTTCTCTCCACTATTCTTATGTTTTCTTCATCTTTTTAGATATCTTCTTTTAGTACTTTTTTAATCTCTGCATTTGTTCGGCTTCGATATTCATTTTGCTCTGTTCTCATTGGTCCCAGTATGGTTCTCATGATCTTTCTCTCCACTATTCTTAAATTTTCTTAATCTTTTTAGTCATCGTCATTGTTTCTGCTGCGTATAATAATATTGGTCTAATTATGGTGTTACACATTCTCATCTTGGTTTTAATAGACAGTATTTTGCTTTTAAGTAGTGTTTTATTTGCAAAATAAGCTTTATTCGCTGCCAATATTTTTTCTTTTATTTCTGGTATTCTTTCACCCGTTTTGCTAATTGTCACTCCTAGGTATTTGAAATGTTCTACATCTTCAAACTCTGAATTTCCTATTTTGGTTTTTCCTTTTATTGCTGGTTTCCCTAGTCTTAATATTTTCGTCTTTTCTTCATTTAATGTGAGTCCAATTGTCTCCCCTTTCTCTTTTATTTCTTCTAGCATTTCTTTCATTATGTTTCTATTTTTTGCAATAAATAACAATGTCGTCTGCATATGCGATTTCTTGTTCTTAGGTTTCCTTTGTTTATATTTCGTAGTACATATTCTAAAGCTAGATTAAACAGTGTCGTGGATAAGGCATCCCCTTGTTTCACTCCTTTATTTATAATGAATTCATCTGTCTCGCCTCTTTGCGTGTTTATGCTAATTTTGGTAGTTCTCATTGTCATATTTATTAATTTTCTGAGTTTATGTGGGATTTTTAATTTTTCCAGGGCAATCATTAGTTGTTTTCTCTTAATCGAATCAAATGCCTGTTTGAAATCAATGAATAACATTTCTAATTGCAGTTTGTATTCATTTGCTTTTTCCATTATTTGTTTTATTGTGTGTTTAGCATCTATTGTTGATCTTCCTTCTGTGAATCCACATTGGTACTGTCCCACTCTCTTCTTCGTGATCTTTGACAATCTTTTTCTTATTATCGAAGTCAATATTTTATATGTTGTGCTTAGTAGTGTTATTCCTCTATAATTTTCACAAATTTGTTGGTCTCCCTTTTTATGTATTGTTATTACTTGCCCTATCTCCCAGTCCTCTGGCATCTTCTCTTCCTTCCATATATTTTTCAATAGTGATAGTATTTTTTCCTTCAGTTCCTTTCCTCCATATTTTATAAGTTCCATGTTAATTTCGTGTTTTCCTGGAGCTTTTCCATTTTTGCTCTTCTGTATTACTTCCTCGAGTTCATCTATTGTTGGCTCTTTTGAGACTGCAATGTGTATTTCGTCTGCTTCTTCGTCCACCGTTTCTTCTTCTTCGTGCATTTCTTCTCCAGTGTATTCCTCCGTCAAGAGTTCTCTGTAGTGATCTATCCATACCTGCCTATATTCATTGTCTTCTACAATGATTATTCCCTCTTTATTTTTTATTCCGTTTGTTTTACCTTTGTATTTTTTGGTTTGTTCTTTAATATTTTTATAGAAATGTTTCGTGTTTCTATTTGTTCTTTCCTGTTCTATTTCTTGCATTTTTTCATCTGCCCATCTTCTTTTATTTTGTCTTATAATTTTCTTAGCGTCCTTTCTTAATTTTTCATAACTTTCTCTGTCTTCCTCTTTATCCGTTCTCAGCCATTTAATTCTTGCTTGCACCTTTTGTGCTGTTAGTTCTTTACATTCGTTGTTATACCATTCGTTTTTTGTTTTCTTCTGGTGTTTGCCTACCTGCTTTTTTGCAGCTTCTTCTATTGACTTTTTGATCATGTCCCATTGTGATTTGATGTCCTCTGCTTTATATTTCTCTCTTATTTGCACTGTTACTTCTTCTTCATATTTTTTTTTAATATCTGCATTCTGCAATTTATTGACATTCCATTTTTTCTGTTGATTTTTCTGTTTAGTTTGGATTTTAACTTTTTGTCTTATGGTGGCTGCGACCATATAGTGGTCTGAATCCGCACACGCACCTCTGAAAGTTCTCACGTCCTTCATTGAAGATTGTTTTCTTTTGTTTATTAGTATGTGATCAATTTGGCTATACGTTTTCTGATCAGGTGACCTCCATGTTACTTTATGCATTTTAGGGTGTTCAAATTTTGTTGAGCTTATTATCATGTTTGTTCTTGTTGCTAGGTTACATAGTCTTAGACCATTATCATTAGTGTTTTTGTGTACGGTGTGTTTTCCTGCAATTTGCTGTAAAAAATCTTCTTTTCCAATCTGGGCATTGAGGTCTCCTAGTATAATTATAACATCTTCTTTGGGTATTTTTTCCATATCTTCTTCTATCTTATCATAAAAATTGTCTTTATCGTCTGTGTTGCTTGTTTCTGTAGGTGCGTATAGGTTTAATAGTGATATATTGAATGGTTTATTATTCATTCTTACATACGCAATTCTTTCACATATCGGTTTAAAGTTTATGACTTTTTCTCTTAGCTGTCCTAGAATCATGAATCCCACTCCTTTTTGTCCTTGCTTCTTTCCTCCTGAGTATAATAGTGTAAAGTCTTGTTTATCAATCTGTCCTTGTCCCTCCCACCGTATCTCTTGCAGTACTGCAATATATATTTTATACTTTGCTAGTTCTTTGCTTATTTCTAGCATTTTTCCTGGTGCCAACATCGTTCTTATATTCCATGTGCTTATTTTCAGTTCTTCATGTTTTTTATTTTTTTGTTTTCGTCTTGTATTTTTGTTTCCTTGTCTGCTCTTATTTATTTCTTTTTTGTGATATATCAATTTATCTGCACTCATTTCCTTTTTATTTGCCTCGTCCGTCGCCAAATAAGTATTGTCTTGTATTCTCTCATCAGTTGCTAGTTTTTTGAAACGTTTTGAAAAACCTCATCCAACTGATTCTTGTTCTTATTCCACTTCCTCTCCCGTCCATCTATTATCAATTTGTTGTGCTTAATTTGGACGCGTTTTCCTTTCTTTATTTCATCATTTGCTATTTTGACTATTTCTTTTTGTATTTGTAATTCCTCTTTCGTTAAATCATTGTTTATATATATTCTTTCTTCTTTTACTTCTTTCAGTTTTTTTTTATTTTCCATTACTTTTATTTTTTCCTCTTTGTTTGGCAATCTGACTAAACATGTTTTGATTCCTAATTTCACAGCTTCTTGTATCTTTGTATTAATATCTAGTTCTTTTTTCATAAAGTTCTCCATTGTTTCTTTTAGTAATCTTCTATCTCCCGTATCTATTGTCATTCCCTGTACTATAACATTATTTTCTTTTCTTGCTCTATCGAGTCTTTCAAGGCGCACTTTTACATCTTCCAGTTCCTTTTTCATATTTTCATTTTCTCTTCGCACTTCACCATTCTCTTGTCTTAATTCTTCTAATTCAATTCGGAGTTCCCTCATTTCTTCTCTGTATTGCCTTTGCTCCTCTTTAATTTCTTTTACGTGAATTTTCAGATCTTGTGTCTCTTTCGTTAAGTTTGCCATCATATATAATATTTGGTCTAGTTTGTCTTCCTCTGTGTTCCTTTTATCTGGGGTTCTTGATACTTTTTGCTTTTCGAAAAAGACTGCTCTTCATTTTCTCTATATCCTTTCCGATTATCGTCGGATGTGTAATCGTCGGGGTTCATTTTCTTACCGAAATTGCTCGCGATAAAATCACCCTCCCCACCTATCGCGCCGGAGGAAGATGATTTTCTCAAGCAATATGTTTCTCTTTCGAATGTGTTACCCCTAAATTAAATTAAATTAAATTAAATAATTTTACGTTATTTTGGAGCAGTTTGATTCAACAGTTCCCACCTTTAACTTTAAAAATTCCAGTTTCTGGAGCTTGTAATCAACGTCCTAATGATCTACTTTTTTGGCTTGATGTTGAATTAAATTTTATTTGTTGTTTTAAGTTTATGTATTGTATTTAATATTATTGTACTTACAGTCTGTTTCTTTCTTTCTTTCTCCCCTTCCTTATACCCTTTCAGGTGTCGGATTTGGGTTTAATTTAGCTACATATTCACCCATCTCTTCCATTCTTTTCGGTCCTGTGCTATTAGTTTCATTTCTTCTAGCGTTTTCTGTTTGATTTTTCCTGCTTCTACTATTTGCTGTATCCATTTTTTCTTCGGCCTGCCTTTTTTCTTTTTTGTAATATTCCTTGTTTCGTGAATTTTCCTTGCTAGTCTACTAGGTTTCATTCTCATCAGATGTCCATACCAGTTTAATTGCCTCTTTATTATTTTATTCATTATTGGTTCCTGTTTAGTTATCCCTCTTATTGTCTCATTTCTTATTCTATCCCATTTGGTCTTTCCGGCTATAGCACGTAAATGTCTCATCTCAATTGCATTTATCCTACTATTATGCTTTTTCTGTAAAGTCCAATTTTCGCTTGTATACAGTATCGTCGGTATCACAATCGTATTATATATTTTAATTTTTGTTTCGTGGGACAATTCTTTTTTCCTCAGAATTGGCGCTAGTGCGTAGTACAGTTTATTTGATTTTTTAGTTCTGTTTGTTATTTCGAGGTCTATTTTCCCATCATTGGTAATAATACTTCCAAGATAATCATATGCTGTAACTATTTCCAGTTGAGTATTTTTGCATTTTATAATTACTTCATTTTCTTCCTTTTCGCCGATGACCATTATTTTACTTTTCTCGATGTTTATTTCCATTTTTAATTTCTCTATTTCTTCTGTCCATATATTTATGAGTTTTTGCATTTTTGTCACAGAATCTGCTATAAGGACTATGTCATCCGCATACAATAGGGCTTCTATTTTTATTGGCTGTAATCTTTGGTATCCTATTGTTGTCTGTATTTGGTTCGTTCTTTCTCCAGTATTTCTAGTCAATTCATTCATGACTATTATGAATAGTAGCGGACTAAGACTGTCTCCTTGCTTGATACCTCTTTCCCAATTGAATTCTTCAGATCTTTCTCCTGCTATCTGTATACGTCCTTTTACTACTCCGTATATATTTTCAATTATTTTTATCAGTGTACTTGGTACTTTCATGTTCTGCAAGCATTTCCATATAATTTGTCTTTCTATAGAGTCGAATGCTGCCCTTAGATCTATGAATGCTAGAATGAGCTTTCCCCCCGAGTCAATACTTCTTTCTATTATATTTCTAATGATGTAAATGTTATCGTTTGTCTGTCTTTCTGGTCTAAACGCTGCTTGTTCTTCTCCCAGTTCTTTTTCTACCTCTTGTCTTAGCCTCTTCTCTACTATTTTCGTGTATATTTTAAAACATACCGATGATAAACATATTGCTCTATAATTTTCGCAGTTGACGTGTTCTCCCTTTTTGTATATTGGCACTATAAGGTTACTTTGCCAGTCTTTTGGGATTTGCTGCTTTTCCCATGCCTCTTTGTATATTTTCAACAACCAGTTTATCCCTTCTTCTCCCATGTACTTGACCATTTCCGGGTCTATGTCATCATCCCCTCCAGCTTTACCTATTTTTACGTTTGATACTTCCAATATTACTTCTTCTCTATTTATTTGCTCTAATTCTTTGTTCTCGTTATCTTGATATGTTTCATTTCTATCATCTATTATTGCATTTCTAAATTTGTTTTCATAGTATTCTTTCCATACTTTAGCTATTTGTTCTGGAGTTGTTTGGATTTGGTTTGTTGTATCCCTTACGGCTGTTATTTCTTTATGTTTTCCTTTCTTCATATGTCTGATTGTTGTCCAGAAGCTTCTATTATTTGTTACATAGTTTTGTTGTAATTCTTCTCCAAACTCTTCCCACGTTTTTGTTTTTACTTGTTTTATGGTGTTTTTCGCTAATCGTCTCAGCCTTTTGTATTCTTTTTTATCTTCTTCCAGTTCGGTCTCAATGTATTTTTTCCATGCTATTTTCTTTTTCTTCACTGCTGTTTTAACTTCATTGTTCCACCATCTCGTTCTTTTATGGAGTTTGTTATGTTTTCTGATTCCACATATTTCTGTTGCTGTAGACTTTATGACTACTTTGAAGGCGTTCCATCTTTCTTCCAGTGTCCATGCCTCTTTTTGGTTTTCTAGTTGTCTTAATCTTCTATTTGTTTCTTTTTTGTAATGTTCTCGCACCTGTTCTAATTTGAGCTTATTTACTTTTACTCTTTGGTAATCTTTTCTTTCCACCTCCTTTATTTTTTCATCCTCGAGTTTTGCAGTAACCATCCTGTGCTCTGTAGCTAGTTCCGGTTCCTTTTCAGTTAAGACGTTATGTATTTTATCTTCTAGGTTTATCGTATAAACTATGTAATCTATCAAACTTTTCGCTCTTCTCTCTTCCGCCACGAACGTATATTTGTCTTCGATGTTTTGGTTTGTAAATGTGTTTCCTATTAGTAGGTCATTTGCTTGGCAGAAATCTAGCATTTTGACACCATTCCTGTTCAAACATTCCTCTCCGTATTTTCCAATGCATCCTAATCCTTTGTTGACATCCTTGCCCACTCTTGAATTCCAATCTCCTAAAATTATGATTTTCTCTCTCGATTCTCTTAATTTGTCTAGTGCTCTTTGGAGTTCATTGTAGAATTCTGTCATCGTTTCTTCATCTCTGCCTTCAGTTGGTCCATATAATTGTATGAATCCTATTTTGTCTTTTAGGTCCATTTGGATTGTTATAATTCTAGATGATAATGTTTCATAGTGTGTTATTCTTGGTTCTAGTCTCTTATTTACTATTATACCAACTCCTTCCTTTGCTCTTTGTCCTTGCGGTACTCCTGAATAATAAAGACTATATTCCTCATTTAGATTTATGTGCCCTCCTCCTACCTTTTTTGTTTCACTTATTCCCATTATTTGGATACCCATTTTTTCCATTTCTTCAGTTATTTCTATTTCCTTTCCATTTAGAGAGGTCACGTTCCATGTTGCTATTCCTATTTGTTCTGATTCTTCATTTACAAAACTAGTATTTGATTTTCCATTATTGTTATTACTACTACTACTACTATTTATACTACCTATACTACCAATATTTCCACCACCCATCCTATTTCTATTATTATGTTTAACATTTGAACTCCTAAACCTAATCTTATCACTAATCGAGTCTATACTTTTATTTTCATTGTCCAGTGTATTCGTAATTTCCTTGTTTTCTGATCCTTGTCTGGCATCTACTTCGTCTCTTCTCTGTCGCTCTGCTAGTTTTTTGGACTCGCTACCTCCACTACCTTTTCCTCATTGTAGTTCCATCTCCATTCCTTACCATCCACTGTAATTTTGTTGTACCCAATTTTCACTGTTTTTCCTTTATCTCTCATTTCCCTTGCTTTGTCTCTTAGAGATTTCATTTTTTCTCTCTCTTTTTTTGTAAGGTCCTCTGTTATCCATATTTTCTTGGGTTTGTTCTTATTTCGTAGAATGGCTGTTTTTTCTGTTTCGTTTCCTAGTTCTATTAAGCATGTTCTTATTCCAATCTTACATGCTCTTTTAATATTAATATTTACACCTAAATGTTTTCCAATCATATTTGTTGCTCTTTCTTTCAGTGTTGCTGAATCGTCAGTATCAATTTCTAACCCACTAATAATTAAATTATTTTTCCTTTTGTCTTTGTCCATTATTTCTATTGTTCGTTGGAGTTCTTTTATATCTTCTGTTATCTTTTTATTTTCTTTTTTAAACAATTCATTTTCTTCTATCAAATCTTGTCTTTCCTTAGTCCATTCATTTTTCATTTTTTGGATTTCTAGTTTTATAATATTTATTTCTTCATTATTTTGTTTTATTTCTTCTTTTAGTTCTCTTATATCACTTCTGGTCTTCTTATTTTCTTCCTTCATTTCTGTTTTTAAGTTATTTATTTCTGTTTTAATCTCCTGCTTCAGTTCTGCTAATATGTTCTTTATTTCATCCATTTCTTGCTTTTCCTTATCGTCTTTTTGGGGTGGTGTTCTTATTGTTGACTTACTTTTCTTAAATGCTTCCTCTTTGTCAAACGAATTATCATGCTCCGGTTTGCTCCTTTTATTGTTCATTCGAGTGGGATTATACCCGTAACCTTATTTTGTTTAAAGTTGGCGTCAGGCAGTGTCTTCCACCCTATCCGTTCAGAGAAAAACACTACCTACCTACTTTAATTTAATTTATCTTCCACCTGATTAAATTTTCCAAAGCCGTCCCTGACTTTTATATTTAATTTTGCTAAACGGCTGGTCTTAATCTATTCTCGACAAGTTTTTTGTTCCTGGTTTATTTTATTTAGTTTTTGATTATAATATGCTTAAATATTAGGTACTGGATTTTTGATTTTATGAATATTAATCTAGGCATGCATTAACTTACAGTTTTTCTGAAGGCTTTTGCGTTGTGTCGTACACTGCACTTTCCTTTAACTATTAATCTTACTTTTAATATTTTATTATTTGTTTATACCACTTAATTTTTGATTTTTATGAGAGCTAAATTTTTCACGTTGTTCACTTTCGATTTCCAGGACCAGGACCAGTCTGTTTCAAAAGTTTATTTCTATAACTTCACTTAACACTGTCGTCTTTGACACACTGTAACTAAGATCACTTTAGAAACTATTTCTTATTCGCCAAAAAATTGAATTTTTAGAAAGCCTGCCTGATTTTTCACGTGTTGATCTGCCCACACTAGAGATGGGAATCATCATTTTAAATAATACAGTTAAAAAAATATCAAATAATTACTCGGTTTCCATTATTAAATATAGATGATACACCATTTTAAAGAACAGAAAGTAAGCAATCTTTATTGAGCAATATATAGTATATTCATGTACAAGAAAAATAACGTTATAATGAGAAATTTAAAAAATAATCCTAAAATCAAAAATCGTTGCAAGTACTTATTACATTTTGAAAAATAATATCTTATTCAAAAATAATCCTAGAATTTTTTGTAATACACCATTTTAAAGTAAACAAAATCAGCTGTTTTTATTATATAATATAATATATACCTACCTAAATGTAGAAGAAAAAAAGTTATAACGAAAAATTCCAAAAATAATCGTAAAAAATGTAAAAAATAATATTTTTTTACATTAGGTATTATATATTATATAATATAATATTATATAATATATAATATATTATATACTAATATTATTCTATTTTTATATTATATTATAAAAAATCGTTAAAAGTATAGAACTTTGAAAAACCATAATCTCTTTAAAAAAAACGTACAACGTTATACAGTAGACCGTTTTAAAGGTAATTAATTTCTATTCCTATTACGTGTACCAATGCATATACCTAAAGTTACGTAGAAAAAAGTTACAGAACAATATTTGCGAAATAACAATAAAAAATTGCCCAAAATTGATGTGAGTGGCGAACTTTGAAAAAAATTTTTTTGTGTTAAATTTTTAAAACCCAATTCGATGTTATTTTCAAATTACAAAAAAGAGCAATAAGATATCTGTTTGGCCTCAGAAGAACAACACATTGCAGAAGTTACTTCAAAGATCACGGAATTTTAACCCTTCCATCTTTGTATATTTTAGAAACTGTTTGCTTAATTCGTAAACATCTACATGTCTTTCCACCAAGACCTAATCATGACTACTTCACGAGAAATTCTACGTTTGACGTCTATTTGCCGACCCCGTCCTCGGAGTTAGTAAAGAAATCGATATTATATTTCGAAAACTATAAATCCTAGTTACCTCTACTGAACAACATTTTAAAGAAGAAATTTGTAGGCTTTGTTTCTGTAAAGCAATGTCTATACCTATATCCTTGTGGATAAAAGTTATGGGATAAAAAACAAAAATTTTTTTTTGGGTTTCTTGGTGCTTTTTCTTTTGAATATATTTTTGTAAACAAAAGTGTCATTGACTTTAAACAGTGATATTTAGATAGAAAATTTAACCAGGAACAATTTTTATGTAGATATGTTTGTAGCAAAAGTGCATAGAACTCACCCTAATGTAACCTGTGCCTAGGGACTAATTCACCCATTTTTTAAAAACGCACCCCTTTAAATGGCAACACTCCGCGGTTTTTTCATATATAGATGTCGTTAACCATATGAAATAATAAAACCGCGTTAACGTTGTAGTTCCTTTTAGCTATCTTATTTTGAATATAATCAATAGCCTACTAGTAGTCTAGGATTTTTTCCTGACTATCCAATGGCGACCTTTACTTTGACCTTGACCTTCAACGGACGTCATCTTCTAGAGTTTCGACGGTTTTCGGCATTAAATTGATATAAACAGATTACTCATGGGTTTTTGGGATCGCTTAACACGAATATGTCATCAGAATTGACCTCCGGAGGACGTGGTGTCCAGGGCCACTGCAAGGGACGTCATCTTCTAGAGTTTCGATGGTTTTCAGCATTTAATTTATGCAAATGAATTACAGGAGGGTTTTTTGTGGTCGCTAAACACGACAGATGGGCGATGGACGAAGAGGTTATTGGAATGGAGGCCAAGAGAAGACAAGAGAAGCGTCGGTCGACCGCCTACAAGATGGACTGACGACTTAAGAAAGGTAAATAAAAACTGGATGAGGGCGGCGCAGGATAGATGGGGTTGGAAACGAGGGGAGGAGGCCTATGTTCAGCAGTGGACTTTTGAGGTTGGATGATGAAACACGAATATGCCACCAGAACCGACTCCCGGAGCACCTGGTTTTCAAGGTCAATGAAAGGAACTCCTGGAGTTTCGAGGGTCTTCGGTACTACATTGATGCAAACGGATTACTCATAGGTTTTTGAAGTTGCTGAATACGAATACCCCATCAGAACCGACATCGGAGTATCTGGTGCCTAAAGCACGTCATGCTTTGGAGATTCGATAGCTTTCGGTACGAAATTAATGTAAACTGATTACTCACAGGTTTTTGGGGCTGCTGAACCTGAATACGTCATCAGATCCGACCCACGGAGCGCCTGGTGCCTAAGACAGGTCTTCTTCTGGAGTTTCGACAGGTTTCGGCTGTAAATTGATACATATGGGTATTACTCATGGCTCATGGGTTTTTGGGCTGCTGATCACAAATACGCCATCAGATCGGACACCGGGGTATCTAGTGACGTGCCTAAGGCACGTCATCTTCTGGGGTTTCGAGAATTTTGGTACTAAATTGATGCAAGCGGATTACTCTTGTGTTTTTGGGGTTTCTGAACACGAATATGACTTAGATAAAAGACTCTGGAATATCTAGTAACCACGGTGAATAACACTATCAAATTAAAATATATTAAATCGATTTTAAAATAAATGAAAGAAAAACATTGTCAGATATAAATTGAGTTTATATTTATAAATAATTAAAACAATTGAATACCACACCATAGTTATTTTAATAATAATCTACAAATAGCAAAAAAAAACCTGTTCACCAATTTGTACGTTTTTTTTGAACAGCAACTTAGCAAACCTCCGAGTACTCGGTGTGTACCACTTCGTTTGCATCAATTTAGTACCGAAAACTCTCGAAACTCCAGAAGACGACCTGCCGTAGGCACAATGTAATTCGTGGGTCAGATCTGATAGCGTATGCATGTTCAGCAACCCAAAAAACCTAAGAGTAATCCATTTGATTCCTCCGAAACTCCAAAAGATAACCTGTTTTAGACACCAGGTGCTCCTGTGTCTGTCCTGATCACCTATTCGTGTTCAGCAACCCAAAAAACCTAAGAGTAATCCATTTGATTCCTCCGAAACTCCAGAAGATAACCTGTTTTAGACACCAGGTGCTCCTGTGTCTGTCCTGATCACCTATTCGTGTTCAGCAACCCCAAAAACCTATAACTAATCCGTTTGCATTAATGTAGTACCGAAGACCCTCGAAACTTCAGGAGCCACTTTCATTGAGCTTGGAAACCAGGTGCTCCGGGTGTCGGTTATGGTGGCATATCCGTGTTTAGCGACTTCAAAAAACCCTCGAGTAATTCAATTGCATCAATTAAATGCCGAAAATCATCGAGACTCTAGAATATGACGTCCCTTGCAGTGGCCCTGCCGACCACGTCCTCCGGAGCTCAATTCTGATGGCATATTCGTGTTTAGAGATCCCAAAAAACCCATGATTAATCAGTTTATATCAATTTAATGCCGAAAACCCTCGAAACTCTAGAAGATGACGTCCGTTGAAGGTCAAGGTCAAACTAAAGGTCGCCATTGGATATCCAGGAAAAAATCCTAAACTACTAGTATTTCTATTTGATCCAAACTTCTACATATTGCCAGATAACCAGTAACTCAGGGAATTGGAATACCCAGTAAATCTTATAATTTTCTGAGTTTGTGCCTCTATATCTTGAAAATCCTCCATACGATCGAGTTGTACCCATGAGAACTTTTCATCACAATGCTTCAACGGGTATTTTCCGAAAGTATGAACTAAATCCACTGGGACCTAATTTCCATAAGGTTTATGCGGGGTACTTTCTTCCAATAACAAGGTCCAAGACTAAAGAAAAAATTTATTGAAACATAGAAATAATGTATTAGCTGACATGAAACTTAAGCCACAGACACACAAATTTAACCCAATAAACACGTGAGTTAGGAAAGTTAAGGGAACTTAATGCAAATAAGTTATTATTTATGTATTTTATGTAGCTTTGTTGATCTTTTTTATTTTTTGGTCAAACTAGTCTCGAAAGGGGCTAGAGATTACTAGAGAAGACCATCCTAAGCAAAAATTTTTCTGTATTTTTTTTTTAAGTCAATACTTTCTAATTGTTTGTGGTTGAAAATATGCCATTTTCATTGAAAAATGACATCTTCTCGGACGGTTTTTTGCGAACACCTTAAAAACTGTACATCGAATAAAAAAAACTATACGAAACATTTTTGTAGCTTATAAAAAACAAAGAGATTAGTTTCTGCATATATTGTCTTTTAGTTATAATACAAAGAAAGATATGACATGAGAAAGAAGATTTTTTGGTGCTTGCTCAAATCGGTTTACTCAGCTTGAAATGACAGAAAAATGATCGATTATAAGAATGCTATCAATACTTTTAATAATTTTTGTAGTGCTTCAAAAGGCCTTTAAAATGAGCATTTTTAAATGTCGATTACATTCAAACTAAGAGAGATATGGTGCAAAAAATATTAATGACTAATGTATTCAACCCTTCATCCACAAGAATTTGAATACGTCATTTTTATTATTCGATACCTTTTAATAATATAGTGTTATTTTTATGGTAAAAAAGTTGGACTGGTTTCAAATGCATGGGTTTTGAAAAAAAAAAATAAGATAAAATAATTGAGCGCATTTTTAAATTTTCTTAAAAATCTGTGACGAAAAAAATGATACAGTACAAAAATGTAAGGTTTTTTTTGACAAACGTTCTGTTGTTTTTATTACTGTAGCATAAAAATTGTCAGTAGTAATTACACGAGAGCTCTAAAATTATCAATTTTTATCCCGAGTGACACTTTGACAGTTTTAATTTCACGACCCGAAAGGGAGTGAAATTATATCAAAATGTCAGAGGGCAAAACGTATCGATAATATTTAAGAGCTCGAGTGTAATTCGATAAGATTATTTCATGAATAAAACTGTTTTTTAAATCATTTTAACTAATATTTATTGATATCTTCGCATTAATATTTGCTAAAAGTCTTCATGGTGTTCTCTTTGACAAGTTGTAAAACATTAATTATTGTCATAATTCTCACTGAATGTTCATTTTTGCGTAGCACTGAAGGGCATCTGAAGTAGTACTTGACGACGAGAAACTATCAGTAGTAATTGCACAAGATCTCTAAAATTATCGAATTTTTCCCGAGTGACACTTTGACAGTTTTAATATCACGACCCGAAGGGGAGTGAAATTATGCCAAATTGTCACGAGGGCAACAATTCGATAATAATTTTAGAGATCGAGTGCAATTTGCTGCGATTATTTCATGAATAAAACTGTGTTCAAAGCCAAAATTTTATTGTAATTTTATTTATGTAAGTACAAATACTAGTACACTTCCCGTCATAAAAAACACTTTTTTCCCAATGTAAACCTGTTTTCAGGCTTGACACAATGGTTCGTGAATCTCTTCATTGTTGCCATTACAAATAACGGAATTGCACTAAATCTAAATAAAAAAAATAACGTTCAAAAATATATAAGTTTTTAGATAGGTATTATTTTTATCATCAAAAAACCGTATCTAATAAATTTAATAACCAGAGAGAGGGTTAAGTTAATCTTAAAAAATCCACTTATAACTGAAAAATTAAACGATTAAACATAATAAAAAGAAATAGGTCCAGTCCTCGATGACTTATTTAATAACTTAACATCAGTCAGATTTGACAAGTTGGTCAAAATAAAATTTAACGATGCCATGTCAATTAAGTAAGTGTCATAAAACGAGAATAATTTCTAAAATAGAAGATGGTTAGTCTGTCAGACAACTGGCTCAAGAGTTCAATAATATTTGCGTTGAACTGGCAACGATGCCCTAGAAATTAGAATGACACATTTGACAAGACCAACTTACACAACTTGAAAAACACGATTTTCGGTTATAAGAGTTATACCAGTTTTTTATGATGCGAAGTGTACAATTAAACACACAGTTGTTATAAATATTTCACGGTTGAAAGTCATCATTTTTATAACTTTTAAAACATTAATAATTAATGACAATTATTGTCATTAATGTCACTGAATGTATTTTTTCGTAGCAACGAAAGGCATCTGACGTAATATACTTGACGACGGGATATTATCAAAAATTATCACTTTTATTTTTATTTATGTAGCTTTCTATTGGTCAGAATCTCCTATGAATGAAGTAATCGAAAACAAATTCCCAACATTAATATTACAAAAGGGTGAGAATAAATTGACAGCGATAATTTGTCAACAACTTGTTGCCTGGCAATAGCCACAAGAGCCCGAAGGGCTCGAGTGACTATTTCCGGAAGGAAACAAGTTTGAGAAAAAAAACTGGAGCATTATTTTCTTAGTTCTTCTTACTATCGTGTGATATTCGACAGGTTATTTTTTAATGCTTACATAAAAAATTCAAGTCTTTGTATAAAAACATTCAGTGATAAAATAAACCAAATATGTAATTTCATTTTGCCGTTATGAATTGTCCAGTTACGAATATGTATAGTTACGAACTGTCGTCGTTACGAATTGTCCGTTACCAATTGTGCAGTTACGAACTGTCGCGTTACGAGATGTCTGGTCACGCCGTTTTTGAAGTTGTTCCCCTCCATTCTTAATCATTTCGGCAGCTTCAAAATTTGTTAAATACACATCTTAAAAGCTAATCACGTAGCTTAAACGTTACTAAGCAAAAAGTTTAGGAGAGATATTAAGGAATGATGCTCTTGCATGTAATACACCACACCCAAACTCGCTTATTTTTAAGTAATTTTAAATCAGTTAATTAATTCTCCTTATTTTTCTTCTTATACTTGTTGTAGATATGTCGATCTGTTAATTCCAACGTTGAAGTAATTCTTGAGAGGTAGACTGCCAGCTATCTCTCCATCTTTTTGGTGGTCTCTCCGGTGGACGCTTGCCAGCTGGTTTTCCCTCTAGCGCAATTCTTGCTAGTCTGTGCTCCTCCATTCTTTTTACATGACTGAACCATTCTCTTCGTCAGTTAATTAATTGATAGTTAATAATCATTTAATTATACAGTGAGGAAGTTTGGGTGGGAATAAATTTATTTTCTCGAGAATAAGTGATTTTAGAGATAAATCCCGAAGTACCTCGGTTTTTATTTTTAAATTACAAATTTTTGGCATGTATGTATATCATGCTGTTGACGTCATCTATCTGAGCGTGATGAAGTGTTCGATGATTTTTTTTTAATTAGAATAGAGGTCGTGTGATAGCTCATTTGAAAGGATATTCAATTCTTTATTCCGTAATATAAACATTAATATAATTAGTTATACAGGGTGTTTGGTAAACAATGAACCATAGCTTAACCTTAGATTCCTGAGGTTAAAATAAGTCGATTTAAGCTAACTTACCTTAGTACAAAAGTTGATAATAACCGAAATACAGGTTGTCAAAGATAAACTTTTATTTTATTTATTTTTGAATATTTCTTGACAGGCATGGGCCAACAAGACGAAATTTGGTAAGTGGTGCTGGTATTGTACAATCTACTAAATTATGTTAAACAAACGTTTCTGGCTACTACCAGAGGCGTACGACAGGGGAACGTGAATGCTATTTTAGTGGAATTTTTCGATTCACCAATACTTGCTAAGTAAAAAACATACATTTGTAACGATTAAGCCATTAGTTTTCGAGATATTTGAAGCTAAAAACGAAGGAGCATAATACATTAATCAAAAATAAGTGTGACTTTGCATTTTTAACTTCAGTATCTCAAAAACTAATGAATGTATTGTTACGAATAAGGAGTATATTATTTGCATAGAAAGTATTGGAGAATCTTAAAATTATGCTAAAATAGCAGTTTCATCAGTGGCGTAGAATTTGGGAAGGGTCAACCATTCACTTTCCCCTGTCATACGCCTCTGGTAGTAGCCAGAAGCGATTATTTAACATAATTTAGTAGAGTGTACAGTGTCTACACTTTCTGCCAAGTATCACATGGATATGTCAAATTATTTTAAAGTATTCTTTATTTTAATAATTTATTCTTTATTTAAAATTTTAAGAATTTTGTGTGCCCGGGACTATAAAACTATTTGACATATCCTTATGGTACTTGGCAGAAAGTGTAGGTACTGTACACTCTACTAAATTATGTTAAATAATCGTTTGTGGTTAATACCAGAGGCGTACGACAGGGGAAAGTGAATGGTTGACCCTTCCCAAATTCTATGCCACTAATGAAACTGCTATTTTAGCATAATTTTTAGATTCTCCAATAGTTTATATGCAAATAATACACTCTTCATTCGTAACGATGAAGTCATTAGTTTTCGAAATATTTGAAGTTAAAAATAAAAAGGCACACTTATTTTGATTAATGTATTATTATGCTCCTTCGTTTCTAGCTTCAAATATCTTGAAAACTAATGGCTTTATCGTTACGAATGAAGAGTATATTATTTATATAGAAAGTATTGGAGAATAAAAAAATTGTACTAAAATAGAAATTCCGTCAGTGGCGTAGAATTTGGGAAGGATCAACCATTCACGTTCTCCCGTCGTACGCCTCTGGTAGTAGTCAGAAACGTTTGTTTAACATAATTTAGTAGGGTGTACAGTACCAGCACCACTTACCTAATTTCGTGTTGTTGTTCAATGCCTGTCAGGAAATATTAAAAAATAAACAAAATAAAAGTTTAAATTTGACACCCTATTAGTATTCGTATTAGTATTAGTATTAGTATTTCGGTTATTATCAAATTTTGTACTAAGGTAAGTTAAGGTTAAGGTATGGCTCATTCTTTACCAAACACCCTGTATAAGGTGCCAAAATTTTTTTTTAATAAAATTAATTGATATAAAAAGAAAAATGTATGTAATTTATTTAATTCAAAATACATTTTACTGCTGTCAGAAGGCAGAAAAAATGTTTATTTGAAAAATACACATTGCTTTTCGCTTAAATTAAATGTTCAAAGAGGCAGGTAGGTGGCAACTTTAACTTGAGTTTAAGCGAAAAAAAAATATTTTTTTTCTTCAAACGTCAAATAATGATGACATTACTTATCTAACTTGATCCTGTCAAAGTTTGATGTCTCCGCCGGCAGCAGTTTTTTTTCCCATTTCTTTACGGCGGAAGGAAAAATGTTGTCATGGCAACAATATGAAACATGTCACAAAGCAACAATACAAATGTCATTAACAACAATTAAACATCATTTTTATTTATAGTAATATTAAAAGTACAATTAGTTAATGAGGCATTTTCAAAATTGAAACCGTGCAAAAATGTTCCCGACTCTTGATACGCATTGGTAATTGTTGACGATACTGATGGTCGAGCACAACTTTCAGCAATCATTCCCGATGTTGGCGAATCATGAGGGTTTAAAATTTTTTGAGCATTATCGTTCTTATTTCTTATCGAATCCTCTATATATCCTTCGGCAACCGTGCTTGATTTCCAGCCCCCATGTCGTTTGAGGCATTCTAGATTTTGCTACGTTTGAAGAAAAAATAGTATACTTTATTCGGCAAAGAGGCGACTTTTCTTGACTTGCCCTCTATTACGCGCCTCACTTCGTTCGGCGCGTAATATCGGGCGCGTCAAGAAAAGTCATGCTTCTTCGCCTCATAAAGTAATATACTATTATTTGTCAATTCAACATTTTTGTCTGTTTTCTGAAAGCAGTAAAATGTATTTCGAATTAAATTAATTAATCAACTATTTATAAGGGAAATAAGCCACAATTTTACCAAAAAAATATTTTATTAACGTTTCGAAGCCCAAATCGGGTTATAAATATAATAAAATCTTTTTTTTTTTGGTAAAATTGTGGCTTATTTCCCATTATAAATAGTTGATTATAAAAATGCCTCAAGGAAATAGCTTCAGAACAACATTAAATAAATTACATACATTCTCCTTTTTGTGTCAATTAATTTAATTTAAAAAAAATTTTTGGACACCCTGTAAAACTAATTATGGTAATGTTTATATGAGTCAATTAATATAGAATTAAATTACCTTTAAAATGAGCTATCAGTCGACCCCTATTCTTATTTAAAAAAAATCATCGACTTGGTCAACATGCTTAGGCGGATGACGTCACTAATTTGATATATATTATGCCAAAAAATCGTGATTTAAAAATAAAAATCGACCTGTTTCGGAATGTATTTCCAGAAACGTCCATTCTCGAGAAAATGAATTTATGCCAACTTAAACGTCCTCACAGTATTTAGGGTTATAAACAATATACAGTCGGAAAAATGAAATAATACCCATGAACGAACATATAAAACACGCAGTATTTTTCTCTCACCGTGTCACAAAGAAAATTATCCAGTGCAAGTACATGTAACAATAATTATTACATGTACTTGCGCTGGCCAATTTTTTGTCTGACACGGTGACAGGAAAATACAGCGTGTTTTATATGTTCGTTCATGGGTATTCTTTCATTTTTCCTACTTGTACTTTTTAAGATCAAACAATAAGTCAAGGGTATATAATAATATTATAGTCGTTGGAGTATTACCTACGCAAAGGTTATAGTCGACTAGGGAAGAGAATCGATTCGCTAGTAAAACATGAACACTAATTACAGACTCAACTAATGTATTTACCAACTTACGAACAGATTACAGCCAGAGAACTATTTGTAAGCAGTACAAACAAGAGAGAGATTTTGAGGGATACAGGGTTTCCAGTCAGCAGAAACTATTAGCTTTATTCATGGAAATTTGGTTATTACTCAGGAAGTTGCTTATGTTCTTAGTAATTCTGGTTAAGTGTTCATGTAATGCAAATTTGACGGATTATTATTAGTTCATGTTTTATTTCTTTAGTTTAGGTGGAAAAATTCAGACATGTTTATATTAAAAATAATATTTATTTACAAAAAAAAACAACAAACCAAAGACAGTAGGCACAATCCAATCAATTTAATTACTAATTCAAATATATACATACTTATCTATATGTATTGCTTATTTCCTGACCGTGAATTTTTAAATACATAGTTGGTTTTTAATTCCTGGGTTTGCGGTCTGTTATAAATAAAACACTTGATTTTGCTTAGAGGTTTCGGCTGTTTGCCATTTTCAATAAGCACTTTTAATTATTAAACATTACACTGTTAACAAACATATTTTATACCATACACGTAATATTTTGAAAATTTAAAAAAATGCACATCGTGTTTCTCTAAGATGTTATGAGAGAATGCCAGGCATGGGCATGGGGCATATGGTAAAAGCACTTCACAACGGTTTTGGATGGTGGTCGTAAAACCAAAACGATAATATACAGGAGATCAAGTTACATAATATACGAAAGAAATAAATCTGACTAATGTTTAACTTTTAATAATGGGAGCAAGATTTTTTGTAGTTATGATCTGAGTATGTAACTCGAAATATGAATACTGAGGTGCGTATTTTTTTTTTGTATTTTATATGGAACAGAGGCTTGAACGCTAAAACAAGGATATTCATTAATGATAGAACATTATAATAGAACTAAGCTTCTTCTGTCCAGTATCTTTTCCTATATAACGATCTACATAAACACATATCTCATTTCTCATAACATGTTGCCAAATAATGTAAATTTCTTATTTTAATTGCATTTAATATCTCATTTTTCTTTATTTCATTCGGTTAAAAAACGTGGTTGTCTCTTAATCTTTTGAACCAAGGTTATTTTTAAAAATCTTCTATATGCCCCCATATCAAATACTCTGTTCTATTATAATGTTCTATCATTAATGAATATCCTTGTTTTAGCGTTCAAGCCTCTGTTCCATATAAAATACAAAAAAAATACGCACCTCAGTATTCATATTTCGAGTTACATACTCAGATCATAACTACAAAAAATCTTGCTCCCATTATTAAAAGTTAAACATTAGTCAGATTTATTTCTTTCGTATATTATGTAACTTGATCTCCTGTATATTATCGTTTTGGTTTTACGACCACCATCCAAAACCGTTGTGAAGTGCTTTTACCATATGCCCAATGCCCATGCCTGGCATTCTCTCATAACATCTTAGAGAAACACGATGTGCATTTTTTTAAATTTTCAAAATATTACGTGTATGGTATATAAAATATGTTTGTTAACAGTGTAATGTTTAATAATTAAAAGTGCTTATTGAAAATGGCAAACAGCCGAAACGTCTAAGCAAAATCAAGGGTTTTATTTATAACAGACCGCAAACCCAGGAATTAAAAACCAACTACTTATCTATATGTATATTTTCGTCTGATAGTGGTCTGGTATCAGATCAAGATGCACCACATGAACCAAGTTTTTCAGGAAGAACAAAAAGATAAATAAATCATTTGTTTTAATTTCTATAAATTAAAAGCTTTGCCTGTTTTGTTATCTTTTTTAACCCGCCGTTACACGCGTCTTCTATTGTGACGTGGTTGCACGCGTATGAGCGTCGCCCTCACCTACATCAATTCGACTTATTTCGAGGAAGAATGAATGTCAACATGTATAACTGTAAAATGGGTTGTACTCACATATTATAGAAGGTCTCGTAAACCAATTTTTTTTATTAATTTAACAAAACAAAAGTAAAAATAATATAGATCAAATGCAAGTTTTCCTTATTTTCAATTTCAGGAAGCCACTGAAGTAATTGACGTTCTTCTTCTTCTTCAGGTGCCATCTCCGCTACGGAGGTTGGCAATCATCATAGCTATTTTAATTTTTGAGGCAGTAGCTCTAAATAGTTGTTTCGAGCTGCATCCAAACCACTCTCTCAGGTTCTTCAACCATGAAATTCGTCTTCTTCCGATGCTTCTTCTGCCATCTATCTTTCCCTGCATTATGAGTCGTAGGATGCCATACTTCTCGCCCCGCATCACATGTCCGAGATACTGTAGCTTCTTTTCTTTAATTGTAAGTTCAACTTCCTTTTCTTTACCTATTCTTCTCAGTACTTCATTGTTTGTAACTCTATCTACCCAGGAAACCCTCATAATTTTTCTATAGGTCCACATTTCAAAGGCGTTAAGTCGTCTCATTGTCTCTACATTTAACGTCCATGATTCCACTCCATAGTATAGAACACTGTAGACGTAACATTTTGTTAGGCGTACTTTAAGAGCTAATGTTAAATCTTTGCTACATAGGACCTTTTTCATTTTTATAAAATTAGAACGTGCTTTTTCGATTCTGACTTTTATTTCTGCAGTGTAGTCATTATTTTCTGTTATAAGTGTTCCTAGGTAAGTGTACTTTTTTACTCTTTCGATCTGCTGGCCCTCTACTATCAAGATTTCGTTAGTATTATGGTTGTTTTTACTAATTTTCATAAACTTCGTCTTTTTGATATTGAGAGAGAGTCCGTACTCCCTACTACACTTTACTATTTTACTCATGAGTCTTTGCAGATCTTGTAAACTATCGGCTATTATTACTGTATCATCTGCATATCTGATGTTGTTAACTAAGACTCCATTTACTCTTATGCCGACTGTTTCATCTTCCAGAGTTTCTCGCCTTACCTCTTCAGAATAAGCGTTAAATAATAGAGGTGATAGTATGCAGCCTTGCCTGACTCCTCTCTTTATTTCCATTTCTTCAGATGTTTCTTTTTCAATTCTTACTATTGCTCGCTGATTGTAATAGAGGTGTGTTATTAGTCTTAAATCTCTTTCATCTAGGTTTTTATTTTTTAAGATTTCCATGAGTCGATCATGTTTTACTTTATCAAACGCCTTATTGTAGTCTATAAAACAGACGTAAAGAGGATGGTTAACATCCAAACATCTCTGTGTCAGCACGTTGAAGGAGAATAATGCCTCTCTGGTACCCATACCATTGCGGAACCCATATTGAGTGTCACTAATATCCAGCTCCAGTTTAGAGTGTATTCTGGCGTGGATAATTTTCAATAGAATTTTCAAGGTATGTGACATTAAGCTTATGGTTCGGTAGTCACTGCATTCTTTTGCATTCACCTTCTTTGGCAAACATACAAAGGCTGATGTCAACATTTCTCTGGGATTCCTGTAGTATAGATAGCGTTGAACAGTTCTACTATTATGTCCAGGTTTTTCTCGTTGACCAACTTTTTCAGCTCGCTAGGCAATTCATCTGGACCAGCAGATTTATTGGTTTTCATAGAGTTTATTGCCTGACTAACCTCTGATTTGGTTATCTCTGGGCCTACATCTCCCGTTTGGCTATCTACGGATGTACTAGCTTCTCTCTGGTCATGAAATAGTTCCTCGATATACTCTTTCCATCGTCGTAGTTTTCGTTTTGTCTCCATTATAATATTTCCATTTTTGTCGAGCAATATATTTGAGGTTCTTCTATTTCCTATTCCGGCTAGTTCTTTGACTTTTTTATGTAGGTTGAAGTTGTCATATGTGTTTTGCAGTTCTTCTATTTCTTTACATTTTTCAGAGAAGTAGGTTTCTTTAGCCTCCCTAATTTTTCTTCTTATTTGGTTTTGAAGCTGTTTATAGCGGGTCTTATTAATGGTTTTGTTTTTTCTTCTTTCATTCATCAACTCTAGAATTTCCTCCGTCATCCATTCTTCTTTCTTACATTTGGTTGTAATAAGTACTTTCTTACTTGGTTCTAATATAGAGGTTTTGAAGAATTGCCACTGCTGTTCTACGTTGCAATAATTTCCTGGGTTTCTGTCTAGATTTGTGTTGATTTCGTGTTTCAGATTTTCTTTTGTTTCTTCTGACTTTAGTTTCTGTATGTTAAGTTTATTGTTGTTGCGGCTTTTTTGCGTCTTTTTTAGTTGAAGTTGAAACCTAGCAATAAGAAGACTGTGATCAGAGTATACGTCTGCTCCTGGATATGCCTTTACTGCCTGAATTGAGTTTCGATATCTGTGCTTTATTAGGATGTAGTCAATTTGATTTCTGACAATTTTGTGCTCTTTGTCAGCTGGTGATTTCCATGTATACAGGCGTCGCTTAGGTAATTTAAAAAATGTATTTGCGGCTATAACATTATGCTCCTGGCAAAATTCTATTAGGCGATCTCCTCTGTCGTTTCGTTCGCCAAGCCCATATGATCCTACATTAGGGTAGCATTTTCCTTCGCCAATTTTTGCGTTGAAATCACCCATGATCACTGTTATGTCTCTAGATGCTGTGAGATGTAATGTTTTCTGGAGTTCGCTATAAAAGTTTTCTATTTCTTCTTCATTTTTGTCAGCAGTTGGCGCATAAATCTGGATTAGGTTCATTTTTCCATGGGTTGTCAATAACTGCAACATTATTATTCTTTCGGACATCGGAACGAAGCCTGTTACTGATCTCGTTACTTTTTCGCT
The DNA here is from genome assembly GCF_917563875.1 of Diabrotica virgifera virgifera. Classification (NCBI taxonomy): domain Eukaryota; kingdom Metazoa; phylum Arthropoda; class Insecta; order Coleoptera; family Chrysomelidae; genus Diabrotica; species Diabrotica virgifera. Next base: position 74,995,187 of record NC_065449.1, on the reverse strand, counting down.
GAGGATCATAGCAACTCCATATCTGTGTTGGGTGTCGCTGCTTCCAGTTTGACGTTCTTTACGCGAATTCATTTTACTAAAAATACAAATTAAAATTAACAAATCTTCTGAAGCTATTTCTTTGTGGCATTTATGTGATTGACTATTAATATTTTGTATTTTGATAACGACGTCAGAGGTGGATTTCGAAACGTCAATAAAATCAATTTTTAAAGTTAAATTGTGGCTTATTTCTCAATTAGAATAGGTAAATTTAAAAATGGGTGCTTAACCAGTGGCGCCCCTAGAATTTTCCTCTGTGGGGCGGGGGGCTGGCTTGGGTACCGAAAGTTTTTTGTATTATTTGTGAAAGACAAGTTACATTTTCCTACTTTCTTTTATATATATTTCTATATGCTCTGGGAGGGATTTAACCCCCCAAACCCACCCCCTTGGTGCGGCACTGTTCCTAACCTAACCTAAACAATGATATTTTAATTAAACCTACCCAAATATTAAACAAAAACCTAAAAGTTTCTTTGAGATAACAGAAACGTGATTTCACCGTGATTGCACGCGCAGTGAGGAATTCTCTCACTTGAAGAGGGATGTCACTTCTTTTAAGTATCACAGAGCACACTGACCGCCTGAAATATTCTATAACTTTTTCATACCCTCTCATAAACGATGCTAAAGGCATTCCTGGGTGCTCAAGGGTATCGTATTAGTTAAGACGATTGTATTGGTTATAAACAAATATGGTGAGGTATTCCCTCATAGCGCGTGTAATGGCGGGTTAAAGCAATTTTCGAGTAAATAATATTTTTGAAGCTATACTTCTTTAGACGCGATTGGGAGTGAATATTTATTATTCTGCTCGCATGCCCACACATACAGTATAGTATTAGGTGCTAAACTTTCGAGTTATGTATAAATATATCAGTGCAAAGAAAAAGTGCGAAAATAATATATTAGTGTTTTTAATAAATATATTTATTATAATTTTTGTGTTTTTGGATTTGTCTTCCTCGGGAGTAAGATAAGTATTATTAAAACATTTATATTTATTATACTTCACTTCGTCTGTTTGTTACCGTGAATTGTCATTATGTCTGAGACTATATACATAGAGAGCTCGTAGCGTCATTGGTATAGCGTTCGGCTACAGATCGAGAGGTCTTGGGTTAACATCCGGACCATTCCTATTCTTTTTTTATTTTTGGAAAGTAGTAAGCATTAAAATTAGTTTACTATTTAAATAAAATAAAAATAAACTGTTTAAAGTATATTTATTTCGTTGAAGTCATATAATAGAAGTATGACTTCTTACGTGCGTACAAAGTACACACACACATTCTTTTTAACTATGTTTTGAGCCTTGAAAATCGTCATATTTCGTTCTTTTTTCAGATTTAAATGGTTAATAACTCGAAAAGAATCAACTTAAAAAAATAGAAAAGACCTTTTTTTATTTCGAATGATCCAAAAAATCTAGAATAATCTAAAATATCTAAAATATCTGCCAGGGCAAAATTTTTTATTATTATAATATATCATAAAAAATTATAAAAAAATCATTTTTAATTATTAACTAGTTATAGTCAAAACAAAATAATTATATCAGGTACCCCTTGTTTTTTTAACGGTTAACATACTAAATTACATATTAGATAATGTTTATCCATTAAATAAAACCATTTAGATCGGTGCAGTTCGACCTTATATCGTATTTTAGATTAGTTGTCCCTAGTAAATCTATTACCACAAATGTTAAAAATGTCTTTCAAAAACCCGCTGTTAGAAACGTTGATTTAGTATCCATAGCGTTAGAGCTCTTTATCTCGAAGTGATATTCATAAAAGATATATCCCTACTTTCTATTATTCCACACATTCAAATCAGAAGTGGGATTCATATGACAAATGGACCTACGGCCTTATTGACTCGTCACGCTGAATAGAAATACGGGAATTTCTTCCCCTCGATAAATCCTGATTCTCCCGGTGATCCAGTATGTGTGTGTTTGTCGCAAAACAGTCAAGAGTTGGGTTCAGTTGAGAGAATTGAAGAGATGTCTGTAATTACTTTCATGTCGACATCCGCCATGGAATATAGAATGTCCCTAGATATGCATATTAATATTCTTGTATTAGATATCAGCAGGTGATGAAAACAATATGGTTTATATGCTATATTTTATGTACAAACTTTATTTTACAAGTTACAAATTTTCAGCTTTTTTAAATTTTTAAGTTGTTCTTTTTAATTTTCATTAAACACTTCTATAGCCCTAACGTCGGGAACCGCATATACGCGCAAGAGTTATCTTGCCTCATACACGGGGGTTTTTGGGCATTGCGCTTCCGTGCTCTTCTGTAAGCGGCGTTATCTAACTGCCCCACGAACTACCTGGGCCCATTAATCCCAAGTACCTGCTGCCCCATCGCCGAGAAAGTTGCGGATTAATTCTAAATGACCGGAAATTTCAAATTTGATTATAGTCGAAAGTAAGAATATAAATATTTTCAGTTATTCACTTCAGTTGCAAGTATTACGGTATAGTGTCCGGTTTTGTCCGTTAGTGTTTAACTTTTAAATGGCGAATCCAACGACTATGTTTAGTCAAAGGGGACAACTGTTATTAATAATTAATGAATATAAATATTGAAAGGCCCATGTCTCCAAAGATGGAAAAGTTAGATGGTGATGCATCAAAAAAGGGTGTCAACAAAAAGAGTACACAAAGAAAGGTGATGAAAATTACATTAGTCTTGAAAAAGCGTCGGTGGAGCATAGTCATGCTCCATATATCCACGTTGACCGGCAAATTTTTAGTAATTCTACAAAGAGGAAAGCTGTAGAATATATATGTGAAAGACCTTTAAAGATTGTCGACAAGGAATTGAGGAAGGAAAATTTCAGCAATTTACCGCTGACGACGAAAGACATTTCTTGCGTTTGAAGAAATATCTATGCTGCAAGACGAAAATCCACACCACCATTGCCCAAGTCGCAGTGTAACAAAAATAAGAAAACTTCTGTTGGAGTGAAAGTAAAAAGATATACTCCAACAGAAGTAAGAAAAAAAAAAGACTAAGTAACTAAATAGTTGTGGCTGAAAAGAAGATGTAGTGGGTGAGTGTAAAGAAAAGGATGAAGTGACTTCTACGTTGAGAAGCCGAAGTAAGAAAATAAAAAATACTACTAAAGTGCAGTAGTACTGAAGAAAGGGGAATTAGAAGGGATAGAAGTAGAAGTGGGAAGAGACAGAGGCAAACTGAATAGAGTTGGCTAGCTATAGATGCAAGAGAGCAACTTGACACTCAAGGATGGATACGGCTCGTTTGCATGCCTGTCGAAGAACAGTAGCTCTATATAGATAGTAATGATGACTAAAAGATAAAATAATAAAATAAGAATAATGTACTGAAACTGAATGAAGATGGATAATTGCTAAAGACGAACAAAATAAATAAAACTAACAAATCATGGGCGCCATGAAAATGATCTTCGATCATTCTCCCAGGTATCTTATACTGCTGTCAAATATTAAATATATCAAACCTGTAATAATGAACATAAAGGAGTAATAAAATAATTGATATACAAAATAAATAAATATTTATTAAAAATAACTGCTAGATTTTTGACAATCTCTGAGTTACACAAAGTGTATATCCTGTGACTCTAAAATGACATAAGTTATACAAAAAGTTATATCTAAGATAACAACAATAATGTTATCTGTTACAAAATTACAGGTATAAGTACCTCTTACTTACATATAGGGTACAAAATTACATAAGTCTTCTACCAATTGGTTATAGTACGCCTGCTACGTACAACTGAATTGAAAACCGATGAATATTAAAAGTAATATAAATAAATAGGCACAAGCCTGGCGAAGAGAAAATACCATGAAGAATTAAGCAAATGCATTAATAAAAGTGGTAAAAATGAAGCTAAGATAAATACTGAAACGATGACCTAAATTAACCGAACAAATGGAATAAAGCGAATAACAGTAAAATATTTGGGAAACAAGCTAGTAATATTAAAAAATAAATTTACCCGAATTACATAAACCAATATCAAAGCAATAATAAAGTATTAAAAACCTAATTTTCTCTAGGCTTATTCCTGTGCACAAGAAGTTACCGTAGATACAAAGTTTGGGAACCAAATAATCTAATATACAAATATGTCAAAAAAAAAACCAGAGGTAACCTAAATCTGGAAAAAAACATAGTGTATTTAACAGATAGTCTGAAATATAAAAAAAACCAATAGTTACTAAAACACCTCACTAAATGTTCCCAAACGAGGTTGCGGTTACATCCTAGAAAATGATGCACCAGGATGGTGCGCCCCCATGACTCCTGTAGGCCCAGGTGCCAAGACGAAAATTGAGCTGGAACGCTCCCATAGCTTGCTCCCAAATCGACATACTCCCAATGGTGACTTGGCCGTGGCTGCAGTGGTTTCCCTGGGTGGTCAAAGGGCTACGGTTTCATGTTAGGGTTTCTTCCAAATGGCTAAAAACATTCCCAGTTTTATTTCCCATTTTAAACATGAGCAAAAAGTAAAGGGAAGAAGAAATACTTTTTAGAAGCAATAGTATAGAAAAACCGGCCATTAAAAATGGAACAAAAAAACCAATCTCAGGTAACCTTGAACTATTTTAAGTGTGAAGACATGAATAAATGACACTGAAATGATTTATTTGAGGAAATATCTGTAAAAATATCTTGAATTTATAAAATATTGGATGTTCAATAAATTTAAAACCTACAGAGAAATGGTAATTATTTCCAATATTAATTTGAGGACTTCAAAAATGTTTGGTTATGTAAAACCAAAAACCCCATTAATATAAAGATCGATATAAAGATAATATAAAGATCGAAATCATCTACACCCTTCCCTTAATAGATTGACTAAGAAAGTTTAACAATGGGACTAATATTTTAAATATTCCACAACAAAAAACACATGACAATGGCTAATTAAAAAATTATTACAAAAAAAATAAATCTCACCGAATGATTCCTATTAGGCTCCAACAGGAGTTGTCACACACATGTCTCCCTAACTCCAGACAACCCTTGCTGGTAACTTTTTACTTAAAAAAACTCGATTGATGTTATAAAATAAGGTGTATGGAACTCATTCGCCATTTCATGGTACCAGTACCAAGTACCAAACCAACCCACTTAATTAGCAGCCACAAACCAAGTGACGAACGAGAGACGTTTCTTCGCCAAGGTGAACGTCAAATTCTCTCAGAAAACGAAATCATTCTCGATAGGTGGAGTACGTTCCATCACCGAGGTATGACGTCACCCCAGTAGTCCTATACGAGAAATTAGAGAATTTAAATGGAGACCGAGGGAAAATAATTATAATAATAATTAAAGAGCTAATTTTGTAACGTGACCGTTACAGCAGGAAGAAGTTCTACAAGTGTTAGTGAACTTAAGTTTAAAAACAAATACAGTTGAAAACTTTTTATTATTTACGAAAAATAATTCCGCAATTTTTAGTTGTTTTACAAATCTTTACTTTGTGTGTAATGTAGATTCTTTGTATGTAGATGGAACTTTTCAATAGTGTTCTAAATATTTTTGTCAGATGTTTACTATATATGGATACAAAAATAGTTTTTATGTTCCCCTAGTATTTTGTTTGTTACCAAATAAATCACAGCAATCGTACAAAAGTACTTTTGATACATTAATAAAAATATGTACAGATTTGAATTTAAATTTCAAACCGAAGCGAATAATTTCTGATTTTGAAATAGCAATTCAAAATATAGCCAAGTTAGTGTGGTCCGACATTATTATTTTTGTTGCAAATTTCATTTAACATAAAATTGGTACCGAAAAAATCAAAATTTAGGTTTGTCCTCGGAATATAAAAATCAAACTGTTATTGGAAAATATTTAAAATTTTTTTCGGCGTTCCTTATTTAGATCCAAATGATGTTGGTGACTTTTTTCTGATGAACTTTTTAATATTATGCCAGAAGATGACAGAGTTTTGCAATTTTGTGATTACCTAGTTGATAATAATTTAACGGAAGATTCAACATTTCCACCTTACATGTGGGCTTCAAATTCATCATCTCTTATATTTACTACAAACGCATGTGAATCACTTCACTCGAAATTTAACTAATGTTTTTATAAATCACATCCTGACATATATAAATTTACAGACATTTTGTTAAATTTTCAAGCAGAAGTATATGTGAAAATTAGAACTGCACATAGATTCGAAAAAAAACTTGATAAAACGACAAAAAGAAAAGTTGATTTTATTGAAAATAGGCTAAATGAATATTACGTTAATTAAAACATCACTAAAGTAGATTTCATTAAGTCAGTTTGCAATTACTATGCAGCTAACTTTTAAAATCTAAAATAAAGTGTTCACTCTTACATATTTTAATCACTAATCAGACATTAGAATTAAGCATGGATATTGTTTAACTGTAGTTTTTGTTATTGTATATAAGTTAATGTAGATTTATAAATAATTCGAATTTTATTCGATTATATTGTTATAGTTTCATTATGTAATCATTTAAAATTTTCGCCTGACAAGCTTTATAATTTGCAGGATGTGCTCCTCCACATAATGCACATTTTGCTGGATTGCCATCCTCTTTTTTCTTTTTGCAGGTACGGTAGTCGTGATACTCAGCACATTTCACGCAGCGAAATTGTTGAGTGCATTGGTTTCTTGTGTGTCCATAACTTTGGCATCGTTTACATTGCACTATAGTTTGCTTTTTGTGGGGTGTTTCGAATCTAACAACTGCATTTAACAGTTTTGAGATTTTAAAGATATCACCGTTATTTCGATTTCTCTCAATGTCAATAAAGAACAAGTTTTTGGGTGATTTTGTTTTTTTGTCATGGACATTCATTATTTGTTTTACCTTATGACCTTCTGCTAATGCTGCTGTTATGTCTTTTGTGTCTGTGCTGTGGTGTATGTTACGTAAAACTACTCTGTACGATTTTTATTCTGGTAGTTTATAGGCATGCCTGACGATTTTATTGTCGTCCAGCAGCTTTTTGATTGTTTTGTAATTGTCGATAGTAGTTGTCTGGATTTTTATTTTGTTTTCTGATAACAATTTGTAAGCAAAATCTGACGTAGATGAGCGAATTAATGTTAGAAGACCTGGTAAATTTGACACTCCATATAGTATAAAAGGAGGAACTTTATCTATTTCCTTTTTGTTATTATTTCTTTGCTCTGTATTATCTTCATTTGATAGTGAAGAAAAACGATTTTGTGTGCTAATAGAATTTTCAACTTCACTTACCTTTAAGGATTTCTTTTTCATTTGTGGGCTGTTGCTATTTCTTCTCCGCTTCTTATATTCAATTTTCTGGAACTCATTTGGTTGAAATACTTCATTATCTGAATTTTCTTGCTCCATTTTTTCATTTTCTGACAGTGAGACGTTTCTTATTTGGTTTTGATTACTTGTAGTTAGCTTTACTGCATCATAATAATAATTTATCTTCTGCTGAACTTTATTTTGGTGGCTTTGATCGGGAATGGCCTGTGTTGACATCGTGAATGGTGTACATTGCATTTGTTGTTGAGTGATATTGTTACAGTAGCTAAGTTAATATATGTAATACAGTAATTTAATATTATCTCTATAGAGATGTGTGGCGCTGGTCACAATCTCTTCATGTCATTATTTCTCAGATAAAATGTGCCTATTGTTATATGTTATAACAGATTGCCTAATAAACATTAAAAAAAAATTCGCTCATGCTTTGTGAATTGGGTTCCTTTTTGAATACAATTAAGTAAAATAAAAACTATATATGTTCACAAAAATATTATCTAAGTACCTAGGTAGCGTGAGGCAGTTCGTAGTCGCTTTTAATCCTACTATAAAACTGAACCCATTAAAATCTAGGTAGCGTGGGGGAGTTCGTAGTCGCTCTCTGTAATCGTAAAAGTACACTTTAGAAGACCAAAAATAAGCATTGTTTCAAGATTTTCTTTCTCAGAACCTTTATTAAAAATGAACATGAAACTTTTACATGTTAATCTCTAACTCTTATAAAATACAAAAAATATATATTTTTCATTTATGCACGTACACTAATACTGTAGATGGCGCCAAATTGTAGGCCTCGAAAAAAAGTAGTTCCGATGGCGGTCAGTTAATCTCAGGATTGCGATCTCTGAAACAAAAAAATCGTATGGCATTTGAAAAAGGAAGGTTTCTTAGGTGAAAATTTACCACCGTTAGTGAAAAAATTCGCAAAAAAAAAGATTTTACCGAAATTTGAAAAATTTTTGTGAAAAAAAAAGTTTTTCTTCAGTTTTTCATGGTTAAAAAATATAAATTTTTTATTTTTTTGGTCAAATTGTGGTAAATTGTCACTTAAAAAGCCTTCCTTTTTCAAATTCCGTAAGATTTTTTTGTTTCAGATATCCAAATCCTTTGATTAACTGTCCGCCATCATTTTTCGAGTCCGCGAGTTTTGTGTCCTCTACAATATTAGTGTACGTCCATAAATGAAAAAAGATATATTTTTTGTACTCCGTAAGAGTTATATATTAATACGTAAAAAGCTTTATGTTAACTTTAAGGTTCTGAAAAAAAAATTCTTGAAAAAAATGATTATTTTTGGTCTTCTAAAGTGTACTAGTACCATACTTCCGCGCATTTATGCATTTCCCGACTTTTGTGGTAAACAAGTTCGTTAGTGCAAAATTGAATAAACAAGCACACACGATAAACGTTTTATTTATTATTTATAAAAATGAATATAACGATTCCTGCTCTGAAGTACATTTTGATGCAAGTGAATATATGCGCCTCCCGTATATGGGGCACGGCACGTTTTAAAACTCCAGTCGCGAAAGGAATAGACAGGCTTACAAAAACATAAGGCAAGCAGATTTCGACTAGATATTTATCATGAAATCAGTTAATATACAATAACTTGCATACATTTGGCAAAATTGGACCACCTTATCAAAAATCTCGGCCTGAATCCCGCGTACCTAAAAAAAGTTGATTAATAGCAAGCCGAAAATTTGTTTAGGCCATCGGTACATAATTCGCAAATATTTTACGGCTATCCCTACTTTTTCTGTCTTTACACGGCAAATTACGTTAGTAAAATTCACACTGGTATGGATATGTAATCATTACTAGAATGTCATTCTACTTGAAAATGTCATCATTAATTTAAAGAGATGGCTTTTGAATGTTCTTGGATAACTGTTATTTTTATAATTGCAAATTATTAATTCAGTTAATAAATGTGATAATTTTTTCACTAACTATGTATTCAGTGAATGTAATAATTTATATGTACAACAAAAACTAATACTCAATCGAGAAAAGAGGAAAAGTATTACAGTAATTTTTTAATAATGTATTATTACTATGGAACGCTTACAATTTTGAACATCTTTAACAACAAAATAATTGAATCACAGAATATACTGATGTATTCTCTGCTTGGATCTTCCACAAATAATACACAATAAATAACTTTTTATTAAGTTCACGCCTTAAATCAATTATTTATCAAATACACTATATATCAATTTAATCAACAACTCAAAATATTCCCGATGCCATGTCAAATATTTCAAATTGTCACTGATTGTCACTGTCTGACTGACAGTATGCTGACAATATTCTATTCGACTGAGTGCGTTGTATGACAAAGATAGATTTGGAAAAATAACCACGGACATTGTTCATTTTTTTCGAATCCTGAAAAAACCAATAAATATTTTTAAAAAATTTAAACGCAGAATAAAAGACTATATTATTACCGAGGGCCGAAAGTCCCTTAGAATAAATATAAAGTTTTTTTTGAATGAGATATTTTAAATTAAATATCACACTAAATTTTCTCTTAGTTTTTCACCCCTGTAAGTTATTAATAGTACATTGTTTACCGGGTAGGAAAAGCTTAACATTCCTGGACGACTGTGAAGATTGCTAAGTCGAGGCGCAAGCCGAGACTTAGCAACACAGAGTCCAGGAATGTGGCTTTTCCTACGAGGTAAACATACTATTTTTCCGCAAATCGTTTAAAATTCGACAGATATTGATTGATTTAAAAAAAACGCGATAATTTTATTCCCAAATAAATGGTGCTTTGAAATTCCTAATAAAATTACTTGGGTTACTATGGAAACGTATTGAGGTTGAATTGTCAAACTTTTCTATCATTTATGTAGAACACTAACAACTGTACGGAAATATCATTTCCTTACAGTAAGGAAATGACATTTCCTTACAGTAAGGAAGTCCTGACTTTTTCTTCAAGAAATTTTGACAGGAATGTCAAAATTTCCTGGCGATTTGCGGAAAAATAAACATTATAGAAGTTCTGAAGGACTTTCGGCCCTCAGCAATAATGTAATCTTTCATTCTGCGTTTAAATTTTTCAAAAATACTCATTAGTTTTCTCAGGATTCGAAAAAAATGAACCCCCATTTGAATAGCAGTGCAGCCGAAAATACGTACCCATCCTCTTAAATAAATTACATACAATCTTCTTTTTTTTGTCAAATAGTTTAATTAAAAAACTTTTCTTGGAAACCCTATACACATAATCATGTAAATGTTTTTATTATTGAATAGAGAAGTGATTGACTTTTCAATTAAGCTAGCACACGACCCCTCTTTTCCCATTTAAAAAAATCATCGATTACGTCATCACGCCCAGATGGATGAGGTCACTACAGAGGATGAGGTAGGTACATGTATGTGTAGTATGTGATTCATGACCACTGTTGCCCCAAAATTTGCAGACAAGCAAGATTTGCATGTTGCTAATTATACGAGAGCACTTTTTTGCTGCAACATTGTCCTTGATACAACGCATATATTACTATATACGATATTACTCTCAAAAAAACTCCACATTTTTACATAGGTATGTCTGCTACCATCAACGCAGCCCCTACTCTCTTGATTCTTCGTTATATCGGCCGATTCCAACTAAGTAACGAGTCTGATATTACCCCAAAATACTGCTTTAGTTTGTTGAACTCCTATCTTGAAATTATTATAACACTAGTAGAAGAACAACAAGGTTTTAGGTCGAGAAGATCATACACCCACGCTATATAATGAAGAAAGTTCAAGAGAAATCGTTAGAATACAACAAACCGGCACATTATGTTTCGTGAACCTTAAGAAATTATTTGACAGAGTCAAATTAAAGGACATTTTCCATTTGTTATACTCAAGAGAGGTACCTCTAGGAATAATTAAAACGATCAAAAAGATGTACCAGAACGACACAATAAAAGTAAAAGTAGAAGATGAACTACATAACTGACCCAATTGAAGCTAGTAATGGGATAAGACTCAGGGATTCTCTGAGTCCTCTATTGTTCAACCTGATCATGGATAAAATAATAAAAAAGTAAAACTAAACAAGGATACCAAATGGGAAAAAAACAATTTAAAATAATCTACCATGCAGACGATGCAATAGTAATCTCTCAAAGTGAAAACGTATGCTAAACCAATTTAATGTAAAGGAAATTTAACACGTTAACCTTCGGATGACCAAGCGGGGGAAATTGTGACCCCAGCATATGTTTTTCTTTAATAAATTCAAAAGTATTTTCAATTTTTAACTCATTATTTTTTTATTTGACTTTAATATCATTCTAGATATCCTCATATTTTGAAATAAAAAAAATTCCCTATATTTTACGAATAAAAAATATATTCTGAAGTTGATGTTTAGTAAAATACCGTCTATTATGTGTAATTCCAAGTAGTTTTACGCTAATGACGTCGACTTTGCAAAGTAACAAGACACTTACTCAACATACACACTACAAATTACACTAATACTCATGTTGTGACTGGCTGAACGACATAAAGTCCATGCCATATAAAAAAACTTCATTTTTTTGTTAATTGTCATTTTTGACATTTGTCATTTTTGACCTGGGGTCCTTTTCCCCCCCTTGGTCATCCGTGTAACAAAAATGGTTGGTTATCGGACGGTTAAAAGACAAAATGCATGGTTATAACAGCAAATCCAATAAGATGTAAATTGGAGGTGGATGGTCAGGTAATGAAAAAAGGGATGGGAGTTTAAATATCTAGGCATGAAACTAACTAGCTACGAAAAGCTCAAAACAGAAGTGAAAGATCAAGTGAATAGAGCAAACAGACCCACGGGTTGCCTGAATGATACAATATGGAGAAATAAAAATATCGGAAAAAATGAAAGGCAGAATTTACAAAACTGTCATTAGACCAATATTATTGACATACGCGGCAGAAACACGACCTGACACAGAGAGGACAAAAAGGTTGCTCGAAACAGCGGAGTTGACAACCCTTCGAAAAATCGATGGTAAGACACTATGGGACAAAACTAAAAGTACTTATATACGACGGAGATGTAGGGTGGAGAACATTGATAACTGGGTAAGTACCAGAAGAGTAGAAAGGAATGACTACATAAGACTAATGATAACAAATAGAGTTGTAAGAACAGCAAGAGACGGTTCGCCAATAGATAGACGATCAGTGTAAAGACCATGAAAACGATGGAACGACATCTTACTGGGGGCACATTGAAAAAAAAAAAAGACCGAGCTATGTCTATACAAAAAGAAGAAGAAGTCCTTTTCAGGTACTGTTTAATTTATACTTTGTAATCTTTCTCTATTTAGAAACGAAAAATTATAAACTAAAAGGGGTAGTTCCCTGGGTTGGCTGTATACCTTATAGTTAAACAAACTGGAACATGAAGTAAAACCACTTCTATGTAAAAGGTATATTTGCTAAAATTTTTAAAAATCCCAATGGATTGAATAAAATGTGTTCATCAGAACGTTTTCGAACCTATCGGTCCATCATCAGTGAATTTGAATACTTACAAAATAGCCCCAGAACCAAACAATGGTTGTGATTATAAATCAATCTACATTGTGTTAAAATAATATTGTATAGGCTAAACGCCGATTTTCATGGATATAACCTCTGAGAACATGGTGATACTCTACCCGAGGACCCAATCAACCATCTTAGGTCAACTATGACTACCAAGTCATCCTACCATGACCATCCTACCATCCAACGATGACTACCAAGAACTTGGTAGTCATCGTTGACCTAAGATGGTTGATTGGGTCCTCGGGTAGAGTATCGCCATGTTCCCAGAGGTTATATCCATGAACATCGGCGTTTAGCCTTTACAATATTATTTTAACCCAATGTAGATTGATTTATAATCACAACTATTGTTTGGTTCTGGGGCTATTTTGCAAGTATTCAAATTCACTGATGCTGGACCGATAGGTTCGAAAACGTTCTGATGAACACATTTTATTCAATCCATTGGGATTTTTAAAAAAATTTTAGTAAATATACCTTTTACATAGAAGTGGTTTTACTTCATGTTCCAGTTTGAAAAATTATACATTCGTACAGTCACTGAATGTGGATATGAGCTATTACCTTCGATTTCGTTGAACCTCCATCGATTTTCATGAAAATTGGTGAGTGGTTAGAGAATATCTCAAGGAACAAAAGTGATATGGTGCCAACTTGCGTTTTTACCCTGGAGGTGGATGCCACCCCTTCTTAGGGGTGAAAATTATTTTATTAAGAATATCCCCATAATTCGATAGAGAGACAAATTCTAAGCAAAATTTGTTATATAAAGTTATTAAAACAAACCAGAACTTTTTAAGTTATTGAAGATCAAAAATTTTAATTTTTCGTGAGAAAAATTCATGTTTTTAACCGATTTTCATAAATAACTCAAAAACTATAAGTTTTAAAAAAAAGTGATTATTACCGAAATTGAAGCTAATAAAAAATGAAATAAACTGCCTACTAGAAAAACCTTTTAGTGTTAACTAAAAGTGAGTTATAGGTAATTGAATGTATATTTCTTTGGGCGAGTACCCAAATCTAAGTATTCAAGCTAAAATAACGGGAAAATAATGCATTTTATAACATAAACTTATTAAACATTTGTCAAAGTACTTAAAAATATCTATCTAATGAGCCTCCGAATAAGTCGATAGCAATAAAATTTATTCTGCAAAAATTTTTCAAAATATATCTTCTTTTTAATAAGTTAATTTTTAAAATATCAGGTTCCCCTCAAAACTATTTGAAAGATAATTCCAAGCGGTATTAAATCAAGTTGGATTTAATCTTTTAAACCGCTAACTTTTTTACAAATAAAAGGTTAAATCGCCCCGGTTACATGGTTCTCGCAGCAAAATTTAAGCTTTAAACCTTTCTATCTCGGTTACTTTTTACCCTACACAAATAGTAAAAAAGGTGAAATGTTTGGTACAGAAAAAACTAAAATTTATTTATTTATCATACGTATATTGAGTTTTTCGGGAGCTATTATCAAAAGAAAATGAAAATTACCATAATTTTAAAAATTATGATTTCTTTAAATTACAGTAAAACCTCGATATAACGGACTAATTGCGGGGAGGGATGTCCGTGAAAGCCGAAAGTCCGTTGTATAAAAATAGGTGTAAAATAAATAAAAAAAAAGACGTTTTTTTAGGTTTTGTACGCACCTTTGAAGTTTGCTGTTTTTTTTTATAATTAGAAATGTGTCCGCATTATGCTGCAATAAATATTTTATGAAAATTCTTTGGGGACGTTTTGGGAAATACATGGAAGTTTTTGTCATATTTGACCGGATTTTTTTGTCCGTTATATTTTAAGTCCATTACATAGAGGTCCGTTATATCGAGGTTTTACTGTATATCTTTTTTTCTTTCAAAAATATGCATTCTAAATTGGTCAAAATTGTTGAAATAATTACTTATGCTAATATTAAGAAATTCTTGTAAGCATTACTATAAATTTTAATTTTTGTGGAAATGGCGTATATTTTATTTTTAACTTTTTCCTAAACAATTCGAAAGGGTTCTCTTATTTTCATTATAACTTGCTTAATTTTAATGCTATTAACTTCTGGAGCTCATTTGGTAGGTACTCCGAAATGTTTGACAAGTGCTTAGCAGGTATAGTTTATAAAATACATCGTTTTCCCGTTATTTAAGATTATAGATCTGGATCCCGCGTACCAAAAAAAAAAAAGTTGATTAATAGCAAGCTGAAAATTTGTTAATAGCTTAACGGTGTCTAGTCGGACAAACTTTGATATAGGTACAGGAACACTGGAACAGGGGAAGTTTTAATTGTGGAACATTTTAAAAATTTGGAACGTCAGATTACGAAAACGTCCCATGTATTTTGTCGGACAGAAAATCTAATTGATTTGTTACCCTTTCATTAAACTCTCATGCAAAAATCAGACTGCTATTATTAACCAACATGATTCCTGTCATTTGACATGTTCTTCGTGTTCCAATCATTAAAATGCCCAGTTGGTGATAAACGCCAGTCTGATTTTTTATTGAGAGTTTAATGAAATGGTAACAAATCAATTGAAGGTTCTGTCCGACAATATACATGGAACGTTTTCGTAGTCTGACGTTCCAAATTTTTAACATGTTCCACAATTAAAACTTTCCCTGTTCCAGTGTTCCCATACATTAAAGTTTGTCAGACTAGACACCGTTAAGCTACTAACAAATTAATCAACTTCTTTTTGGTACGCGGGATCCAGGTCTATAAATACTTAGATTTGAACGTCGAAAAAAATATACATTCAATTACCAATAACTCACTTTGATTTAACATTAGTTAAGTTCTTTAAGTGAGGAGTATATTTAGTTTTTTGTTATCTTCAATATTGGTAACACATAATAACTTTTTTGTAGAAGCTTATAGTTTTTGAGTTATACGTGCAAAACAGCTTTAAAACATGCATATTTTTTAAGAAGAAATAAAATCTTTGATCTTTAATAAATCGAAAAGTATTGATTTATATTATTAACTTTACATAACAAATTTTGCTTAGAATTTGTCCCTGTATCGATTTATGTTATTATTTTTAATAAAATAATTTTCACCCCCCGAGAAGAGTAGGCATCCACCCCCGGGGTAAAAGCGCAAGCTGGCATCATATCACCTTTGTTCCTTAAGGTATCCTCTAACTACTCACCAATCTTCATGAACATCGATGAAGGTTCAACGAACTCGGAGGTGAAAACCTTCAGTGACTGCACGTAATTACAAAAGCTTTATAGTTGTTTAGATTCCGGGACGTCCGGTATACTTATCTTAACCACTACCGATTCATATCCCTATGACGTGCGAGCTTTCCGGTTTTCCGACCGAGTAACTCCCAAAGCCGAGGATGCTCGTCCTTATCCTTACGGTCCTTAGATGTAGAACGCAATTTAATTACGATCTATATGTTATAATTACGAGAATTTATAAAGATTTACTCGTCCGTATTCTCGGTTATTAAGGCCACTGGCCGCAATAACGAGAAAATAAGGGAAACTTGTTTGCTCTCCTTAACGAAGTAAAAACGACAGGGCAACAAATTATTAAAACTTTTTTAATTTATTCTTTACTAACAGGGCCCTAATATTGTCTTCTTTATTAAAAATATTGCTTTTTCTTTAAGTAACCAATTAAAGGTACATTTTATAAGCATAAATGTGTATTGGGCGAGGGAACGAACCTAGGAATTTTGTGCAGTAAAATGAATCGTCAAGCAACTTCTTGCATTCGCTTCAGGAGAGTGCCAGGAAAGTATGTGAACTGAATTGATCTCCGGCAGATGAAAATTTCCATAAGAAAAATGCTTTCAAAATGCATCTCGAAGAGATGGAAAATGAAAAATTTATAACTCAGTAAACACTGACGGAAAAGAGTTCAATTTTTATACTCGGGTTGTTTTGTAGTAGAGATGCGAAAAACCTACCGGTTAAAACCTAAAACCGGTTTTTTCTCTCTGCAATAATCGGTTTTTACGGTTGTTTTTGTATCCCGGTAATAACCGTTTTTTTTTTTTAAAGTAATAACCGGAGAAAAACCGGATAAGTTACCTCTTCAATAAATAGTAAATTCAGAAAAAAATGGAGAAATTGTTTTTATATATTATGGAGTCCTTATTTTAATCCTACCTCATATTTACAGAGAAATAGCTGATATAAAAGCATCTATAAGCTAGACAACTAGTACATAAATATTATTCTTCAAACCAAGTATTGGCTGAACGATAAACACTGAATTGACTATTATAGATCGACTGTCCTTTTATCAGTGTGCCAAAATTGTGGATTCCTGTAAATATAGAGCCCAATGCTCATAACAATAAGCAAGAAACAGATTACAGGTCAAATCTACGTCAACCAAAAAACAGTAGAAAGAGTGATGAACTACCTACAGCTACCTGGGCACCATAACAAATAAAGAATGGAGCAACAACCAGAGGTGGCTTTAGGAGGGGCTAGAGCAACAACCAGAGCTGTAGCACCGGGCCCCCAGGTTGAAGGGGCCCCCAGAAGACCTACACATTTTTCTAAAATTACGTATTTGGCATTCTGACGCGCCGTCGTACTTACCCTACCAAACTCCTCTTATTTATTGTAAAAATTACTTTGAAATTATTGTTGTATTGACAATTTCATATAATCTTTTTTCTGAGAGAAAAGGAAAGGAACACCCGATAACCACCCTTTTATGACATGACTTAAATGGCAACAGATTAGCAGGTATACTTTTACATCTCCTTTTTGGAAATCTTACAATACAATGCTTTTAAATCGCTCTGAAAGTTAAAGGTGTTTGACAAAAATAGATGTCTTTCAATGGGTGCCATAAAGTTAAGAAATGAAATATAAAATATACCTACTTTACCCTTTAAGCTTAACAACAAGTAAAGCTTTTGTTTACAACCAAGTAAAGTACCTGAAGAACGTCAAAGACGACAATTAGTAATTCACACCTACTTGTGTTGGCGTTAGCTTTTAGTCATTTATCATTAGATTGTGAATCGTGAGTTGATGCTGGTGAATTTTATTTATTCGGTTCGGATTAATATTTAGTTCTAGTGTTTGTGAGTGCTAATTAATATTGTTTAAATACATTACGTTTATACGCTTGTAACTACCTATAATGTCACTTAAGCAGCATAAAAGCGGAGCCGCTAAGCGAAAGGTCAGTTTATTTACTTAATTTATATTAGCGCAACTTTAAGCCTAATCAAATAAAAAAATATACTGTAAAATCCGGATTATATCCTCTTGTGATTATATATTGTAAAATCCGGAGATATGGGATGCAGCCAGAAAGCAGTTTATTAACGAAAAGTCTTGGATTTAAAATATTGTTTATTATATTTTTATTTCAATTATTCTAATTGTTTAAAAGGTAGTAAACTTTGCATCTGGAGCTTTTCATTGTTTTTCTCGTAATACGAGAGATGTCGCTGAATTGCGTCTCAGAGGTGGGTTCATTGCATTGCGATGGTTTGCCTTAAATTGGCAGAATTGTTTGTATTTCCTTCAGAGTTGAGACTTCTGAGCTTCGCCGATGAGGCATAAGGATGCTGAACTAGCTATATGGAGATGGTGGTCCAACTCTGAATCAAATATAAACAAAACCTGCCTTGATCTTTTTTATCTTTAAAAAAATATAATTTAATTCCGAAGAGTTTTTGTCCTTTTTTAAAACAAAGTTTGGGCAAAATAAAAAGATATTTTTGAAAAAGGATACGCTTCAGATGACGGCACAATTATTTCAACAAGGAAAAGCAGGTAAATTTTTCTTATAAATTGGTTTTATAAACTTTAGCCTAAATTAATGAGAACATAGAGGTTTTAAAATTTTTTCTTTAAAAACCTAATGAGACAACCTTTAATTTGAGACTTTGTAAGTTCGTTTTCATGCGTAATTTATTTAAATAATTAACAATAAACACTGAATAATTGGTTTTCAAAAATAGTGTAATAGTCGGTAATACACACAGAAAAAAGCTTTTACAGCCTTGTAAGTTGCAATAAGCACGAAAAGTTGTCTTATGTTTTACATGTATTGAAATTTTATTTGATTGGTATATTTAAATAATACAAGGATTAAGTAAATTTAATGTTTTTGTTGTGACTCATTGTAACATTGTATGATTTAATAAAAATATATGCTTCAAAACAATCGATCAAAAAGCAGTAAATTTGCATCGGGGTTCGAATCTGTCTATGCAATTTTAATTTTTTCAGGCAAAAGAAGAAAAACTTAGAAGAGTTCAAAAGTTACCGAAATTGACCATGTTTTTTAAGAACCAAGGAGAAAACAACGCCAAAACTCTGTTAGTTACGCACGATAACAAGGAAATAAATGGTTCAATTGATGTTGCATCAACAAGCAAACCCCATTTGACAGAAAAAGATGAGTTGAGTGAAAATTCTAACAATGATTCTCATTTGGCAGCGTCCACATCCTCTGGGTTTTTAGTTTCTAATGATGTATCATTGTGTCCAACAACTCTAACAGATGCATTTCGATCAAGTTGTGTAGAAAAAGGCTCAGAATATTTTCAAAACAATGATGGCGTGTATGCAGCTTCCAAGTGTAACTTCAAAACACAAAATAGAAGTCTTTCCGGTAAATTATTTCAAAAAAGAATAAGCAATGGATAAACTGTACCTCGAAAATGGATCATGTATTCACCTTCAACTGGAAACATCTACTGTTTCGCGTGTAAGCTTTTTTCGGTAAAAAGTGTAAGTGTGTTTGCTCACCACGGGTTCTCAAACTGGGGTAAAGCAGAAAAAAGCACACTTTCTCACGAAAATAGTGTAGAACATCGTGAGAGTATGTTTTTATTGTTAAATAGACTTAAGTTAAAGAATCGTATAGACAAAAGCTTAGCTAATCAGTTTATTCAAGAAACTGAGTACTGGATGAACGTGTTTAGAAGGGTAGTTACGGTCGTAAAATTTCTAGCGGAAAGAGGCTTATCATTTCGTGGTAGCGTAGAAAAATTTGGTGATAGTAGAAATGGAAATTTCATGGGAATACTACAACTAATTTCTGAGTTTGATCCTTTCCTTAAAACACACATTGAAAGGTATGGCGGTAAAGGTAGTGGACACGTGTCATATTTATCAAAAACTATATATGAACAGTTTATTGATATTATTGGCGGTGAAGTGAAAAACAAGATTATTGGTGAAGTTAAAAACTCTAAATATTTTTCTTTGATCGTGGACTCTACGCCAGATATATCACACACCGACCAACTTTCCGTGATTATTAGATATTGCTCTTCTAATAAAGTTCATGAACGTTTTTTGACATTTTTACCTATATTTAGTCATACTGGTGCTTCTTTGAGTAGTGTAGTTTTAGAATTTTTAGGACGTCATGACATTAGCATTATGAATTGTCGCGGTCAATCTTACGACAACGCGAGTAACATGTCTGGGAAATACAAGGGACTTCAAGCGGAAATTAAAAACAGGAACAAACTTGCATTTTATGTGCCGTGCTTTGCAAATTCTTTAAATCTAGTGGGTCAATGCAGCGTAGAGACATCTACAGAAGTATCTCATTTCTTCATGTTTTTACAAAAATTGTACGCTTTTTTTGCTAGTTCAACTGATCGGTGGGATGTTCTTACAAGAAAGATGCAAGAAAATGGTACAAAATTTACACTGAAGTCACTTTCGTCCACCAGATGGTCATGTCGAGAGGATGCTACAAAAGCATTAGAAGCTAGTTATGATCAAAGACACAATGGTCTTACTGTTATTCGCGACGATCCCGATGAGAAAAAGGAAACAAAATTAGACAGCGGAACTTTAGTAAAAATCCTTGAGAAATTTGAAACTGCTTTTTTAACCGTATTTTGGAACGAAATTTTAAAACAACTTGGAACAGTTAGTACCATTCTTCAAAAACCTGGTCTGGATCTAAACACTGGCACACTTGTACTACAAGGACTACACAGTAGTATACAAAAACACCGTGAAAATTTTGAATACTTTGAAGAAAAAGCAAAAAAATTGAGTTTATACGTTAAATTTGATTATTCAAAAAAACTAGCAGATTTAAAAAAAAATTCCAGACGGGCCTCACATTTAGAAGGTTCAAACAAATTTAAAGTCAAAACATTTTGTTTATCGATCGATACATTAGTGACAGAGTTAGACAAGCGACGTGAAGCATACGGTTATGTATCTAATCTTTTTGCATTTTTTGGAAATTTTCGCACTATTGAAGGTGAAACATTAAAACAATATGGGCGAAATCTTATGGAAACGTACCCGCTTGATATAGATCAGGCATTTATCGAAGAGATTATATTTTTTCAAAATTTTATTTTATCTCTTCCTAATTCGGAGAATTCTGTAGTAACACCTAAAGACACGTTGGATATTATTGTCGAAAAAGACCTTGTTTCAGTGTTTTCAAATACCTATATTGTTTTAAGAATATATTTAACTATACCTATCACGAACTGCGAATCCGAAAGATCATTTTCAAAATTAAGCTTTATTAAAAATAAATTAAGGTCATCAATGGGCGAGAACAGATTAGTTTCGTTATCGATCTGCTCTATCGAGAATGACGTATTGGGGGAAATTGATTTTGAAAGTGTCATAAAAGCATTTGTTGAAAATAAACAAAGAAAAAAGCGTTACCTTGTCTTAGCCTTGTATCTTCTGCATAATTTTAAATGTACTGAAGTTTATATTGTTTTCATTTTTAAAGTGCCTTGTCAAAAAAGAGTTGGGTAGGGCCCTCTACAAGAATTAGCACCGGGCCCACTAATGAATAAATCCGCCCCTGGCAACAACCAGGACATAAGAGCGCTCATCGGAAAAGAGTAATCGACATTCCAAAAGTAAGAATGTGGCGATGCTATATATTTTCTCTCCTTTCTTGCGGTGTAGGATCGTGGATTTTGAACGAAGGTATGTGCAGAACATTGGAAGCATTGAAGATGTTGCTACATATATCGGAAAATACTTAACATCTCGTTAACTAAGGAGTCAGAAACGAGGACGCCCTCAGAAGAATAAAGAATAACTGAGAACACCAAATTCGTTACAAGCCATCTTGGACCTTTTACATATCGACTGATTATCTTGGTATCGATGTTTCCTTTCAATAGTATCGATATTGATAATACTGATACCGATTCGAATGGTGAATCGCAAACTAATGCGCAATGTAAATGTTAACATTGTAACCAAATGGGTATTGTATATTGATTAAAAAAACCGGACACCGGTTTTTGTAATAACCGGTTTTTTGACCGGTTATAACCGCCAGGTTAAACCGCAGGTAAAAATAACCGGTCCGGTGTTTTGTCAACAACCGCCATCCCTATTTGGATGTCCTTGAACACGAATTTCATTTCGGAGATGGACTTCAAGGTATCTGGTGCCCAAAGTGGAACTCGTCGTCTGGAGTTTTATGTTATAATCATTCAAAATCAGTCAATAACTATTACTCAAGGGTTTGTCGCTGAGCACGAATTTCATGTCGGCGATGATCTGGTATCTAGTTTCTACGGTGGAACTCGTCGCCTAGAGTTTTATGTTATGTATGTATAATCAAGACCAGTCAATAACCACTACTCGGGGGGTTTTGGTGGTCTCTGAGCACGAATTTAATGACGGAGATGATCTCCGTTGTACCTTATGTCCATGGTAGAGCTCGTCGTCTGAAGTTTTATGTTATAATCATTCAAAATCAGCCAATAACCAGTACTCTGGGGTTTAGGGGGCAGTTGAGCACGATTTTCATGTCGGAAATGGTCTTCCAAGGTACCTGGGGCCCAGGGTGGAACTCGTGGCCTGGAGTTTTATGTTATAATCATTCAGAATCAGTTAATAACCATTACTCGGGGGGTTTTGGGGGTCGCTGAATAAAAGTTTTTTAATTTTCATTAAACCATGTACCTCGGAGACCATCGTCGTCATGAAAGTCGCGCTTAACGACAAGCAGAACTCCCGAGTAATGGTTATTGACTGATTTTGAATGATTATAACATAAAACTAAAAGCGACGAGTTCCACCTGGGCATCAGGTTCCTCGGAGACCATCGCCGTCATGAAATTCGTGCGGTTGAAGAGCCTTACCATAATATTCAACCATCGACAAAAATATGAAGAGAAGTATTCATATTTCGCAAATGTGGTCTCGAGGTAACAAAGTACAAAAAAATCGAAGAAGCACCACAAAGTTTTTTATTAAAAAGGCTCATAGGCTCAAAAAAGGCTTAAAAAGTTTCGGCTCAGCATGAACCATCATCAGCGTACATACAGGAACACAAACAACAAAGGACTGACCTACAATGTAATATTAAAAAGCATTAAACGTGAGAATTTTAAGCATGTGGTGACAATATGTCCTTCATGTTTTGGTAAGTTCCTTAACTAAGGTGGGCGTTGTCATCACATGCTTAAAATTCTAACGTTTAATGCTTTATAATATTACATTGTAGGTCAGTCCTTTGTTGTTTGTGTTCCTGTATTTAAGCTAATGATGGCTAGTACTGAGCCGAAACGCGTCCTTTTTTGACCTTTTTAATAAAAAACTTTGTGGTACTTCTTCGAGTTTTTTGTACCTTGTTATCGACAAAAATAATGTCAGATTGTTTGTCAGATTTGTCAGATGTCAGATTTGTTTCTCTGTAATACCACCTTTTGGAAGTTCTTGTACATATCCACTTTGCTCAAATTTATGAATAATTTTAGATACAGTCCCACGTACTATAGACGTTCTGTCTTCATACTAATTATTAAATATTTCCCGTACTCCTTCGTGTATCCAACAAATAACGTCGCAAGTCAAATATACTTAAATTTCATAATTTTTTTGTCATTACTACCTTTTACCACATCCTTTTACTATTAAAATTTCCATTTTTTGACGCTATGTTAAATGTTTTATTGTATTTTAGTCTGATTTTTATTGAGTGTAAGTCTAATAGGGAATTTGCATAAATTTTTAAATTCGAAAAAAATGTTATAAATCACAACAGGACATAATTTAAAACATGTATCAAAGATAAAAAAGTTTTGTTTGTCTTTCGTTTGGCCCCTAAAGACGATTAATAATTCAAATTAAAACAGGTGGCCCAAAAAGCGTCGTGACGTCACTTGGTTTTACGTTTACATTTTTCCAAAAAAGTAAACAGAATTTTAAATTAGACGTTATAAACGTCAGTAGAAAATACATTTATGTGACGTTACAAGTGTTTTTGATCGTTTGAACTATTCATAGAAAATTTTTGTACTTTTACAAAATGGTTTTATTTTCAATAGTAAACCTTCATTCCTTTCCTTCAAAAACAGTATAAAACTCCAATTTTAACAAACTGGTATATATTATTACAATGACATACGATAAATGTCATTAGAATATAAATATTTTTGACTTATTCCACGACGATGAGCTGGCCAAATACCCAAGTAGGTGGAGGCCAATAAACTAAAGAAGGAGAAGAAGAATATACCTAAATATAAGGTTGTGTCTAGGTATACGCTAACGTGTACGCAAATAAAAAAGTTAGAGTGTCAGTGATTTCTTATTTTTTATTTGTTTAGTGTTTGTTTTTAAATTAACTATGGAGTGTGGACAATTATTTAGTTCTTTTAATGGGTTTAAGAACATTTTAAAACAGTACGAAAAAGATAAGAGCCTATAAATTAATATATATTTTTTTAGTTATAAATGAAATAGTATTACCGTCCAAGATTAAAATAAAAGGAAGACCTAAAGCTTTCACAATAATAATTAACTTGTTCTGAAACTATTATCTTTGTGGCATTTTTGTAATCAACTATTATAAATGGGAACTAAGCCACAATTTAACTAAAAAATTGATTTTATTAACGTTTCGACGTCTAAACCGGATGTCGTTTGTAAAATACAAAATATTATTAAATTAAACAAAAATGTTGTTGCATAGTAAAAAATGTTTTCTAATAATTTATTTAATCTGACTAATTTTTGTATTTTGACAATGACATCCGATTTGGACGTCGAAACGTTAATAAAATATTTTTTTTAGTTAAATTGCGGCTTATTTTGTATTTGGAATAGTTGATTATAATAATTCACTTACGTATAAAAATTATTTTACCAATATTTTGTGCCTACATGTCATGTCAACTAAATACATATAATTATTCTGCTAACCTAAATATATACTTTTATATATATATATACATTGATTTATTACAATTAAGTTTAAAACATCTAAATAGTTCTGTTTCCCTTCCATTAACAAATATTTTTCTATTAAACAAACACTAAACACATCAAAATAGCATGTACCAAAATATATAGTCACTGCGCAAGCTAAATAATGATGTCACTGGCTTGATGAAGTTTAATTCGCGTCTACCTAACTTTTTTTATTTTCGTACAGGTTAGCGTGTACCTAGACACAGCGAAATATAACCATAATCAAAACTAATGTAAAATTATGTGACGTGACGAGCCGTTTGAACTATTTTATACCGCAGAAGACTTGAAATATGTATTTCTAAGTTATTACGAGTTTTTGAAGCGTGAAATTTTGGAAATCTCATTTTTAAACAAAACTGAACATTATTATCTAATAAAAAAAATGTGCAAGTTCCCTATTAAAAAAAAAATCAATTATGACTTATCTACTGACAGTAAATCACGACGTACAATCAAACCTATTTAATTAAGCGATATGATACCGATACTCATACAAAAACAAAGGACTTTTTTAAACTTTAACAAATACCAAATGGGCCATTTTATTTTCTCCTTTATGTTAATATCGACGGTTGTAATAACAGTGTTTTTACTAATTTCTGTATATTAATGATTAATATTGGTCATTAACAAGATATATCATGCATCAGCGATAAAAAACTGTAATCGAAGATTGTAAAATATATTTTTTGCACGATTGATCATTTTTGACTGTTTACCGTGACAGATTTTATCAGTAGGTGCCATTTACTAGCAACTCGACGGTAAGTAGTCCAACTCGACGGTAAGTACTCCAACTCGACGGTAAGTAATTCGCTTACCGTCGAGTTAAAAAATCTCTTAATTTTAATTTATTTTTTGAAAGAATAAAGAAAACTAACGAACTATTTATTAACATTGAAACTTATGGTACAATTTGCTAAATTGTTTAATGAAATCCCACTTGTTTGGGCTGTGGTTTCACTTCTAACAGAAACTCCTGCAGAATCGCATACATTAGTAGTATTACTAGTATTACACAACATTTTTCTCTTCAAATACGCGATCAAATTTGAACACTTGGAAACATCAATGCCATCATAAAGAAAAACGGTGGATTTAATCATTGAATATTCTGCCCAGAGGCTTCCAGGAGCTTTCAACTGCATATGTCTTTGAACGAAATATGCCAATAGAGTCTTTTCTTCGATTCTTAAATTCTTGCCTTCGCACCATTTTTTAAAACTTAGGTATTTTGATAACGGATTTTGGATTTTTCGGGAATAATTGCGGAACACCCTTCTTCCCAAGCCCGTTCAATTTCTTCAAATTCACTTTCGCTCATATTTTAATTTATAATAATCAAAATTGTACTTAAAATTATTGACAACTAAATAAAAACTCAATTCTCCATTGTTGTTATGCACCCTAGTTACTACCTAACAACCTCTTGATAAAATGAATGAAACTAGTCAATATGACGAAAATGTTTAATTTTATAATTTATAATGGTATCAATCGTGCAAAAAAGGTTATAAGCATGTCGAACGTTAAGGGTAACCGATCTCAGACAATAATTGGAGTCGTCGCTCCGCTCTTCCTCCAAACAATTGTCTTCGATCGGTATAAAACCCTTACCGTTCTCCATACTTAATATACTATAAAAATACGCAATTATCCATATATCTCAGAAACTGTAAATTTGACAACGAAGAAAATATAAAATTGTAAACCGCTGGTTTATGTAATATACATAACATAACCAACATTTTGTTACTACAGTGGAACCTCGATTATCCGTCAGGGCACTGGACCAAGGGTATGACGGATAATCGAAAAGACGGTTAACAGAACATTACTCGTAAAAAAATTAAAATTCATAGTACAACTCGCAAACTTTATTGGTAGGTATGTTTTGTTTGACAATATAAAGAGAGACAATCGAATCAATTCGGTTTAAAATATTCTGAAATCTTTGTTTCTTTTACTATTGTTTCACATTCCGCAACGGCTGAATTTCTCAATCGGTGTAAGATCATGCAATCTACTTTATTGTCTTCGTTTTGTAGAGAATACCACTCGATGATTTGTTGCATGAGCGGTACAGCTTCTCTAGCTTCTTTACGGAAATCTTTGTCAGTTGCAATAGCATCATCGACATCGCCACTGTCAAATGTTCAAACAAAATGAATTGATGACTCAATTTTTGCTTATGTCGTCAAAACAACTATGTGCGGACCCTGACGGTTAACAGAGGTGACGGTTAATGGAGAGACGGATAATCGAGGTTCCACTGTATATCATACGGGGTGTCACATATGTCTTTATATTGCCATAATTTGAGCACCCACTGTATAAATATAACTTTTGAAATATAGAATATTCAATTACTTAAACAGACTTTAAAAGTGACTGTATTTCCACGGTCCTAAACGGTTCAGTCATGTTTACCTAATAAACGGTCCTAAACGGTTCTAAGTAGGTTTTATTCATTAGAAAGAAGGCTTCAAAAATCTCCTGAACTTTATGACCAATACCGCACCTTTATAAAGGAATTTGTTGAGCTCGGTCACATGGAACCCGTCCCATTGAATAACTTCGATTCACCTTATGTTTACTATTTATCGCATCATTGTGTTTTAAGACCTGAAAGTCTAACAAGTAAATTAAGGGTCGTTTTTAATGGTTCCGGGCATCTTCCAAATCAACCCTCACATAATGACAAATTATTCGCTGGTCCTAAGCTTCAGACTGACATCTGTACAATTTTGATTAATTTTCGATTGCATGGTTATGTAATTACGGCCGATATTTCTAAAATGTATAGGCAAATTTTAATTAATCCTACTCAAACAGATTATCAAAGAGTACTTTGGCGTTCTAATAATTCTGAACCTGTTCGAGATCTTCGTATCAACAGAGTTGTTTATGGTCTCTCTTGTTCTCCTTATCTTGCTATTAGATGTCTACATCAGTTGGCTAATGATGACGGGGATTCGTTTCCTCTAGCAGCCGAGGCACTTAAAACTGGAACCTACGTTGATGATATCGTTTCTTCCTGTCCTAGTTTCGAAAATGCCTTAGCACTAAGAGACGAACTTATTGCCTTACTTGCCAAAGGAGGTTTTGAGTTGAAAAAATGGTCCAGTAATGTAGCCGATTTATTGAAAGGATTAGCTGTATCAGATTTAGCAATAAAACCTCTTACACTTAATGATGATATTTCGTCCAAAACACTTAAAGTATTAGGGTTGGAATGGGACGCTTCTTCGGATACATTTGCTTTTAAAGTTCAAGTTTTAGACTCTTCTTGTACAAAACGTCATCTTTTGTCAAATTTAGCAAAAATATTTGATCCTCTTGGATTTTTATCTCCAATAACATTTCTAATTAAACACCTTATTCAAAGAATATGGACTCAAAAGATTGGTTGGGATGATGCTCCATCAAAAGAAATTATCCGTTTGTGGAAAAAATACATTGATGATGTAGCATATTTGAGTAAATTAAATTTACCTCGTCGTTTATTAATTGACGATATTTTACGCTTAGAAGTTCACTGTTTTGGTGACGCTAGCGAGAAAGGTTACTGCGCTGTCTTGTACTTTCGATGCTTATCACTTTCAGTCCAACCTTTTGTTTCTTTTGTTATAGCTAAATCTAAGGTCGCACCCATTAATAAGGGACTTACTATTCCAAGATTAGAATTGTCTGCTGCGGTTTTAGTTGCTCGACTAGTCTCCTTTGTTTCTTCTGTTATTAAAGATAAAGTAGAAATCAAGGAAATATACTGTTATTCTGATTCTGCTGTTACATTACGTTGGTTACAATCTTCCCCTCATCAGTGGAAAACTTTTGTGAGGAATAGAGTAGCTTATGTGCAGGAACGAGTAAATTCTTCATGTTGGCACTATGGTCCTTCTGAAGAAAATCCTGCTGACATTGGTTCAAGGGGTTGCTTACCCTCTGAGTTAATTAACTGTTCCAAATGGTGGGCGGGGCCAACCTTTTTACATTCTGATCCGCTAACGTTCTTTGAACTTAATTCAAAGGAATCTACTAATGTAAATTTGGAAGTGCGGACTGTCGCATTGATTGCTGAAATTCCCAATAATTTTTTAGATATTTTATTGGATCGTCTTTAAATAGGTGTGTTCGATGTTTGTGTTACATTATTCGTTTTTTCCATTATGTGACCAAAAACCGATATGGTAATCTGGAAATAGGTTGTTTAAGTTTATTGGAGCAACATAACTCCTTACTGGTTTTTGTTAAACGAACACAGCAGATCTTTTTTAATACTTTAATAAATTTTATCCAAGATAAACAGCTCCTTCCAAAAAATTTAAGAAAGCTTTCACCTTTTATCGATGCAAAGGGAATTCTACGTGTAGGTAGTCGCCTAGCTAATGCGCCCATTTCGTATGATCGCAAATTTCCGGCATTACTTCCTAACAGTTGTAAATTAACTGATATGATTATTGAATCTACTCATCTGCAATATCTACACGCCGGGCTTCAAACTGTTCAATACCTACTTTCTCAGCGTTTTTGGATTACGATAGCCGGTCCTGGTAAAGAGACAGTGAGGTCGATTTAAATCAGCTCCGCAAAAAACTTCAAATACTGAAACTTTGCGAGCAGAAAAATCACCAAATTATTTGCAAAGCGTAAATAAGTGAGTTAAGAAATTACAGTGTAAATTTAAAAAGAATATTGAAAGTAAGATCCATACATTATTAATCTAACCTAGTTTTAATAAAATTATATTTTAACTACTAACAGTAAAATAATTAGAGTCATAGTCAAGTTTTTTGGCACTGATAAGAAGTCAAGGTCCTATGGGTGGACTAGCCGAAGCTGCTTTCAGCAGTGGTAATTACTAATAAATTGATTTAATTATAATTAAGGTACTTCGGTATCTATCTATCGAAAAATACAGAGTCGGCTTTCTGAACGAAAACAAGAAGATATTGAAGAATAAGGAGATATTGAAGAATAAGAAGATATCGAAGAATAAGAAGATATTGAATATAAGAAGAAACATTGTTGATAAATCTAATTTATTCAAGTGAACATTAATTGTTGATATAAATAAATAAATAAGATATTAAATGGTATTTAAATAGTTTTATAATTAAAGTAAAAAAAAAAAATTGAATAATATATAAATATTTTGTAATTAAAGTAAAAAATTTAATTAATTTGATTTAATCAAGTAGGTTTTAATTTGATTTAATATTTGTATTTATAAATACATACCTACTTTAATAATTTGAATAGGAAGAAAGATGGCGGATGGTAATGATAGCATTAATGAGGACGGTAAAAGAAAAAGCAAAGAGGAGCCAGATATATTTAGCAGGAGTAGAAAAGTGAACCGAACACCAGACAGGTCGAAACCATCAACGAATGAAACCAGCAGCCAGAACGAAATGATGGAACTAATGAGACAATTAGCAAGCGATAACAAAAAGAAAAACAAGGACCTGGAAGATATAAAAAATACAATGGGTAATATGATTGAGGAACTAAAAGAAATTAGGAAGGATAATAATGAATACAAATTGCAAATGAAAGAAATAATAAGAGAAAATGAAAATCTAAAGAAAGAAATGGCTACGATGAAACAAAAAATAGATAAAATAGAAATAACCTTGGAAGCATGTCAGAAAGAAAAGAAGAAAAATAACCTAATAATGAGAGGCTTACCACTAGACACAATAGGAACAGAGCAAATAGAGAACTTCATAGAAGCAAAAATGGGAGTAAAATCAGAAATAAATAGGGTACAAAAGATAAATGAAACAATGTGTGTTATAGAATGTAAAAAATTCGAAGATAAAATGAAAATACTGAAAGCCAAGGGTAAACTAATGAGCTATAAACAACATAGAGTATATATAGAATGTGACCTAATATTAAAAGAGATAGAAATACAAAGAAACCTTAGGAAGATAGCAGCAGAGGAAAAGACTAATGGGAAAAGGACAAAAATTGGATATGGATTCATAATTATTGAAGACATTAAGTGGAAATGGAACCAAAAAACAAGCCGGATAGAAAAAGTAACATACAATACAGAACCAACTTGTTCAAAAAACTAGCTGTAGAAAACACAATGATGGACCGAGAAACAAAACAGGCAAAGAACAGGGACATGACCAGATTTAAAGATAATAACACAAACGTAAGGAAAAACAAATTGAAGTACAACTTAAACATAGAAAAGAACAGAACAATTTTGAAAATGGCATCATGGAATGTAAGAGGTATAAATGGGAAAGAAATAGAACTGGGGGAAGAAATTAGAGATAAGAACATTGAAATAGTAGCTATAACAGAGACAAAGAAAAAAGGAAGAGGATCAATAATATTAGAAAACGGAATGTTACTAATATACAGTGGAGTGGAAGAAACGAAGAGAGCTCAGGCAGGAGTAGCGTGCCTGATTAAGAAGGATAGTATCAACAAAGTAAAAAATTGGATATATTACAACGAACGTATACTAAGAGTAGACATATATATGGATACAGAGGAAACCAATACAAACCTAATCATATGCTATGGACCAGATGAAGACGCAACAAAAAACGAAAAGAATGAGTTCTGGGACAAATTACAAGAAGTGATAAATGATTGTACAGAGAAAATGGTGATCACAGGAGACATGAACAGTAGAGTGGGGAAAGAAGCAGAAAAATGGAACAATGTCATCGGACCGTATGGGGAGGAAAAAATAAACAAAAATGGAAAATTACTACTTGAATTCTGTCTAGACAATAACCTGGTGATTATGAACACACACTTCCAACATAAAAGGATACACAAGATCACAAGAGAAGTCAAATCAAGAGACGAACAATCAATTATAGACTATACTATAGTGCAAAAAACAGAGAAGAACTGGATAAGAGACGTAAGGGTGAAAAGGAGTTATGAAATTGGTAGTGACCACTATCTACTAGAAACCACATTCAAAAGCAAAAGAAAAGAAATAAAAAGAAATGAGAACATAAACAGAGAACACAAAGAAATAATAAAAATTTATAAACTAAGGGAAGAAACAACGAAAATAAGATACACAGAAGGGCTAGAGAAAGAAATAGACAATGAACATATAATAACAGAAACAATAGAAGAAGAATGGGGAAAATTTAAAAATGCGATGATAAAAACAGCTAAATCAATATGTGGAACCACAAGAAATAACAACAGAGGGAAACGAACGTCTTGGTGGAACGATGAAGTGAAAAGAGAAATAAAAGAAAAGAAGAAATTATGGAAAGAATACATACAAGACAAAACACAACAAAAATATGAAAATTATAAGAGAAAAAGAACAAAAGTTAAAGAGATAGTTAGGAAAGAGAAAAAGAAAAGTTGGGAAAAATTCGGAGAAAAAATGGAAGAAAACAGCACAGAAAACGTAAAATTATTTTATAGAACACTGAAAAACCTAAGAAGCAACAAAGAAACGAAACTGAAACAAATAATGAACAAGGAAGGAATAATAATAAATGACGATAAAACAATAATGGAAAGATGGAGGGAACATTTCCAGCTGTTACTGAATGGAAATCAAGTGAACACAATGGAGAAGGAAAGCCACATAAAGAGAGTATCCATAAGAAACACGGAAAATCCAGAAACTATAGAAAAAGAAGAACTAGAAGAAGCAATAAGAAAGATAAAGATTGGAAAAGCACCAGGAAGCGATGAAGTAGCACCAGAAATGATGAAATATATAGGAATAAAAGCAAAAGAAAAATTGTTATACATATATAACCTAATATGGAAGAGAAAAGTAATACCCAGAGAATGGACAAATGCAGTAATTATACCTATATACAAAAAAGGAAACACAAGAGACTGTAAGAACTATAGAGGTATATCACTACTATGTGTAGCAGCAAAAGTATACGAAACCATAATAGAAAGGAAAATCAGAAAAGAAATAGAACATAAATTAGAGGACGTACAAAGTGGATTCAGGAAAGGACACAACACACAAGACCATATATTTACCATGCAACAAGTAATAGAAAAAGCATTAAAGAAAAATAGAGAAATATACCTGAGCTTTATAGACATGGAAAAAGCCTTCGACTCAGTCAAAAGAAAAGATATATGGGAAAGCCTAA
The DNA here is from genome assembly GCF_917563875.1 of Diabrotica virgifera virgifera. Taxonomy (NCBI): domain Eukaryota; kingdom Metazoa; phylum Arthropoda; class Insecta; order Coleoptera; family Chrysomelidae; genus Diabrotica; species Diabrotica virgifera. The sequence goes on along the minus strand of NC_065449.1, from coordinate 74,961,936 downwards.
AGAAGAAGGAAGTAAGCGAAGAACTGATAGAAGCAACAAAGAGTATATACATGAAAACAACAAATACAGTAAGAATGTTAAATATACAGTCAGAACCATTTGAAACAACTCAAGGAGTTAGACAAGGGGGAAGTCTCAGCCCAGTGCTATTCATAAATGTAATAGATGAGATAGTGAAAGAATGTAAGAAAACTTTCAAGAAATACTGCATCGGTTGGAACAGAATGCAAATGATAAACGCTGAGATGTGTATATTTGCAGACGACATAGTATTAATTGCGGAAACAGCAGAAAAACTGAAATACAACTTAGAGAAATGGAACCTAGAAGCAAGCAAATACAACTTAAACGTAAACAAAGAGAAGACTCAGATAATGAAAATATCAAGGAAACAAGGGACGGAAGATCAAATAGAAATAATGATAGACCAACATCAATTAATACAGACAAATTCATACAAATACTTAGGAACAGTAATCAACAACAAAGGAGACATAGAGGACGATCTTAACAACAGAATGGAAAACACAGGAAAACTATTCCAAGCACTAAATAGAGGATTCCTTAATAACAAAGAAATATCAACAAAGACCAAGATGACAATATACAAAACAATATATAGACCTACGGTGACATATGGAGCAGAAAATTGGATATTAAACAAAAGACACCAGAGCAGAATACAGGCAGCAGAGATGAAATACCTCAGAAGAACGATAGGAGTAAAAAGAACAGATAGAATCAGAAATGAAGAAATAAGAGAAAGACTCAAAATCAAGCCGATACTCGACTCAATCAAGAAGAAAAAATTGGCATGGTTCGGACATCTAACCCGGATGGACAATGATAGACAAGTGAAAAGAGTGTGGGAAGCCAAACCAATAGGTAAGAATAGAAGAGGAAGGCCCATCAAAGAATGGAACAGTGACATTTCGCAGATACTGCAGAGTAAGGGTAAGACTTGGCAGGAAGCAACACAGATGGCATCCAATAGGAAGGAATGGAGAAAGTTCGTTAAGAGCTAGGACAATTCAGAAGATTGTAAAATATTGTAATTTATTGAATTGTAATTTAATGAATTGTATTATAAATGGCCCTACACCGAAAGGTACTAATGGGTCTACTGATTAAGTAAAGTAAAGTATACATAACATAACCAACATTTTGTTACTACAGTGGAACCTCGATTATCCGTCAGGGCACTGGACCAAGGGTATGACGGATAATCGAAAAGACGGTTAACAGAACATTACTCGTAAAAAAATTAAAATTCATAGTACAACTCGCAAACTTTATTGGTAGGTATGTTTTGTTTGACAATATAAAGAGAGACAATCGAATCAATTCGGTTTAAAATATTCTGAAATCTTTGTTTCTTTTACTATTGTTTCACATTCCGCAACGGCTGAATTTCTCAATCGGTGTAAGATCATGCAATCTACTTTATTGTCTTCGTTTTGTAGAGAATACCACTCGATGATTTGTTGCATGAGCGGTACAGCTTCTCTAGCTTCTTTACGGAAATCTTTGTCAGTTGCAATAGCATCATCGACATCGCCACTGTCAAATGTTCAAACAAAATGAATTGATGACTCAATTTTTGCTTATGTCGTCAAAACAACTATGTGCGGACCCTGACGGTTAACAGAGGTGACGGTTAATGGAGAGACGGATAATCGAGGTTCCACTGTATATCATACGGGGTGTCACATATGTCTTTATATTGCCATAATTTGAGCACCCACTGTATAAATATAACTTTTGAAATATAGAATATTCAATTACTTAAACAGACTTTAAAAGTGACTGTATTTCCACGGTCCTAAACGGTTCAGTCATGTTTACCTAATAAACGGTCCTAAACGGTTCTAAGTAGGTTTTATTCATTAGAAAGAAGGCTTCAAAAATCTCCTGAACTTTATGACCAATACCGCACCTTTATGAAGGAATTTGTTGAGCTCGGTCACATGGAACCCGTCCCATTGAATAACTTCGATTCACCTTATGTTTACTATTTATCGCATCATTGTGTTTTAAGACCTGAAAGTCTAACAAGTAAATTAAGGGTCGTTTTTAATGGTTCCGGGCATCTTCCAAATCAACCCTCACATAATGACAAATTATTCGCTGGTCCTAAGCTTCAGACTGACATCTGTACAATTTTGATTAATTTTCGATTGCATGGTTATGTAATTACGGCCGATATTTCTAAAATGTATAGGCAAATTTTAATTAATCCTACTCAAACAGATTATCAAAGAGTACTTTGGCGTTCTAATAATTCTGAACCTGTTCGAGATCTTCGTATCAACAGAGTTGTTTATGGTCTCTCTTGTTCTCCTTATCTTGCTATTAGATGTCTACATCAGTTGGCTAATGATGACGGGGATTCGTTTCCTCTAGCAGCCGAGGCACTTAAAACTGGAACCTACGTTGATGATATCGTTTCTTCCTGTCCTAGTTTCGAAAATGCCTTAGCACTAAGAGACGAACTTATTGCCTTACTTGCCAAAGGAGGTTTTGAGTTGAAAAAATGGTCCAGTAATGTAGCCGATTTATTGAAAGGATTAGCTGTATCAGATTTAGCAATAAAACCTCTTACACTTAATGATGATATTTCGTCCAAAACACTTAAAGTATTAGGGTTGGAATGGGACGCTTCTTCGGATACATTTGCTTTTAAAGTTCAAGTTTTAGACTCTTCTTGTACAAAACGTCATCTTTTGTCAAATTTAGCAAAAATATTTGATCCTCTTGGATTTTTATCTCCAATAACATTTCTAATTAAACACCTTATTCAAAGAATATGGACTCAAAAGATTGGTTGGGATGATGCTCCATCAAAAGAAATTATCCGTTTGTGGAAAAAATACATTGATGATGTAGCATATTTGAGTAAATTAAATTTACCTCGTCGTTTATTAATTGACGATATTTTACGCTTAGAAGTTCACTGTTTTGGTGACGCTAGCGAGAAAGGTTACTGCGCTGTCTTGTACTTTCGATGCTTATCACTTTCAGTCCAACCTTTTGTTTCTTTTGTTATAGCTAAATCTAAGGTCGCACCCATTAATAAGGGACTTACTATTCCAAGATTAGAATTGTCTGCTGCGGTTTTAGTTGCTCGACTAGTCTCCTTTGTTTCTTCTGTTATTAAAGATAAAGTAGAAATCAAGGAAATATACTGTTATTCTGATTCTGCTGTTACATTACGTTGGTTACAATCTTCCCCTCATCAGTGGAAAACTTTTGTGAGGAATAGAGTAGCTTATGTGCAGGAACGAGTAAATTCTTCATGTTGGCACTATGGTCCTTCTGAAGAAAATCCTGCTGACATTGGTTCAAGGGGTTGCTTACCCTCTGAGTTAATTAACTGTTCCAAATGGTGGGCGGGGCCAACCTTTTTACATTCTGATCCGCTAACGTTCTTTGAACTTAATTCAAAGGAATCTACTAATGTAAATTTGGAAGTGCGGACTGTCGCATTGATTGCTGAAATTCCCAATAATTTTTTAGATATTTTATTGGATCGTCTTTAAATAGGTGTGTTCGATGTTTGTGTTACATTATTCGTTTTTTCCATTATGTGACCAAAAACCGATATGGTAATCTGGAAATAGGTTGTTTAAGTTTATTGGAGCAACATAACTCCTTACTGGTTTTTGTTAAACGAACACAGCAGATCTTTTTTAATACTTTAATAAATTTTATCCAAGATAAACAGCTCCTTCCAAAAAATTTAAGAAAGCTTTCACCTTTTATCGATGCAAAGGGAATTCTACGTGTAGGTAGTCGCCTAGCTAATGCGCCCATTTCGTATGATCGCAAATTTCCGGCATTACTTCCTAACAGTTGTAAATTAACTGATATGATTATTGAATCTACTCATCTGCAATATCTACACGCCGGGCTTCAAACTGTTCAATACCTACTTTCTCAGCGTTTTTGGATTATATCTTCCAAACGAGCCATTCGTAGAGTACTGTCTAAATGTGTTAAATGTTTTAAGGTGAATCCTTTGTCTCCAGTTCCGTTAATGGGAAATCTACCGCTAGCTCGAATATCTCAACTAAAACCTTTCAGTAATGTTGGAGTTGATTTTGCGGGCCCTTTTCCTATAAGAGCTTCCAAACTTCGAAAGTCTCAAACTCTTAAAGCGTATTTGTCGCTTTTTATTTGTTTCTCAACAAAAGCTCTTCATTTAGAGCTCGTATCTGATTTATCCACTGACGCGTTTTTAGCTGCGTTTAAGCGATTTGTCAGTCGTAGAGGCCGATGTCAACATGTTTATAGTGACAATGGCACTAACTTTGTTGGAGCCAGAGCAGAACTTAACAGATTGGCATCACAAGCTGCTTCTCATGAATCTATTCAATGGCATCTCATTCCTTCTTCTTCTCCACACTTTGGAGGTTTATGGGAATCTAATATTAAGACGGTAAAGGGTCATTTAATTCGCACAATTGGAGAACAAGTACTAACTTTTGAAGAGTTATATACTATTTTTTCTCAAATTGAGGCCATCATGAATTCGAGGCCAATATGCCCGTTAAGTTCAGACCCAAACGATCTTAGTGCGTTAACTCCAGGACATTTTTTGACCATGGAGCCTTTGAGTGCTCCGCCCGAAGAAACGTTGCTCGATGTTCCGTACAATCGGTTGAATCGTTGGCAATTATTAAATAAGTTGCACCAACAGATTTGGGAACGGTGGTCTAAGGAGTACCTCCAAACTCTTCATCAAAGGGCTAAATGGAATTCTCCGTCTCCAAACGTCCAACTAGGTACCTTAGTGGTAATCCGCCAAAATAATATTCCCCCGCTACAATGGCCTTTGGGCCGTATAATTGAGGTTCATCCTGGATCTGATGGTATAGTTAGAGTGGCCACAGTGAAAACTAATAGTGGTATATATAAACGCTCTATAGTAAAATTATGTCCTTTGCCTTTTGAGCCGTAACAATACTGCGTATTGTGGTGGGCGGTTGTGGTTCGTCCACATAAGTAGGAATAACAATTTTTAATTTTCTTGTTTTTGTAAAGAATATTTTAATTCATTTTCTTTTCAATATTATGGGACACCCCGTATATACGAGCAGGCCAATACCTAATTCAGTGAGTATGTATTAATTTTTATCATTATTTTCAAGTAAAAACCTTAAAGTTTTTTGTATGTAATTACCTGCCTACTCGCCTCATTTTTTAAAAAGACAATTCGCCAACCAACTCTCTTGGTTAACAGTCACTTACAATTATTGCGAAAAGTGTATAGAAACTCAATATAGTCCTCGCGAGTGATTTATACTACTCAGCAATAGCAGTACGAAAAATAGCAGGCCTGCTCCAGCTTGTGCAACGAGAAATGACAAGGTAGGAAATATTTTTATTACAATTTACTTTAAGGTCTGGTTTTTTTACTGTTATTTTTTTTATTCTATTTTAAATTCACCCTATGCTAAACAGTCCACTAATAAAGCTCTCACTGAGTTAGTAGTCTCCTCCAAGATGATTTAGTGTCTAAACTTTTCCAATTATTTTAAGTAAGCCATGACTGAACCGTCCCCAAATTGTACATTATCCAAGAAATCTATCTGTTGATTGATTTTATCTACGGCCCATTCACAAAATAATATTCTCTTTTCAAAATCTTCCTGAATTAATTCTTGGTGCATTTGAATGCGGTAAGGGTGCATTCTGTTTTTTGCAAAAAATTTTTGAACAGAGAAGTAAGTTTGTTCTTTTTCTTTGGAAATATTTCGAATACTTGTATGTGGATCTTCAGTAACTGCCAGCAACACATCTATTTCGTTTTCCTCTGTTACAGTACTTTTTGTTCTTTGGTGTTTTTCGTACCTAACTGAACAAGTGCGGTTATACCGATCCTTTAATCTTTCAAAAATTGCTTTTGTAGGTTGTCGTCTTCCAGGGAACCGCTCATGGTAAATTCTTACTGAAAATTCATCTCAACTATTTAATAACACAATAACAGTTTTATCATGATGAATTGACAGTTTTCGACAACTCAGTCATAGCTTACTTAAAATTTGGAAAAATTTAGACACTTATTAATAGTTTGCTCTGAAAAACGAAAATACCTCGAAAACTAATAAATTTGGACATAGGGAATGTTACATAAAAATTAAAGTATGGTAATGGTACTTTTTCAATAGTGATATAAAATATAGGGTGTTCCATGTAAAAATACTGAGAAAATAATGTACTTGCCTTCTGACTCACCCTGTATTCGGTATAAAGAAAATTAGCAATATTAATCAGTTCTGAAAATTTTGACAATCAACTCAAAAATATGGCAACAATAAACCATTTATGTTGTGCTTATTTTGATTTATACAGGATGTTGACCTTGTTACGATTTTCATATAAAATTGGTTATAACTTTGTACATACCTTGTATAACATAACAGACCTTTATATTTTTGTGATGGGACAGTTAAGTTGATTCCGAATATAAAATAAAATACAGAATGTTCCATTTAAAAAAACCAAAGTGTGGTCTGCCACTCGGTTATCGACCACCCTGTAGGATTTATACTAATTTTGTAATATGAATCCCAAAGTTGTTATAATTCTTGTTATTAACTTTTATTGCTATCTATTACTATAGCCGATCTATTGAGCTTTATCCGTCTAATCAATTACCCTGTATAAAAACTGATTTCTGAATATTAATGGTCAATGTTGATGATTATCAGGATATAGCCAACATCGATAATAAAAAAAAGAATGTGTGTGTACTTTGTACGCACGTAAGAAGGTATACTCCTAATATTATGATTTCAACGAAATTAATATACATAACAGGTTATTTGTATTTTATTTAAATATTAAACTAACTTTCTTTACCTACCACTTTCAAAAAAATTTTTTATTAAAACGATACCAAAAATATAAAAAAGGATATGAATCGTCCGGGATTTGAACCCGGGACCTCTTGATCTCCGGTCACACGCTCTACCACTGAGCTATATCCCTTTTGCATTGACAGGTTAAAAGATTTCTCATACATACTGACAAATTTAATAGACCAAGTGAGTTATACAAAAATACTTTAAATATACTTACCTACTATTATTATAAAATATCTTATTCCCGAGGAAGACAAATCCAAAGACACAAAAATTATAATAATTAATACATTTACTAAAAACAACTAATGTATCCTTTTATATGATATAATATGACTTATTTGAGCTCAGAGCGCTGATACATACATATCTTGAAAGATTAGCAACGAAATACAAACTATCTGTGTGCGCATGCGCCCGGCATTATAAAATTTCACACTCGATCGTAAAGAAGTACAACTTCAAAATCTGCAACCAAAGATTGAAAAATATACGGGTGGTCCTATTAAAAAATACGCATATCTATTATCCATAGTATCCTATCTCAAAAACTGTGAATTTGGCAACGTCGAAAATAAAAAATTTTAAATCGCTGGTTCATCTAATATACATAACCAACATTTTGCTACTATATCATACGGGGTGTCACAGCTATCTTTATGTTTCCATACTTTACGCGCACACTGTATAAATATAAATTTTAAAATATCATACTATGCAATTACTTAAATAGATTTTAAAATTGACTGTATTTCCATGGCCCCAAACGGCTCAGTCATGTTTATCTAATAAAAAATAAGCGATTTTCTCTGCAGCTTGCAAATGATCTTCAATTCGCCAAAGCAAATACTGATCACGCATAATACGGCCATATATTTATATAACTAATCTTCTTATTGGCGGAACACAGAAGTTATAAGCTTCGACCTAACAAGGTCAATACTCTTTTTGATGCGGAGCTTATCGAGAAAATTGGAAAAAGCCGTTGGTATATAGATTCGAACAAGCTCTTATGCAAAGTAACTGCGTCTAGATGTCGCCAACGGGGTGGGGATTTACGAAAAGTTATATAGTGGAGAAAGCGAGCATTGAAAATTGCCGATTATAGGAAGCTAAGCAGCATATAAATATGTTTGAGCCGTCGAGAAATTGCCTTTTTCCTCGATAGTTTGTGCCATCTCCGAGTCTTCGACTAGGTAGAGTTTAGCGTTAACTTTATAATTTAAATTCATGTTTTAACTTAATGGAAAAGTTAAAAGGAAAGCTGACGTAATTACTTTTTAGTGAAGCTGAGAATTGAAATAATATTAAAACGTTTTCAACACCAATAAATGGTTTAGAATCTCTTTTATACATACATTAGATTTCAGTTATTAGTCTGGTCAAATAAAATTATTACAAAATGTAATGCCGTACAGGTGCGAACAAATTTTACATCAAAGTTTAGGTGAAAACAATAGAACATTGTGTACCTAGTAGGAAAAGCTTAGCATTCCCGGACGATGTAAAGATTGCCGTCGAGGCACAAGCCGAGACAAGGCAATATATGTAGAGTCCGGGAATGTGGCTTTTCCTACAAAGTATACATACTATTTTTCCTAAAATCGAACATTTAAATTATATTAAAATAAACATGTTAAAATTTTCAAGTAGATATATGAATATTATTATTTGGACTCAAATATTGTGATGCCACCAAATACAGGTTGTGTAACTATAGAAACAAAAATATTGAATTGTCAAATTTGACGCATTTGCTAATTGTTCTGAATCTGCTGTCAGGAAAAATATTTCTTTACAGTAAGGAACAGTTATTTATTTCCGTACAGTTATTTTTCATTTCCAGGCAACGGCTAAATATAAGGAAATATCGAAGGTTTCTTTCAAAAATGTTGTCAAAAATGTCTAAATTCCTGACCGATTTTCGGAAATAGTACATTGTGTACCCATTAGGAAAAGATTAACATCCCTGGACGATGTAAAGATTGCCGTCGATGCGCAAGCCGAGACAAGACAATACAGAGTCTGGGAATGAGGCTTTTCCTACAAGGTATACATACTATTTTTCCGAAAATCGAACATTTACATTATATTAAAATAAACATGTTAAAATTTTCAAATAGACATATTAATATTTTGACTTAAATATTCGTGATGGCAACAAATACAGGCTTTCTAACTATAGGAACAAAAATATTAGATAGTCAAATTTGACGCATTTGCTTATTTTTGGCAGTATTTTTGGTATTTTCTCGTGGTTTCTGTAATTGTAATTATTTTAAAAACAAAATTATCCAATTTAATCATGAGTGATGATGAGTGTTCGATATGTTGAAATTATTGAAAATAAAGTTGTTCTTTAATAAATTTGTTCTGAATCTGCTGCAAGGAAAAATATTTTTCTACAACCACTATACAAAATGCACTTTTCTGCACAGATTTATGTAAGCAAACTTGATATTTACTCACAGTATAAAATATTTGACATTGGTGTGCAGAAAAGTGACGTTTCTGTGCAGCAAAGTGACGTTGCTGTGCCGCAAAGTTCTTTTCTGCACAGTTGACTACCTCATTCTGAGTAACGTTATATTCTGTTTACATCCGTGGTTAAACTTTAGACAAATATATAACCTATAAGACAGTTATTATATTTAACTATAGCATAGAAACTAAATTATGGATGTTACAACTATTTTATTTTACAATTTTATTCTTATTAAACATTTTATAATTATCAAATAACCAATAAGGATTTAGCAACATCTGCAAGAGACGTCGAATGAAGTAGGTTTTGTGTAAATCCGTGACTGCATAAATACAACGTCAATAGTGTGTACCTAATAATTTTTTAAAATAGTTTAAATTTAAACAAATTAAGGCAGTGCATTAATTTTTTAACTGATTTCTGTGCAATTTATTTGGGTATAAAGAATTTAAATTGATTAGTATTAATTAAATACAGTTTAAAATTTATCACATAGGTACCTATTATAATTAATCTTCGTTTGGAAATTGTGATTTTTATTTTTAGGAAAAACTGTGCTTGTAGAAAAAGTATAGTGTGTAACACGTGCAGAATAGTATATTGTGCAACAAGTGCAGAAAGGTACTAATTTCTCACGAGTTTGAAAAGTTGCGGTACGAGCGCAAGCGAGTGCCGCAATTCAAACGAGTGAGAAATTACCTTTCTGCACGTGTTTCACACTATACTTTTTCTACAAGCACAGTTTTTCCTAAAAATAAAAATCACAATTTCCAAACGACGATTAATTATAATAGGTACCTATGTGATAAATTTTAAACTGTATTTAATTAATACCTACTAATTTAAATTCCTTATATCTAAATAAATTGCACAGAAATCAGTTAAAAAATTAATGCACTGCCTTAATTTGTTTAAATTTAAACAATTATTACACATTATTGACATTATACTTATGCAGTCACGGATTTACACAAAACCTACTTCATTCGACGTCTCTTGCACAGGTTGCTAAATCCTTATTGGTTATTTGATAATTATAAAATGTTTAATAAGAATAAAATTGTAAAATAAAACAGTTGTAACATCCATAATTTAGTTTCTATGCTATAGTTAAATATAATAATTGTCTTATAGGTTATATATTTGTCTAAAGTTTAACCACGGATGTAAACAGAATATAACGTTGCTCAGAATGCGGTAGTCCACGGATGTAAACAGAATATAACGTTACTCAGAATGAGGTAGTCAACTGTGCAGAAAAGAACTTTGCGGCACAGAAACGTCACTTTGCGGCACAGAAACGTCAATTTTCTGCACACTAATGTCAAATATCTTATACTGTGAGAAAATATCAAGTTTGCTAACATAAAACCGTGCAGAAAAGTGCACTTTGAATAGTGGTTGTAGAAAAAGGTAATTTCTCACTCGTTTGAATTGCGGCACTCGCTTGCGCTCGTACCGCAACTTTTCAAACTCGTGAGAAATTAGTACCTTTCTGTACTTGTTGCACAATATACTATTCCTTACAGTAAGGAAATAACATTTCCGTACTTTTTGGTTTCCAGGCAACGGTTAAGTATAAGGAAATATCGAACGTTTCTTTCAAAAATATTATTAAAAATGTCTGAATTCCTGACCGATTTTCGGAAAAAGATATTTTTTGAAGAAATTATCTGATTTATATTATTAGCGGGTCATTGTTTAAATTATGGCAACTTTGTAATTTTTGCACAAAATTTACTTTTTTAACTGCTACGGTAATTTTTTTGCTTTTATGGAGACCCTTAAGGTTTTTTTCTGTATAGTTGAACTAAAACAATTTCATTTAAAGCTTACTGAACTAAAGTTTACCCTTAATTTATTTAAATAATTATAAATACAGCTTGAATAAGAAATTAAAAAAGCGTGTTATTTATGTATGTTATAAATAAACACTATAAAATATTTTGATTTGCAGGAGAATCTGCATTATGTTACCGGTATAAAGCAAAAAAAATGGTTATAATTTTTTCAAAAGTTTATGTTTAATTTAATGAGATTAATAAGTGTTACTATTTTTTAAATTCAAAACGAGGTTGTTGTCGATAGATTATACTAGCGATATTAGAAAGTCCTATTTTTTTGTTTTATTGTACAGGGTGCAACAAAAATGCAGGTCATAAATTAAATCACACATTGTGGGACCAAAAATAGTTCGATTGAACCTAACTTAACTTAGTACAATTGTGTACATGTGCACAATGTGCACTAAATATAAAAAAAGGTATAGCCCTTTTGAGTTACAAAATATAAATCGATTTTTTCCAATATACCAATATACTGAAAACTATTAGAGATTTTTTAATTAAAGTAGACATGTGGCATGCTTATGGCAAGAACATCTTAAAAAAATAACATTGAAATTTGTGGTTCCATAAAAAATTTAAGTAGTTTTGTTGTTTAAACTTCCCCGCCCGCCCCCCAAATATTTGTTGTCGTTCCAATTAAATTATTATTGTGGTACTATTAGTTAAAAACAATGCTTTTTAAACATGTTGCCTCTTAGTGCTTTTTCGATAAGCCAGTTTTTATCAAAATATTTTGAACATTTCTAAAATCTACCACATACTTTTAAATGATTAAATTATTATAGAGATCTGATAATAATATTACGAAAATAATATTATATAGTATTTTAACCATTTACAAAAATATATGGTGGATTTTACAAATGTTCAAAATATCTCTAGAAAAATTGGCTTATCGAAAAAGTACTAAGAGGCAAAAAGTTCTAAAAACAATGTGTTTACCTAATGGGGTTCTTTAACTAATTTGGGAATCCCATAAATTTTTTATGGGGTGCATAACTTCACCGTTATTTTTTTTAAGATGCTTTTGCCATAACAATGTCACATGTCCATTGTCAATAAAAAATCTCTAGTAGTTTTCGGTATATTGGAAAAAATCGATTTTACTATGTGAGTGATTTCACGAATGTTTTTTAACCGAGAAACTTTTTTTCTTCCTGAACCTCTACAGCCCTATATTTTGACTTTAAGGATCAGTTGTACCATTTTATATCGACTTCCCCTCACTATATGTTCCATATAAGACATTTTTTGGTGCTTAGCAGTCTTTAGCAGTTCTTTATCTTTGTTGAACCTCCTTAGTACTTCTTCATTCATTCATTCAGTCATTCTTCATAGTCCAAGGTATCTTCAGCATCCATGTATCCACATTTCCACATTTCCAGTTTTTTAATTCCATTCATGATTAATAATTATTACACCCTGGTAATTTAACCCAATACTAACAAAAGTATTGAAATTTAAAATGTTTTTATATTGTCATATAAAGAATATAAATGTTGTAGTTCTCAGTAATTGTACAGACCAAAAGGAAATAACCCACATTTACATCGGCTTAGGTAAATTACAAGTAATTTTTGGTTGAATTTCAAAGTGGACAACCTCTAACCACATCACATCCTAAGAGGATTCGAAATAGAAAGAAATAATTGTTCTTTTCCCCTTTTTCCCTTTTCTCACCCCCATTAATTGGACGTGTGGTTTAAGCAGGCGGCACTTGACACGGTTTTCACAGCCTTCTTAATTGAGGGAAAATCCAGCGCTACTTTTCTGCTAACGAATCCTTAGTTGGGATTTTTAGGGTGATAATTGAAAGCAACGTGAAAAATTCTGATGAGATTTCCGCTTAGTCGGTGTGGTCATTTTTATTTAACGACGATAGGAATGTTATCCTACATTAGAAAAGTAGTAACGACTATAATTAATAGCATTAAAGTATCATGTAGAATTAGTTAGAAACTACTTCAGTTATTAAGTTTTCAAATTTTTTACTTAAATTAATAAATAAAAAAATGTAAACCACAATATACACTAAGCATCAAAATTAACGCACCATCTTAAAAATGGGACATTTTTGATGTCTCGTATTTCCTAAAGCTGTTGTCCGATTTTAGTGATTTTTTTAGTGTGTTATAGCTTTATTCTTCAAAGAATATTGACGTAATAATATTATTGCTAAGCAGGTAAGTGTCACTGTATACCGGGTGTAACAATGATAGTGTGTTTTTTCCTCAAAGTTTGGAACACCCTGTGGAATATTCTAGCATATATAAAATATTGAAATTGAAACTCAACTGTAGCCTTAAGCCTTTTTAACATTTTTCTTTTTGTCTCATTCGCGTATGTGGGATGATAAGAAAGTTAGGTACTTTAACAACTAGCCATGTTATTCATCAATACAGGGTGTTTCTAAATAAGTGCGACAAGCTTTAAGGGGTAATTCTGCATAAAAAATAATGACCTTTTGCTTTACACAAATTCTTCGTTTCTGAGATAAGGGATGTTGAATTTTTTCTTACAAGCTGAAGATTTATTTATTGCTCTAAAACCGGTTGAGATATGCAAATGAAATTTGGTAGGTTTTAAGAGGTAGTTATTGTGCATTTTTTGACATACAATTAAGAATTTTATATTCATTATACCCGTATGCACGCCAATGGTGAATATAAAATTCTTAATTTAGTCCACAAGGAAAAACTTCCTGTAGTTGGCTATATACCATTAATTACAAGTGAAATTTAATAAAAAACTTTCTTCTTGGTAAAGTCCTTTGTATTTTTTTTTGGTTGGCTCACCATGTTCTTGTAACACTGATGATGCTCTTGTTACAGAGCGAAAACGTTTTGTTCATATGTTTGTAGCCCTTTAGGGCTTTTTAAACTAATATACCTTTTACCAAGAAGAAAATTTTTTATTAAATTTCACTCTTAATTTAATGTCAAAAAATGCGCAATAACTATCTCTTAAAATCTACCAAATTTCATTTGCATATCTCTACCAGTTTTAGAGCAGTAAATAGATCGTCAGTCTGTAAGAAAAAATTCAACATCCCGTTTCTCGGAAACAAAGCATTTACGGACATAAATATGTTTATAAAGCAAGCGGTCATTATTTTTTCATGCAGAATTATTCCTTAAAGTTTGTCGAACTTATTTAGAAACACCCAGTATTGATGAATAACATTGCTAGTTGTTAAAGTACCTAACTTTTTTATTATCCAACAAAAACGAATGAATTAAAAAGAAAAATGTTAAGGAAGCCTAAGGCTACAGTTGAGTTTTAATGTTAATATTTTAGATACGCTAGAATATTCCACAGGGTGTTCCAAACTTTGAGGAAAAAACACACTATCATTGTTACACCCGGTACACAACGACACTTACCTCTTTAGCAATAATATGATTACATCGATATTCTTGAAGAACAAAGCTATAATATACTAAAAAAATACAATCGGACAACAGGTTTAGGAAATACGAGACATAAAAATATCCCATTTTTAAGGTGGTGCGTTAATGTTGATGCTTAGTGTATATTAAAGTGCTAAATATACCAATACTACGCATTTAACGCACAAAAATAGTATGTAGTGCTTCCAGTCCATCTTTTCCCATGCATGAAATTATTCACGAACTACTTTTTATACTAGGTGTCTTTTTTACTCACAGAAACTAGTATCGCAAAATTAAGCCGCTTGTCAATAGAAACCACAGTAAGATAAAAAAGTATAAGCGATACGGCATGTCTTTGATACCTTGTTTACTACAAATTTTGACGTTTATCATTTTCAGTGACAGTGGCATTTGCGCATTTGATTTTTATTAGTTTATTTCAAATTATTGTTTATGTGGTTTTTCAAACTATTTAACTTTTAGCGTCTTTTAGTCTTTGTGTATGTCATTTTTTTAATTTTAATATTCAAGCATAATTTGTAGAACGACAAACTGTTGCTCTCTTAATTTGATTACTTCCTGTAAGTACTTATTTATTTTTACACAAATGTGACAAGTAATATTTTTTAACCTACAAATTGTCATTATACTACATGCGTATGCGTATGGCTATAATAGTTCTGTCGAATGGAAACTAATTTGTTTATTTTCGAGATTGCTGTTTAACTTTTTGTTTTGTTTTAATCATTTATTTATTGCTCTTCTTTATTTATCTTTATACTAGTAATCAGGGCCGTCTTAATCATACACGGCGCCGGGGTGCAAGACTCAGCTTTGCGCCCCCTTTTGTCAGAAGATTATACAGGGTAGCGAGAAAGTATGGAAATACGGTAATTTTTCGGAAACCGCTAAAACTATTTTGTCAACATTGTTGTCAAATCTTCCGTTTCTCTGGAAATCTAAGAATTTTCTTATTTCAAATAGAACACTCTATATAGGGTGAGGCAGATAACTGGCCTATTAGAAATATTTTGAGAACTAAAGGCAACAGAATCATGAACATTGGAATAAAGGGGTTTTGAAGGATGATCTATTAACCCTCCGTTACACGCGTCTTCTATTGTGACGTGGTTGCACGCGTATGAGCGTCGCCCTCACCTACATAAATTCGACTTATTTCGAGAAAGAATGAATGTCAACATGTATAAATATAAAATGGGTTGTACTCACATATTATAGAAAGTCTCGTAAACCATTTTTTTTATTAATTTAACAAAACAAAAGTAAAAATAATATAGATCAAAAGCAAGTTTTCTTAATTTTCAATTTCAGCAAGCCGCTGAAGAAATTAACGTTCTTTATGCGAATTTATTTTACTAAAAATACAAATTAAAATTAACAACTGTTCTGAAGCTATTTCTTTGTGGCATTTATGTAATTAACTATTAATATTTTGTATTTTGATAACGACGTCCGAGGTGAAATTCGAAACGTCAATAAAATCAATTTTTCAAGTTAAATTGTGGGTTATTTCCCAATTAGAATAGGTAAATTTAAAAATGGGTTCTTAACCAGTGGCGCACCTAGAATTTTCCTCTGGGGGAGGGGGGTTTGCTTGGGCACCGAAAGTTTTTTGTATTATTTGTGAAAGACAAGTTACATTTTCCTACCTTCTTTTATATATATTTCTATATGCTCTGGGTGGGATTTTAACCCCCAAACCCCCCACTCTCGGTGTGCCACTGTTCCTAACCTAGTCCAAACAATAATATTTTAATTAAACCAACCTAAATATTAAATAAAAACCTAAAAGTTTCTTTGAGATAACAGAAAAGTGATTTCACCGTGATTGCACGCGCAGTGAGGAATTCCCTCACTTGAAGAGGGATGTCTCTTCTTTCAACTATCACACAGCACACTGACCGCCTGAAATATTCTATAACTTTTTCATACCCTCTCATGAACCATGCTAAAGGCATTCCTGGGTGTTTAAGGTTATTGTATTAGTTTACACAATTTCATTGCTTATAAAAAAATATGGTGAGGGATTCCCTCATAGCGCGTGTAATGGCGGGTTAAATGAAAATATTTTCATCTCTTTGCAACTTGAAGTTGCTTATAACTTCGTTTTTTTAAATGGGACACCCTGTATATTTTTACATTTTTGGATTCTCTTCGATGTCTTCTTTCTTAAAATATAAGGTTTTGTAATATTATACAGGGTATTTTAAAAGATAATTAAGTTTTTTTATTAATTTCGTAGCAATATTAACACCCTGTAGAATTGTAGTAGTTTGACATCTAAAACTCTACTAACATTCAAATGATTTTCAATATATTCTACTATTGTTAAGAATCATTAGTATAGCTAAATTTCTAATTTTAGTATACAGGGCTGGTCGAAACTCGGAATGAGTATTTTCTGAGTTTTCATAAATGGAACATCCTGTATTTTTGTATTGTAATGAATTGATATTTTATGGTACTTTTTTATCTCGTAAACATTCCCTATACCTAACTGCTTTAATTTGTGAGTTATTGGTGATTCAAACTAAACATTAATTGCAACAAAAAATACGTAAAATTTTATTAGGTTGTCCGTGAAAATACTCAATCACAAATAATTTTTCAGAAATAAATACATATTAATCCAGACTGGTCTTTAAAATTACCAATAATGGTTTAGCTATCAAAATACCTAAGTAGTTAAGATTGTTGGTGCGATTAACAATTAAGCACAAATTAAAGCAGTTAGGTATAGGGAATGCTTAAGAAATAAAAAAGAGCCATAAAATATGATTCCATTACAATACTAAAATACAGGGTGTTCCATTTAAGAAAACTCAGAAAATACTCATTTCGAGTTTAGACCAACTCTGTATACTAAAATTAAAAATTTAGCTATACTAATGATTCTTAACAATAGTAGAGTATATTAAAAATTATTTGAACGTAAGTAGAGTTTTAGATGTCAAACTACTACAATTCTACAGGGTGTTAATTTTGCTACGAAATTAATAAAAAAACTTAATTATCTTTTAAAATACCCTGTATAATATTACAAACCCTGTATAATATTACAATATTTTAAGAAAGAAGACATCGAAGAGAATCCAAAAATGTAAAAATATACAGGGTGTCCCATTAAAAAAAACGAAGTTATAAGCAACTTCCGGTATAACCGGAAGTTGCAAAGAGATGAAAATATTTTCATTTAATAGATCATCCTCCAAAACCCCTTCATTCCAATTTTCATGATTCCGTTGCCTTTAGTTCTCGAGATATTTCTAATAGGCCCTTTATTTGCCTCACCCTGTATATTTTTGCGTTTTTAAGTATATAAGAAATACTGATTATTCTTCATGTTATGTTCCCTTTACCTAAATGCTACAATTTCGGAGTTGTTATGACATTTGTTAAAAACAATTTTAAAGGAAATTTAAAAATCAATTTTCTCGGTCCGGTTAGCCATTTTTTAGTTTTTTTTTGGATCATTGGGAATAAAAAAGGTCTTTTCTAAAGCTAATCGTTTCCGAGTCAGAAACAAATTTAAGCTGAAAAATTAGACGATTTTCTAGGTTCAAAAACACAAGTAAAAAATATTATTTTTGAACTGCAAAGTGCCTAAATTCAAACTCAAACATTATTGTATCAGCTACCGATAAGTGATTTGGTCTTATTTCATTCTAAAATATTGTTTTTTAATTGTTAATGCAGCCCGATCGCCGTCCTCTCATATGAACTTCATTAACAATAAAAAAAAATGTTTTATTATAAAACGTGCCAACAATTCAAATAGGGAGTTGATAGAACTAGGTTTGAGGTTGAATTTTGGTACTTCGTGATTTCAAAATTATTTTTTTTATTTGTGTTTTGTGAACCTTTAAAATCGCCATTTTTCAATTTTTTTCAGTTTTAAATTGTTTATAACTCGGAAACGATTAACTTTAGAGAAAACTCCAAAAAACCTTTTTTTATTCCCAATGATCCAAAGAATCTAAAA
Source organism: Diabrotica virgifera virgifera (assembly GCF_917563875.1). NCBI lineage: Eukaryota > Metazoa > Arthropoda > Insecta > Coleoptera > Chrysomelidae > Diabrotica > Diabrotica virgifera. The sequence continues at coordinate 74,943,343 of NC_065449.1, read as the reverse complement.
AATGTCTAACCGGGCCGAAAAAATTGATTTTTCTACAACCACTATTCAAAGTGCACTTTTCTGCACGGTTTTATGTTAGCAAACTTGATATTTTCTCACAGTATAAGATATTTGACATTAGTGTGCAGAAAAGTGACGTTTCTGTGCCGCAAAGTGACGTTTCTGTGCCGCAAAGTTCTTTTCTGCACAGTTGACTACCTCATTCTGAGTAACGTTATATTCTGTTTACATCCGTGGACTACCACATTCTGAGTAACGTTATATTCTGTTTACATCCGTGGTTAAACCTTAGACAAATATATAACCTATATGACAATTATTATATTTAACTATAGCATAGAAACTAAATTATGGATGTTACAACTGTTTTATTTTACAATTTTATTCTTATTAAACATTTTATAATTATCAAATAACCAATAAGGATTTAGCAACCTGTGCAAGAGACGTCGAATGAAGTAGGTTTTGTGTAAATCCGTGACTGCATAAATATAATGTCAACAATGTGTAATAATTGTTTAAATTTAAACAAATTAAGGCAGTGCATTAATTTTTTAACTGATTTCTGTGCAATTTATTTAGGTATAAGGAATTTAAATTGATTAGTAGGTATTAATTAAATACAGTTTAAAATTTATCACATAGGTACCTATTATAATTAATCGTCGTTTGGAAATTGTGATTTTTATTTTTAGGAAAAACTGTGCTTGTAGAAAAAGTATAGTGTGAAACACGTGCAGAAAGGTAATTTCTCACTCGTTTGAATTGCGGCACTCGCTTGCGCTCGTACCGCAACTTTTCAAACTCGTGAGAAATTAGTACCTTTCTGCACTTGTTGCACAATATACTATTCTATAATTTCCTTGAATTTATTTTTAATAAATGTCGCAATAACTCCAAAATTATGGCATTTAGGTATCAGGAATATAACAAAAAATAATCAGTATTTCTTAGGGACTTCAAAATTCAAAAAATATACAGGGTGTTCCATTTAAAATAAGAAAGTTCATTAGATTTCCAGAAAAAAGGAAGATTTGACAACAATTCGTGTAATGTGTTCTGATAGCGTATTATCAAAATTGGAAATACATTCTATTAATTTTGAATAGTTATCCTATTCATGCAACCTTTGACTGGTTCCTCTTAATGGTAAATTTTGTTGTGCTAAAAATGTTATTTTTTCGATAATTCTTTCTAAAACCACCGTCCACCTTTTTCTTTCGCGTTCAACTGCTGCTGAATTGACAGAGTCTACTGTACGACTTTCTAGTAAGTCTTTTTTAGATCTACATATTTTTTTTACAGAAATTAAGTGGCTACCCTTCTTTCGTGTCTTTCTAAAAACGTAATAAACAAAATTAGGTTTTCGAAAATCAGCATTTATATTTTCCTATTATAAAAGGCGTCGCTAAAAGTAGGATACATACTTAGCTCCCCAACGGCAATTATACTTTTATCAGCAGACTTGGATACACTGATTAATTTTTAAAAGATGGTGATTCAGGTGGGTTGTGATTGCGCGCAGCGGTCAAATACCTCCTGGGGTACTGAAATTTACCTTTAAGAGGGTTGCTGTGATTGCGCGCAACGGAAGAATTAAGGCAGGTAAACAAAACGGTATATTATTGTGATTGCGCGCAGCGGTCAAATACCTCCTGGGGTACTCTACACTCTAATACCCGAAAGTTAGGTTTGGACCGAAAGGTTAGGTCTTCCTCCTTTGAAAATTGTACTGTATAATATATAATATATTAATTTTTTAATTAATTAATCAATATTATAATAGGGTATCCTCGTCTAATAAAGATTTCATCGATGTACCTATGTTATTTTATTCATTCTTTCAAGTACCTAAACCTAATACATTTACATTATATTGGTTATTTTTGTATCACAAATAAAATAAATATTTAACTTTAAAGAGACACACAGTATTTAATACATATTATACCTTCATATTAAAAAATGTTTTATTTGTTTATGATCATATTAAACTGTAAAAATTATAAATCAAAGTATGTAAAAATGATTTTATTGAATTATAAAAGAAACACTATTTAGTTTTTTTTATCACAACTATTTTAATGTAGTATTCACTTGTTATTATCTTAATTTTTTTAAATTAGCAAAATTTCCGTTCAAAACGAATAAGAAGTAAATAAAACTTCCGTTTATTATAATTTACGACTTTGCGCGCAATCACAGCATACCTTTTTAAAGACGTGCGCGCAATTGCACCATTGGCTTAGACACCCTGTTGAGAACCTTGACCGCTGCGCGCAATTGCAGTCTGTCCGGTGATTCATTGTTACTTGACATTGAATATTGGTCAAAATAATGTACGCGTCACCTTTTTGAAATTATTGTCGGAATAAACTAAATGGGTTTCATATTACATTTGCGTATTGTAGGTGTAGTAATCATTAATAGCCTTTGTAAAAAATACCGAAAGTTATTTTTAGGTTTTTTAAGAACAAAAAGCGCAATTTTGAGCTCAGCAAATGTTCGGCTTGTGCCCCTTGGACATGGCGGGTGCCTCGCACCCCTTGCACCTCCGGGTTGAGACGGCGCTGCTAGTAATAGTCGGTATGATGTTCAAGCTGATTAATATTGAGTCCATCAATCTCCTCAATAGTGAAAAATATTAAAGAGTCAAGTTACCCTCGCTCATACCCAGCAGTTGGTGCATTAAATGAGCATATAAGAAGGGTACCTATGCTTAAAAATCCATAGGTCTGGATCCCTCGTATGAAAAAAAAGTTGATTAATAGCAAGCTGAAAATTTGTTAATAGCTTAAGGGTGTCTAGTCGGATAAACTTTGATATATGGGAACACTGGAACAGGGGCAGTTTTAATTGTGGAACAGGTTAAAAATTTGGAACGGTCACACCACGAAAACGGCACATTTATTTTGTCCGACAGAACAGACTTAAACTCTCCGAACAGAGATTAAACTCTCATGCAAAAATCAGACTGCTATTTATCACCTGTCATAATTCCTGTCATTTGACATATTCTACATGTTCCACTCATTAAAACGCCCATTTGGTGATAAATAGCAATCTGATTTTTGCATGAGAGTTTAATCTCTGTTCGAAGAGTTTAAGTCTGTTCTGTCGGACAAAATACATGTGCCGTTTTCGTGGTGTGACCGTTCCAAATTTTTAACCTGTTCCACAGTTAAAACTTCCCCTGTTCCAGTGTTCCCATATATCAAAGTTTGTCCGACTAGACACCCTTAAGCTATTAACAAATTTTCAGCTTGCTATTAATCAATTGTCTTTCATACGCGAGATCCAGACCTACCAGTTACGGATGGGAAATAAAACGATAGATCTACTTGATTGGGGTTTACCTAATATTGAAGGAATATTAACTCCAATCAAAACTACAGATCAACCAGCATCAGAGGAGCTTTTAAAAATTATTTCTTGTAGCTTTAGAAAATGAAGTTGCCCAGCATGCGGTTGTAGAAGAGTATGAAATTGGCGAAATTTTCTGTAATTCCACATGTATATCGTGCAGCGGAGACAATTCTAAGAATAGTCCTACAATAATGGACAACAAAGACGATGAAATTTTTTTTTTTTTTTTTTAACATCCAACGTTTATTGCAATCTGTCTGATCACAAACAATAAGCAATACATAATATTATTGAAAAATAACACAGATGGAAGCCGCCCAGTGGCGAGCACCCAGTAAGACATATAACATTATAATTTTAAAATAAGACATAACAATTACTTGGAACATAATACATAGATAAAATTTAGTATAGTGGACAGTTCAGACAATAAAAATATGATTATTAAAAGTCTAAGGAACATGAATAAAAATACGAAAGAAGTTTAAAAATCACTAACACTAAAACATGATTATTTCACTGCACTATGACACTGCACTCTGTTGTTGCTCTGATGTCCAGATGTACTAGAGGTCCAAAGGGTCAGGTCTTTTTAATCGTCTTTCATGAGAAATGTTGAGCAGGTCTGTGGCGAGTGGATTTGGATGGCAGGATAGTCTTGTCTTGTATCTAGAATTTACAGCAGATATTGCTTCGCTAACTGTTGGTAGCTGTAGGTCGTGGTGCAATCTCTGGTTCGTAACATACCAAGGGGCATTGCAGATCTGGCGCAACACTTTTGATTGGAACCGTTGAAGTTTTTGAATGTTGGTATTACTAGCTGTTCCCCATATTTGTGCTGCATATAGCCACACCGGTTTTAAAATGCATTTATAAATCATAATTTTGTTCTCCAGGCTAAGATTTGATTTCCTACTCATGTACCAATACATTTTCCTGTAGATTAGGCCGAGTTGAAGACGTTTCTTCCAGATGTGGGTGCCCCAATTAAGTTTACTATCTAAATGAATTCCCAGGTATTTTACGGCGGTATTGACTGGTAGTGGAGTGTTATTTATAGAAACCGGAGGCGCGACACCTTTTTTTAAAGTAAATGTTATTTGTGTGGATTTTAAACTGTTGACTTGTACTCGCCACAATTTAAGCCAGCTCTCTAGTTCAGTCAGATGATTTTGCAATACCTCGGATGCTTCTGTTGCTATAGGATTTGAAGCCATTATAACTGTGTCATCCGCATATGTAGCAATTGTTGTATTAATGGTGGTTGGAAGATCCGATGTGTATATTAAGTAAAGTGTTGGTCCTAATATGCTTCCTTGTGGAACTCCAGAACATATTGGAAACAGGTTAGTAATTTCCCCTCCTCTTTTGACTTGAAAAAATCTATCTGTCAGATAGGATCTTAATAGTGAACTTATGGGATAAGGAAATATGGATTTAATCTTGGAGATAAGACCTACATGCCAAACTTTATCGAATGCCTGTGAGACATCTAGAAATGCAGCTGTACAGTAATTTTTGTGTTCGAGCGAATTTCTGATAGTTTTTACTACCCTATGAATTTGCTCGATGGTACCATGTTGTTTCCTAAAGCCAAACTGATAATTAGGTAAAACATTGTTGCTGTCTAATGTAGGCTCTAGTCTTCTCAGGAAAAGTCGCTCGAACACTTTAGATATAATAGGCAACAAGCTTATTGGACGATATGAAGATACTTCCGCGTGATCCTTATTAGGTTTTGGGATTAGAACAATTTGAGCTACTTTCCATTGGAGTGGAAAGTAACCTGTTTTTAATATTGAATTAAATATATAAGTAATTAAACTTACACCTTCGTTGGGTAGATTTTTTAGTACCAAGCTAGGTATTATATCATACCCAGGTGACTTCTTATTCTCCAGATTATCAATTACTTCTTCTACTTCAGATTTCTTGAAAATTTTAATAGGCGGAGCCATTTGATATGGTGCGTTTATGACTTCATGAATATCTTCTTCTTCTTCAGCTGAGACTTCCCTCTGATGCGGTTGAAATACCTCGCATAAATGATTTGCGAAAGTATAAGCTTTATCTTTGTCAGTTTTAGCCCATGTGCCATTTAGTTTCCTGATTGGCATATTCATTTGTTCGTTGTCTTTAAGTTTTTTTGTTAGTTTCCACAGAGAATAATTTGTATCATCTGAAGGTGAGAGGTTCTTTAAATAATTGTTGATTCCATTGTCTTTATGTTGGATCAAGTTTCTTTTGAGTAATCTGCAAGCTCTATTAAAATTTGTTTTATCTTCTGGGTGTCTAGTGAGCTGCCACCTCTTTCTTAGTTTTCTTTTTTCCAGTATAAGTGTATTTATGTGAGCAGGATACGACTCGGAGTTGTGTGTGTAGGTAATTTCTGGAGTGGACGACCAAGCAGCTTGCTGAATAACTGTAGTTAAGTGAGTGACTGCATTTTCTATGTCCCTGTCACTTTTAAGAGGCAAGTTTAGGTTAATGGATGATTTTATTTCTTCTCTATACCTATCCCAGTTTGTTCTTTTATTACACAGTGTTAGAAGTTTAGGACAATTGTGAATTTGGCTTAGTAGGTCTATGAAGAAAGGGGAATGATCCGATGATAGGTCAAAAGAAGGAGAAATTTGGATATGGGTGTGTGTTATTCCTTTTAATATAGCGAAATCAATAAGATCAGGAATTTTTTGTCTATCAGTGGGCCAATAAGTAGGCTGTCCAGTAGAGAGAGAAGTTAAATGATTCTCATTAATACTTTTTAATAATTCTCGCCCTCGTGAGGTTATGATTCTGGAGCTCCATTTGTGATGTTTGGCATTGTAATCTCCAGCAGCAATGAAACGGTGTCCGAGTATCTCAAAGTATTCAGTAAAATGATAAGCTTTAATTATTTTATTCGGTGGACAGTAAACAGCAGATAAAATAATCGAGTCTTGCGAATCTTCTACCGACACTGATGTAGCTTGAATGTTGACTCTGCTAATTTTGTTTATTTCATGATGCTTAATATTATTTCTTATAATAATTGCCGTACCTCCATGGGCCTTTCCTAATGGATGTTAAGTTACGTAGGTTGAATATTTGGGAATATTAAAATAACTCTTAATAGTCATGTGTGCTTCGGAAATAAACATAACATCTAGATTATGAGAATAAATAAAAGCTTTTACTTCATGAAAATGATTAGTTAAGCCATTGGCATTCCAACAGCACATCTTAAGTTTAGTGTTGAAGATTAAGCTTAGATATCAGAGACATTATTAGATCAAACATCTTATCCATTCTTTCCATTAGTTTATGTACCACAAGTTCTAAATTGTTTTGTATATGTTGGGGAGTTGCTGTTTCTATTTCATGAGTAGTCTCATTTGTGTTAGTTGTATTTTTATTATCTTTTCCTGCAGCAATGTTCGCATAACTGATATTTGGTTGAGTGATTGACGAATGTGCAACACGAGGTGGTTGACTTGCGGTTTTTTCTCGAAGCGATGGAAATTTTTTCTTTTGCAGTTCTTTGTATACAGAACATCCCTTGTAGCTTGCAGGATGATTTTCTCGACAATTTACACATTGGACATCTTTTATATTCTTTTCTTTTGGACATTTAGACGATAGGTGATCTCCTACGCATTTTACGCAGCGCGGACTCCTGTGGCAATAATTGTGTGTGTGGCCAAAATGTTGACATCTTTGACATTGAGGTAGTTCCCTCTTCGGATGCGGTGCCTCAACTGTGACAATAGTGTTGAGTAATTTCGTGATCTCATATATATCTTTATTATTGCTGTGAATAGCCAGTTCTTTATTAAATAGCGGCAGATCTTTCTTTGTGCCTCTTTGCTTAATATTAGAGATGTTCAGTGCAGTATGCCCGAGATCCAGCAATGCCTTTTTAATGTCGTCTGGATCTGTTGAAGGGTGGATATGACGTATAAAAACTCGGAATCCTCGGTTTTGTTTTAGTTGGTATGTATGGTACTGAGTATTTTTTTCTGATAGAGATTTTACGATTATTGAGTAGGTTTTTGATGAATCAGCTTGAACTTTAATTTGATTGTTAGCAAGACATTTTAAAGTATATTTACCTGGAGTTATCTTCTGTAGTAATTCCTGTAGTGGTTTGATGCGTTCAACATTTTGTATAAATATGGGTGGTGGCTGATCCTCTCTTCGGTCTTCCAACGTTACAACTTCTTCACGAAATGTATCATCTTCAAGTAACTCGTATCTCTTAGATGTATGAACAGTTTTACTCAGCCAATAATCATTGAGTGTAGTGGTTTTTTTCAAATCAGGACTGTCGTCATTGCGTTGACGTTTATTATGGTGGACTTCTACCCATTCACCATCACTTTTTGCTACATCTGCATCTGGGAGATGTTCTTGCGGTTTATCTATTTGAAAATTTGATAAATGTGATTGTAGATCGTTGTTGTATGTTTTGACAATTTTCTGCTGTTCATCTAGTGGATTGGAACTGTCTTTTTGAGTGCTTACAGGTGGAGGAGTTCGTGCTAAGCTGTTTCTTCTAATTGCTGGATTTATGTCCTCACTGAATGGATAACTAGTAGATTGTTCCTGGTTATCGTGTTGGTAACTCATAGTTTTCCCCTAGTTATAGCTAGGAATTTTTAAAACATTCCGAAATATTTTGATAATATACTGGCCTATTTTCTCTATATTTAGGTATATTTATGTTGATAAACTTAGTAATTAAATATGTAGTAGAAATTACTTACTGGATAATTATTTTAGCATTAAACACTAACAATTTTTTGGCTATTGTTTTTCGGTTTCTTGATAACGATGGATTTATACTAATTACAATATGATAAGATAATAATTAGACAAATTGCTTCTTAATTACATGTGTTCAGCTCGAAGGTTCTGAACAGACTGACGATGAAAATAAGGCCGAAAATGAAAACGAGGAAGAAGTTTATGTGAAAAGCACTGGAGGTGAAGAAGAAGGGAAAGACGAAAATGAAGAAGAAATTTAATTATTTTCAATGATTTAAATATTACAAAACATGATTTTATTACTTAAGCCGTCCTCCTTTACCTTACGGTGTCGAGGTAAGTGGAGAAATCAGATGTCTCCATGCCTTTCAGTCAGTACCTAGCTAGTCTCTGCCTTTGTTCACCCATTAATTCTTTTTGCGAAGCCTTTCCAAAATTTGCATTCCATGTTCTTGCTGACCTGCCTCTTTATCTATTTTTATCGATAAAGCTTTCCATATCCTCTTTACAGATCTACCTTTACTCATTCTCGCCATATGTTCGAACCACGATAACTGTTTCATTTCAAGTATGTGATCACGTCTGATCACCCCGGTTAACGCTCGTAAATATCGCATTTCGCATTTATTATAAATAAAATATTAACATCCGTATAAAAATAAATTTTGTATTTTTTTAAGAATTATTGAAATTATAGAGATCTTGGTTCAATTTCACACAATATGGCTGACGGCTTAATTCTATTTCAAACATTAAGGGTTGCTCCTTAATAGTTATTTATGATATAAGTGTTAAAAGTATAATTTTAAGGCACGCATGTGAAAGTTTCAGAATTTACATGAGTGCCTTAAAAATGTACTTTTTAACACGTATATCATACAATATTCTTTCTACAAACGTCTTATACAGAGAGGTCCTAAATTATGGAATAAGTTCATTTTCTCTAAAATGGACGACTTTAAACAAAACTTCCGAAACAGATCGATTTTTATTTATAAATTACAATTTTTTGGCATATTTTTCATACTAGTGACGTCATCCATCTGAGAGTGATGACGTAATCGATGGTTTTTTTTAATAGGAATAGGGGTAGTGTGGCACCGCAATTGAAAGGGCGTTTAATTCTGTATACAGTAATATAAACATTAATATCATTATTTATACAGGGTGGCCAAAATAATCATTTTTGAATTAAATTAATTGACGAAAAAAGAAGAATGTATGCAATTTATTTAACTCAAAATACATTCTGTCGCTGTCAGAAAATAGAAAAAAAATGTTTATTTGGCAAATAAACATTGCTTTTCGCTTAAATGAAATGTTCAAACTGCCAAGAGGTAGGTGGGAGGCTGTTTGTGATTTAATTTAAGCGAAAAAAAAATGTTTATTTGTGAAATAAACATTTTTTTCTATTTACTGACAGCAGTACAATGTATTTTGAGTTAAATAAATTACACACATTCTTCTTTTTGAATCAATTAATTTAATTCAAAAATTATTTTTTTGGTCAACCTGTATAAATAATGATATTATCGTTTATATTACTGAATAGAGAATTGAACACCCTTTCAAATGAGGTGCCACACGACCCCTATTCCCATTTAAAAAATCATTGATTACGTCATCACACTCAGATGGATGACGTCACTAGTATGAAATATATGCCAGAAAATTGTAATTTAAAAATAAAAATCGACCTGTTTCAGGATTTTTCTTTAGAGTCGTCCATTTTAGAGAAAATGAATTTATTACATAATTTAGGACTTCTCTGTATATCAACAATTGTAATTTATTCATTCTCAATTACAGGACAATACCTACAAAAACTTTTACTTGAACTTGACTGACATTCCATTTATATATATATATTTCTTGACATTACATAAAAACTGCATATACTGTCAATACGTAAATCATAACAACTATAGAATAACATCTACTTTTATTGTTGTATATTCTAACAAACTTTAATAGTTTTTTTTTCTACAAACATGTTAAAAATGCAATAATACAGTTTAAATTAAATTTTAAAAAACCTTTAAAACCACCTTTTTCAAATTGCGCAAGTTGTACTATTAATATTAATGTTAATAAATGAAATATAAATATTTTGACGATTCACAATTTGACAACACTGCAGTGCCTTAAAATTTTTAAAGCACTAGTGCCTTAAAGTAGCATTTTTTTAACGCTCCTATGGAGTGCTAAAAATTTCATTTTTAACACGGTTTTAGAAAAAAGTATTTAATTTATAGTTTTAATGAAAATATAAACCTAAATCTATTGGAATTTCTTCGAAAGGGGTGATTTTTATAGAAGTAGAAATGATGTGATAAAAAATCATAACAGTAAAAAATCTAAATTTAATGGCACTGAAAAATTAAGAAATTCTAAATTGATTGAATTTACAATTATATGACTTTTTTCTAATAGGAGTAGATTTAGCCCTAAAAATAAAAAGCAACCAACGGCACAAGTCCAGAATGAACTGGAGGGTAGTAAGAAGATAAATCCAAATTCTCATGCAATTCGGTGGTGACACGGAGAAATACAGGGTACAGATGTATTTTACGTTCATTTAGTGACCTTATAGGCGAGCGGCACACCCTTAATTTGAGGCTTAAAAATCGAAAAAGCGATCATGATAAGTGAATGGCAAATTTTTGTCTTCCTTTACATTTGCAGGGTCGCTGAATCCGAATATGAAGTTTATTTTTATCTAGAATTGGTGCAACATCTTCAAAAATAAAATTTTATGTAAAAATGCGAAAAATTAATTTTGATAATTTTTCATATTGACCTCGCTGTATCTTTGGTTGCTGTAAATATTATCTTTTGAAAATTTTACTGTATCATGTCTCGAGTATTTAGATGAAAACGAGATTTATCCAAAATGGTCCAACAAAATCAAAAGAGGGCTTGTTAATTTTTAAACATTTTGTCGTCAGATTTCGTTAGTTTCATGTTTACTTAAAAAGTTTAGTTTATAATTTTAACTCACACAGTAATGAAACATAACTCGTGAAGAAGTTTCCTGGAAAATTTCAAGTAAAATTATGCAATAGGAAAAAATTTATGTGACTTTATAGACGAATGACACTCTCCAAAACAAAACGCTTATTTCTCGAGATACTGATCACGGTGTGGTGAATGGGTAATTTTAGTCTTACTCTATGATTTTGGTGGTGCTGAAAACGAAAATAAGGTTTATTTGAATTTTAGAAGGAGGAACATTGTCAAAATCGCAATTTTACCCTAAAAATAAATAAAAATGAAATCACGTTGTCCTTAAAATTAAAAGCTGAATTATTTTATTCTATAAAATAGTTTATTCTTTGTACCCTATGTTTTAACATAAACCTGATTTAAAAGCTAAATTTCAAATTTTGTCACTCAGCTTTTGAGATTAAACTTTAAATTCAGGAATCTGCACCTTTCACTTTAGACAATACATAACTTTTTTTTATAATGAGACAAATATTGAAACAGGTACCATTGTCTTGAGAAAGGTAAGAAATATATAGTGTAAAACTTTCAGAAAAAAATATTAAAATGGAATAGAGATATTAAACGCAAAATATGTGATTTCTTTTTTTATTTATTTTTAGCGTAATATTGCGATTTTGCCAATGTTCCCCCACGTATTATTCAAAACTAACCTAATTTTCGTTTTCAGCACCATCAAAAACATAAAGTATGACTTAAATTAGAGATTCGCCACAACGTGGTCATCACACCACACAGTATCTCGAGAAATAAGGGTTTTTTGTGGTGTGCCGCACATTTATAAAGTCACATAACTTTTTTCTTATTGCACATTTTGACTTAAAATTTTCCAGAAAACTTCCTCATGAATTATATTTTATTGTAGTATTAGTTAAAATAATAATCTAAAAATTTTGTTACTTAATAACTTTTTTAAGTAAACATGAAACTAACGAAATCTGACGATAAAATGTTTAAAAATTAACAACTCATCTTTTAATCTATATAAACATTTTGTACGAAGCTCGTTATTATTTAACCCTTAACTGGTCCGGCGTCGTCTGACAGACGATACAATATTTTTAATTATTTTTTATTGCAAATTGGCACCGCCCACAGGCAAGTCGTTATATCTAATCATTAAACTATTGGAGATTGACAAGTGGGTGTATTTGAGACAAGTTTCTCTCAGTTTCTAAAAAGTTGTCCCAACAATTAGGTCGAGGGTAGTTTCTCAGACGACGCCGGACCGTTTGTGTTACTTTTTTCTTGTTCAAAAAGAACAAGAGGACAATCAGACGGATGTTCTTATTTTAGAAAAACGCAAAAATTGCAGTTTATGTCCGAGTAGAAAGCGCAGGATGACAAAATACCTGTGCGTGCGTTGCAAAAAGCCTGTTTTTGGGATTAACAAAACCACTACCTATGTAAAAATTGCATATAAAATTGGTAAAGTTTGACTGATGCTGGAAACAAACATTTTTTATCCATATTTGTTTTACCGAGTTTTTTGTTTAGTTTGCAGTTTGAACATTTATCCTAGCAATACATTTTTTTTCACGTTGTTTTTTATATATTTTTTTAATTACTTTACGAAATCATGTACTTTTTCACAAATATTTGTACGGATTTCAGTTTTATTTTAATATTTTTTTCTTAGCCCAAATAACGCCCAAATCTAATACGTTCACTTTTATATAAATATATCAATGTATGTTTGTAGCATTTATTCTTAAAAAAAAATTTATTTTGAGTGCTGTTTTGCTTTCTTGAAAACAGTAGTTTCGCAGACGACGCCGGACCAGTTACCCTACTGATACAGTACCGGACCAGTTAAGGGTTAAATACTTCAAAGATGACACATTAAAATTTTCAAGAGGAAATATTTACAGCGGCCAAAGATACACCGAGGTAAATTTGAAAAATTATCAAAATTGATTTTACGTATTTTTGCATAAAATTTAATTTTTGAACATGCTCTACAAATTCTAGATAAAAATATACTTCACATTCAGATTCAGCAACCTTGAAAACAAAAAGAACCACCAAAATTGGTCATTCACCTTAAATTTGATTTTCGTGGTCGGTAAAACGTAATTTTAAGGGTTGATGCCGCTCGCCTATTATAGTATGATATAATATTGTAAACGTAAATGGTCTATTTATTATATGTTTTGTTAGGGAATAATTAAAATATCAGGCAAACCACGAGGAAGACCCAAATCTAGATGGGAGAACCAGATAGTCGAGGACCTTAAGAAAATGGGAGTCAGTGAATGGTTAACCAGAAGCAAGAACAGGAACGAATGGACAAATATTGTAGAAGATTCCAAGTAACACAATCAATTGTAAAACCAAAATGTTAATGCGGACTGATTCCCCGGGACAAATGAATCGGAACATCCCAAAGAGAGCGGCAATCACTCCGCTAGGAGTGTAGAAATGCCATGATGATAAGGAATGTTTCATTTATAATTTATTAGACACTAATCAAAATATATAAAATAAATTAAAACAGAAGCTTTTCTAGAAATTATTTCTAGATACTTCTAATCTTTTTTTTTTTAACTAAGTTAATGGCACTGGCGTAGCCAAAAGGCCAGTCATGTTTTATTATAGTTTCATCAACCATTGCTTACTTATACTTACATTTATATACGTGGTACATTGAGTAACAATAATTTGTATACAATACAATAATGGTATGTTAGTAAGTTTTTTTTTTTGCTTTTTATTTTTTTTTTAATTATTTTTTCGGTTTAGGCTTACAATGAAAAAATTTTTTTTGTCTGTCGCAATACTGCTTACAATGTAATGTTAGTAGATTTTACATAGTGATATATGATATTATAAATAATATTAACCTCTAATGTCAATAGATTTGAAACATTTATTGGAAATTTCATATTGTAAGATATTAAATTTTGATAAAGCTTGTCATTTTCTAATTTTTTTAAAGGACATTCTAAAATAATATGTTGTAAATCGGCAATTTCATCACACAGACATTTATTATTATCCAACAAACTTATTTTACATTTATACACGGAAAATAAGGCATGATTACAGCGCATTCGACTTATAATCCGAATAATTGAACGATTACATATATTCTCAAACCATGGTTTGTCCCTTATTTTTGGTTGTATATTCTTAAAAAACTGTCCCTTCTCTCCTAATTCATATTTTAGCTGCCAATTTTCCTTTAGCTCCTTTCGAAAAATTGGAATAAAGTCAGACTCTGGTATTTTTGATCAGAGTATTCTTCCATTTTTCGCCCCATTTTTTGCTAAAGAATCCACTTCTTCATTTTCTTCTATACCTGAATGGGCTTTGATCCATGAAATATAAATTTGTTTTCCCATACTTAATACTTTGTGATACAATTCCAAAATATCAAGAAGTATATAATTTAAATTAGGATTTAAACAAAGGTTTTTAAGTTTTTCTACAGAACTTTTATTGTCTGTGAATATAACAAATTTATCATCTTCTTGTTCTAAACACATACTAATTGCTAGTTTTATGGCAATAAGCTCTGCACTGAAAATTGACAACATTTCTGGTAGTTTGTATATTAACTTAATATTTTTAGAAGGGTAATAAACGGCACAACCAACTCCGTGTTCCGATTTCGATCCATCAGTATAAATTTTTCCATACTCCTTCCACTTAACTGTACATCCCCGATAATGTCCTTTTTGTATAATATCACTGTTTTGACACAAGTATCTAACATTAATATGAGTCTTTATTGGATATAGAAACATTTCATAGGGATAATTCCATAAAGGGATACCATTGGATTGATAAAGTTGTTCATATCTGTGTACATTGGTAATAAAACTTTCAACTAATAACGGTGTTTTTTTCTTCTCCCAATATTTAGATGTCAAAACCATACTGGCTAAACTGGATATTTTAGCCAATACCTTAGATTTCTGACAACTTAAGTTTAACACAAATTTGTCAGACAAAAATCTTCTACGCAGGTTCAGTGGTGGTTCACATGTTTCAGCTTCCATGACGTCTATACGCGTACTTCCCAAGTATCCAATACTGAGTCGAAGACATTTGATTTTTATTTGATCTATTTTTTTTAAGATTTGATTCCGCTGCTGAATGGTAAAATAAAGAACCATAATCTAAAATAGATCTGACGAGTGTTTTATAAAACAGTAACATTATTTTTGGATCCCCTCCCCAGGAGGAATGACTGAAAGTTTTTAATAAATTTACACTATTTTCTGTTCTTTTGATTACATAATTTATGTGTCCTTTCCAATTTAATTTACAATCTAAAATTACTCCTAAAAATTTAGTAGAAGATTTGTAAGGAAATACATATTTTGATAACTTAATTTGAGAAGGACAACGAAATCTTTTTCTTGTAAAAGTAACTAATACTGATTTTTCTTCGGAAATTGATAAGCCGTTATTGAAAGTCCAATTGTCTAAATTTTTTACTGCATAATTAAGTTGCTTATGGCCTATCTCAATGGATTTGTGACGAGTTTAAATAACAATATCATCGGCATATTGCAAAATAGATACATTTTGTGGGATGTCAACAATTAAATCACTTGAGTAAATTAAATATAATATAGGACTTAATATACCACCTTGTGGCAGCCCCATAGATGTTTGTCTGCATGCAGAGAATGAGTTATTTTCTCTAAAAATAGATTTCTGTTGTTGTATAGAATATATACGTGTTTAGCTAGACTTTGAGGAATTCCCATTTGACACATTTTTAAATATAATATATCTAATTTTACGTTGTCATATGCCCCTTGTATGTCTAAAAATAAAGCTGATGTTGACTGGTCATGGAAAGTGATAGTTGAATATCTGTAACAATATTGGCTAGGTTTTCATATGCAGATTTTTTTTTCCAAACCCGAATTGAGAATTATGAATAAGGTTATTAGATTCTAAAAAAAATTCTAGTCCTGATTTTATCATTCTTTCGTATGTTTTTAAAACACATGATGATAAAGAAATGGCCCTATATGACGATGCTTGATTTTTTGGTTTTCCTGGCTTAAGTGTGGGAACTAAAATATAGTTTTTCCATTGTGAAGGTATGTCGATTTTATTTAACCAAATATCGTTTAGTAGATTTAGAAGCAAAATTTTTCCTGGTTTAGAAAGATTAAACAACATAGAATAATGCATATTATCAAAACCTGGAGCTGTATTGGCAGACTTTTTAAATGCCATATCTAATTCTTGTTTTGAAAACTGATTGATGAGATAATTGACACTACTATCTAATCTTTTTAGAGTAAGTAAACCGTAAATATTTAAATCCAATTATTATTTCCAGACCTATTCAGCAAGCAATCTCTTAAAAAGTTAAAATTCATGTGGGTTTTCCTCGATTAATCATTCCTCAAGATACACCATACTGTATCATATAAATATTTAAATATACCCCTTCAGCCGGCAATACCATTTTCGTCTCAATTTGTCAGAACTGCATGAACTTTATCACCTCCTTAATGCCGTACAAGTGTTTCTTATTGAGTCTATGGCTGTCTGCATTTCATAAAAAGTGCACAACTTTCGCTGATGTTCCCATATAAATAGAAAATTCGAGATATACAGACGCTATCCTGAATAAGCAATTTTATTTTCATATGGGGTGGAGGAAATCAAATCAACCTGATTCGAGGCGTGACTGGGATATTATCAGAATATTATCAGATGATCTGCCTTTGGCATCGTCGCGAAATTCGCTGTCTTCAAGTATGACAGGAAATTTAAAGAGGCGCAGATGGATTTTATTCTAGTTTTCTGCAAAAGATGGCAATCTTTGAAACTGAAACTCTTTTACTTTATACGATCAAAATAAATTCCTGATTAAAATTATCGCGCTACTGTATTTGAATATTGTTATTTAAGGTTTTGTAAATAATATTCTAATAGTACGTTAATGTCATACTGACTTGGAAAGAGCCTTTTATGAACGAATTAAGATATAACGGGGGCCACTCATGTATAGATGTATTAAATCAGTAATGGTAGGGGAGCCTAAGCGGGGATTTTTGCAGTTACTCAAGCGCATCAGATTATCATATGGGGAGAAACCTGGTACCCTGCAGATGTAACTCTACCATATATTGGCTCTTAACACAGGGAAGTTCGTTAAGGGGGCCCGAAAAAAAATCTATCCTTAAAAATACTCGACATTGTCAGATTAAGATAAGGTAATGTTAAAATACAAATTTTAACCAGCGTCCAAAATAATAATTTCAGACGCTCCCTCGTAAAATAACCCCTAAGTGAACCGCAGACTCTAGCGGCGTATATAAGTATTATTTTTTCTGGCGCGAAGCGTTCCTCCCTTCCCGAAAAGACTTAACCACGTTGCATCGATCACTTTCTTCTTCAATCTCGAGGAGTGAATAACTAAAAACACTTCTCATTAACGGGTCCGCGTCATCCACGTGAAAAATTTACCGCCAAAAAAAAAATTCTACCGGCTTTACTGAGCCAAAAGTGCGTAAAATAGTGCGCGTATCTATGTGTTTATAAAACAGTTTTTCGCAAACCGTATGTAGGTTACCTCAAACAGCTACACAAGGATACCTATCTGGCCAGATAAGAAAAACAACCAGAAGCAACCACAACGCAGGGTGAGTTTGTTTATTTCTACCAATAACTATCTTTGAACGCCTATAAACTAAATCGAGATCAACGAATCTTTTTAATGTAAAAAAAAAAAGGGTGCGCGCGTCTAAACTAATATTATATATTTTGAGCCAGCTCCTGGAAATACTTTTCCGAGAATAATTTAATTAATCTCTCGAAATATTTATGTAGTATTTTTCTTCATAAGTATCTAGTGGTCCTTCGTTACTAGCCGGATAATTAGCCATTTCTAATTTGCGTAAAAAAGAAAAAATTCTTGTATTCATTTGCAAAATCTCGCCGCGCGCCATCTTATAACGGTATTTTCGTTTTCGATTCTTTCCCTACGACTTGACGGAATATTCCATCGGTCGCGGTGGTACTACGAAGAAACCACCTACGTCACAACACGTACAAATCACTTTGCTCTAACAACGCTAAAGAATTTTCCACTGACATACGGGGGTGCGTTTGATAATATTTACACATTTTTACAAAAAAAAGACTCTTTAATATCTTAAATAATTCTTTTATTAAACATTTATTATCGATTACCAATTAAAATAAATTATCACAATGGAACAGGGACAAATTAACAAATTAACGAGGTCCAAAACTGCCAGTAAATTAGATTTAACTAGATTATGTAGTAGTGTAGAAACTGACTTAGCTTCTCTAACTAAATATATGATTAAGGAAATACTTTGTCAACTCAGAGATGCTTTTCGTACCTATAATGACGCAACTAATCTTCTCGCTGCAGAGCTAGCTACTACTGAAGACGTAGATCCGATAGTAAAAAAATATTATAAATGCATTTCTTTACTTGAGGAAAAACTCGAAAGCCTCCTAACTCCACCTACAAGTTCTACAACATCTGAAATATCTAGTGTCCCAAATCCCAATGTCCCGTCTCCTTCTAGTCAAATTACTCAAAATGCCACCACCAAACAGAGAACTGTCAAGCTCCCGGAACTTCGTATCAATAATTTTTCCGGAAAATTAAGTGAGTTTCAATTCTTCTACCAAACCTTTCTCAGCATCATTGATCAAGATGAAACCCTCACTAACATCGAAAAATTTATTTACTTAAGAAATCTACTCAGGGACGATGCTTACCGCTTAATAGAAAATATTCCATTGATTGAGACTAATTATACCATCGCCTTAGATACCCTGAAAGCTCGATATACTAATGATCGCATTCTTATTAGAGATCTAATTTCAGGCATTGTTGAAGCTAAACCCTTGAACAATCATGCCAATTCCTCCCAGTTAAGAGAATTTCATATTTCTGTTTCAAATAGCTACAAGGCTTTGCTTAATCTCAATAAGACATCCGATGAATTATTAAATTTAATCCTAATTCACATTACTTCACAGAAGCTTGACCAAGCCACATTGCGTTCAATGGAATTTGCCCCTGATGCTGACAAGGTCATAGAGTTTTCAAAGTTTCTAGCAAATATAAATATCAGAGCCAACCATTTGGAAAATCTGCAATCTTCTTCTTCGTCCAAGTCCCAAAATAATTACAAATCACAAACTTCCAAGGAAGTAAGACATTCATATCACACCACTAATAACCAACACGACAACCAACAAACGAACTCCTTCAATAATTCTAAGTCTAGACTATGCCCCTACTGTAAAGGTAACCATTCCATCTACATCTGTAGGGATTTCAAAGAACTCACACCACGAGCCAAGAGCATGTTCGTCAAACAACATGATCTCTGTTATAACTGCCTTGGTTCAAGTCATTCCGTTCCAAAATGTCTAAGTAAGACAACTTGTTCCCACTGCGGTGGCAAGCACCATAGCTATTTACATTTTGATATGAGAAAAAATTCTTCTTCTCCCCAACGTGATCCAATAAATCCAAACACGTACAATGAACTAACTAATTCAAATAATAGACCTTCTTCTTCACAAAATCAGGATAGAGACAACACGCACCCATCTCAATCTTCTATGTCACACGTGTTGTCAGCTAATACGGTCAACACACCTGTTGTCCTTCTAAGTACCATACAGGTATACCTCCTTGCCCCCAGTGGGAAAAGAATTTATGTAAAGGCGCTTCTCGATCAAGCAAGTCAAGTTACATTTGTTACACAAAATCTTATTAATCAGCTAAGCACTCCCACCTTTAACAAGCAGTTACAGATCACCGGAGTAAATCAAACTGTCTCGGTTTCCAAATCAACCGCTAATCTGACTATCTATTCTTCCACAAATGATTCAAGGTTGGATATTTCTTGTTCCATTCTACCTAAAATTACAAACTGTCTGCCACAATTGCCAATTATGGCCAACAAACTAAAAATTCCACAAGAAATGGAACTAGCTGACTCTCAATTCCATATCACTTCAGACATTGATATTTTACTCGGTGCTGATTACTATGGAGATATTATACTCGGTCAAATTATTCGTTTAGGTACTGGTCTACCAATTCTGCAGAACACTACATTCGGTTTTATCATCTCTGGCCGCATTCCTGAAAATTGTATAAAAAGCAAGCATGGTACCTCTCAATATGTAAATAATTTGGTTACATGTACGACACTGTCTTCTACTCCAGAATCGCCTGAATCTCAAACCGCTGATGAAAATCTCTCTCAGATTGTTCAAAAATTCTGGGAATCCGAAGAAGTCAACCCTCCCATTTCTGAATCTGTTGAAAATCATCCATCTGAATTACTTTTTCTGAATACTGTTAAGATTTTGCCTTCAGGTCGATATCAAGTTAATCTAAACTTAAAACACTCTGTTGATGACCTACACATGGGAAATTCCTTTATCACAGCTAAAAAACGATTCTTTCATTTGGAGAAAAAATTGCATTCAGACCCTGTCCTGTTGCAAAGCTATTCTAAAATTATTCAAGATTACCATTCTCAAGGTTTAGTCTCAGACGTTCCTCTTCAAGTAAGAAATTTTGACGGAAAATTCAATTATTTTCTGCCTCACTTTCCTATAATAAAAACAAGCTCCACCACTCCCGTGAGAATTGTCTTTGATCCCAACAACAAGTCCACATCAGGTATTTGTTTAAATCAGGTTCTAGATAAAGGCTTCATGGTGCAACCAGAACTTTTTGATATCTTAATCACTTTTCGCCACTACACGTATATACTAGCAGCTGACATTAAGCATATGTTTCTGCAAATTTCCATAAATGAACAAGAAACTTTCCTTCTCAACTTTCTATGGAGGGATAAACAGGATGACAAACTTCAGTGTTTTCGATTCAACCGATTACCCTTTGGTTTATCCTCGTCCCCTTTCTTAGCCACTCGTGTATTAAAACACATTGCTGATACTCATGCAATTTCACATCCATCTGCGGCAAAAACCTTGCTCAACTCTACCTATATGGACGATGTACTATCTGGTGGTAACAATTTAGAAGAAATTGAGACTCTCCACTTTCAGTTAAGTTCCTTGTTGAGTAAGCACGGCTTTCAGCTCCATAAATTAAGCTCGAACCATCCAGAATTTCTTAAAAAACATAAGTTGATTCCAACTCCAGAAATTAAGTTAAGCCTGGCTGGTTCCTCAGACAAGATATTAGGTATTATTTGGTCACCTGATCAGGATACTTTTTCATTCAAGCCTCCTGTATGCGAGGTAACATCGCCAATTACTAAGAGAAAAATTCTTAGTTATGTCTCTCGTTTATTCGACCCTTTAGGGCTTCTTTCACCAACTCTTGTATATTCAAAACTTCTGTTGCAAAGGATTTGGTCATTGTCACTAGATTGGGACACCCCCATTACCAATGATAAAATTCTTTCTGATTGGCAATCTCTTCTAACGAAATTCCAATCCATAAATCTAACAAAATTTCCTAGATGCTTAGTCCTAGATAAAAAGGTTATCTTAACTCAGCTTATTACCTTCTGTGATGCTTCTCAGGACATCTACGCTGCCTGCGTGTATCTCCGAGTCACTTATGACGACTCTACCGTCTCGGTGAGACTTGTCACATCCAAGACAAAAATCGCTCCCCTAAAAAACAAACTAACTATCCCAAGATTAGAGCTGTCCGCCATTCTATTAGGAATCCAGTTAACTCACCGCTCACAAGGTATCTTACAGAAAGATTTAAAAATTTCTGAAACTCATCTCTTCTCGGACAGTACAATAGCCCTGACCTGGGTAACTACATCTAAGTTTCTCTACAATCAGTTTGTACAGTCTCGAGTCATAAAGATACGTTCCCTCAGTGAATCTTATCAATTTCACCACGTTGAGTCGAAACAAAATCCAGCGGATCTGCCCTCCAGAGCAAAATCTATTTGTTCTAATGCTGAACTTACTGATCTGTGGCTTCATGGTCCGAAATTTCTAATTAAACCGGAAATCGATTACTCACTATTTCAGATTAAAAAATGGAATGGGGAATTACCTGAATTAAGAAAAAATCAAGTTTCCTTAAATGTCACTGTTACTGCTCAGTCAAATGACACCTTGGATGATTTATTTAATCGTTGTTCATCTTTCACAAAAATTCAAAGATCCCTAGCCTATGTTCTTAGATTTGTTTCCAATCTTAAAGCAAAATCAAATCACACTGCTATAGATACTGATGTACTTTCCGTGGAGGAAATTGAATTTTCTACTTGCCTTGTTCTCAAGTATATTCAATCCATTTCTTTCACTAAGGAGATTCATGAATTGTCCAAACGGCTGTCTGTCTCCAATAAAGCCATCAGAGCCCTGAATCCCTTTATCGATGAAAATGATAAACTGTTACGAGTAGGTGGCAGGTTACGTTTCGCTTCCATAAGCTATTCACAAAAGCATCCAATTCTCCTTCCTTCTAAGAATCGTATTATTGCTCTGATGATTGAACAGCAACACAAAAAGCTGTGCCACGCAGGCGCACAAACCACTTTATCTCATATACGATTGAAATACTGGCCCCTTGATGGTCTTCGACAAACCAAGAAAGTCATTCATAATTGCATCAATTGTTTTAGATTCATGACTCCTAATTATTTTCAACAAATGGCAGATGTTCATCCAGATCGTGTCTTATCTAGCCGACCTTTCGAAAGAGTCTCCATTGACTATGGTGGATTTTTTCTTGTCAAAGCCTCGCCTTTAAAAAATGCTAAACTCTATAAAGTATATATCGCTTTTTTCATTTGTATGACCACCAAATGTGTTCATTTAGAACTGGTCACTGGACTGTCTGCTGATGCATTTCTTCTTACCCTCAAGAGGTTTATCGCTAGAAGGTCAACTCCCAGCATCATTTGGTCAGACAACGCGACCAACTTCTACGGTGGTCGTAATCAATTAAAACAACTTCATGAATTTTTTCTAAATCAGGATAATACTCGTCAAATTCAAGACTTCTGTACCCAGAATTTTATTAAATTTAAGTTTGGCGTTCCTCGTAATCCCTCTCAATTCGGACTACATGAAGTTGGCATCAAGAGTGCTAAGTACCATTTATATAGGTTGATTGGGAATTCCCACTTTACTTTTGAGATATTCTATACAATTCTCTGTCAAGTTGAAGCTATCCTTAATTCTAGACCTATTACCAAACTCTCTAATGACGTCAATGACCTAACAGCTTTGACCCCAGGTCATTTCTTAGTAGGACAGAGCTTGACTGCACCTCCTGAGCCTACACTTTCTGATATACCTCAAAACCGTCTCACTATTTATCAACAAGTGAGCCGGATCCAACAGAATTTTTGGCAACGGTGGAAAGTGGATTACTTGAATCTTCTCCAACACCGACCAAAATGGACGGTACCTACCAATCCTGTACAAGTAGGTGATATTGTCTTATTAAAAGACGACAATACACCTCCTCTACTTTGGCCATTGGCAAAAGTGACCGAGGTACTCCCTGGTAGGGACAATCTCATTCGCACAGTCAGGGTTCATTCCGCCAACGGCGACTACTTGCGAGCTATTAGAAAGATTGCAGTATTACCATGCAATTACTAGTTCAGTAATTTTTATTTAATTTTTTGTCTTTCTAGGTTAGTCGTTTAGGTAAACTCATTAATTTTTATTGATTTTCAATCCTTTATGCGTTAGATACTAATTATAATAAATATGTTACTTAGCTAAAAAAAAATCACTAGTTGTTACGAGGGTATCTCAGAATGTTTCAATTTTTATATTTCACTTTCTATATTATTAACACTACTACATAACCAGAGGCGTACTCGCTCATGGCGCCCCCCGGCAATATGTTAAAATACAAATTTTAACCAGCGTCCAAAATAATAATTTCAGACGCTCCCTCGTAAAATAACCCCTAAGTGAACCGCAGACTCTAGCGGCGTATATAAGTATTATTTTTTCTGGCGCGAAGCGTTCCTCCCTTCCCGAAAAGACTTAACCACGTTGCATCGATCACTTTCTTCTTCAATCTCGAGGAGTGAATAACTAAAAACACTTCTCATTAACGGGTCCGCGTCATCCACGTGAAAAATTTACCGCCAAAAAAAAAATTCTACCGGCTTTACTGAGCCAAAAGTGCGTAAAATAGTGCGCGTATCTATGTGTTTATAAAACAGTTTTTCGCAAACCGTATGTAGGTTACCTCAAACAGCTACACAAGGATACCTATCTGGCCAGATAAGAAAAACAACCAGAAGCAACCACAACGCAGGGTGAGTTTGTTTATTTCTACCAATAACTATCTTTGAACGCCTATAAACTAAATCGAGATCAACGAATCTTTTTAATGTAAAAAAAAGGGTGCGCGCGTCTAAACTAATATTATATATTTTGAGCCAGCTCCTGGAAATACTTTTCCGAGAATAATTTAATTAATCTCTCGAAATATTTATGTAGTATTTTTCTTCAGGTAAGTTAAGTACATGCAAAAGAGTGTATATTTCAAAAATCTGATGATTTAAGCGGGGAGTACGGAAATGGGTGAGTCAAAAAGTTTCACACAAAAAAGCGAATACACTACTCAACAATTGAAGTGGATAATTTTAAAATTCCTAAAATTAACATATAAAACAATTTTTAAAATAATTGCCTGTACTATACTCTATATGCTATCTTTATTGCCAATATTTTTTGCATGTGGTTTTTTTCTCCCTATTCTTATCGGCCCTTATCTCGTACAAAGAGAGAAGTGTTGTTCCAAACATGAATATATCATTCGTATAAAAGTGCTTGTATTGGCTTTACCAGTTGTGTCAATAAGTCAAGAAATCTATTTATCACAAAAACATTATGCCGCAAAGACGTTTAGAACTAGTGCAGCTCGAGCAATTAGTTCGTTGAGTTCAACTAGGCGTAACTCAACAAGAGGTTGCTATGAGGCTAAATGTGTCGCAAAGTGTGATATGTCGTCCATGGAATCGGTATGTAGCAACTGGATCTGCAACACACAGGCATGGAGGAGGAAGAGAACGATCTACAACTCATCGGCAAGACCGTTTTGTAGTTCTGACGGCAAGAAGAAACCCAACATTCACGGCTTCCAGAATTAACAGTATCTTCAGGCATGCTACTGGACGAGCGATTTCCAGTCAAACTGTCAGAAGACGGTTACATGCATCCAATTTAAGGGCTAGACGGCGCGCTACCCATACACGAATAACTAGGGAGCAGCGTGCATGCAGATATCCCTGGGCGCTGGAACACTATCAGTGGAATTTCGAAAATTGGAGGAATTATCTCTTTACTGACGAGTCCAGACTTCGTTTGTATACGAATGATGGCCGAATATTGGTGTGGAGGGAAAGAGGACAGCGTTACAATGAAAGTCTGAGAGTCCCAACCACTCTTTTTGGAGGTGGATCCGTTTGCGTGTGGGGAGGCATATGTTTTGACGGTCGCACGGACTTAGTCGTCTTAATTAATAAGACAATGACTGCTACACGATATCGAGACAGAGTCATAGTACTAATAGTTGTTCCATTTTTTGGTGCAATAGGCAAACAATTTGTTCTAATTGATGATAATGCTAGCCCTTACCGTGCAAAAATTGTCAACGAGTGTATAGAAGCTCATGGCATTACAAGAATGGAGTGGCCATCGTGTTCACCTGATATGAATTGCATTAAACATGTTTGGGCCGAAATGTCTAGGCAACAAAACAGGCTCCTTCAACCGCCCCAAACCTTAGATCAGTTGGCCAATACATTACGCGCGATTTGGGAACGTATACCGCAGCAGTTCATCTAGACCAGGGCGCATCTGTAAAAATATTAATACATCTGGACGTTGAGAGGTGACTCAAATTTTTTTGCGGAAATTGCTTGAAAATAAATCAATAATAATATTTGAGTTATCCTCCCTCTCAAAAAGGTCCGGAACATTGTTTAAATAATCAAAATGTCAAAAAATTAAGGAAAAATTCGATTTTTTTCTTGGTTTTTTGATTATAACTTTAAAAGTATTCATTTTCAAGAAAAGTTGTACTGACTTAAAAGTTGCGTAATTAAATTTTCTACAATATAGAATTGGTTAAAAATTTGAAAAATAGTCACACTTGTTGCAAAATAGCAATAATTGTGAAAAAACATACAAAAACAAGTATTCGCATTATACGTTTTTCAACCATTTATGCTACATTTAGGACCTTCATATTTCACCATGATAAACTATATGATACAGTAAAACAATACTGTATATTTCATTAAGGTAGGTTCAATAGATTTTCCAAAATAAATTTTGCAATCCAGCTTTCGTAAAAAAAAATCATTTTTTCAAAATGTTACAGGACTGAAAATAAAGCAGATAGCAAGTTGAAAAATTTTTTGCATATAGAAGTGCACCGTACCTTTCATTTGCAATTTGCAAAATTAAAATCGATTAACACCACGGCGTCAGAAATTTTTTTAAATAAACATTAATTATTGGTTCTACGCGCAGGACAGCGGATAGTTTGTTTTGATTGGGCATTCCAATGACCTTTGATAATGATTGATACATTTTAATTTTTATTACATTTCGATATATATAAATAAATTGTTTATTGCAAAATAAAAACACATACTCTATCCTTTGAAATAACACTTTTATTAGCAAAAACTTTCTTTGTTAATATATTTTAACTTAAATAATAAAAGTTTATTATTCTTAAACATATGCAATTGTTTAAACAATATTTCACAAACAATAATAAAATTAGTTTGATTTTTGTGGAATTAAAATATTAAAATACAACAAAATATAGAGTAAGAAAATAATATATTAGATAAAGATTGGAAGAAATTTAGGTGGAAATCAACTTGTGTGAATCGAACACCGCTGTCCTGCGCGTAGCACCAAAAATTATTGTTTATTTCAAAAATTTTCTGACGCCGTGGTAATTAATCGATTTTAATTTTGAAAATTGCAAATGAAAGGTACAGTACACTTCTCTAAGTAAAAAAAAATTCAACTTGCTATCTGCTTTATTTTCAGTCCTGTAACATTTTGAAAAAATGATTTTTTTTTTTGCGAAAGCTGGATTGCAAAATTTATTTTGCAAAATCTGTTGAACCGATCTTAACGAAATTTACAGTATTGTTTTACTGTATCTTAAAGTTTTTCTGGGTGAAATACGAAGTTCCTAAGTGTAGTATTAATGGTTGAAAAACGTAAAATGCGAATACTTGTTTTTGTATGGTTTTTTCGCAATTATTGCTATTTTGCAACTAGGGTGACAATTTTTTAAATTTTTAACCAATTCTATAGTGTAGGAAATTTAACTACGCAACTTTTATGTCAGTACAACTTTTCTCGAAAATGAATACTTTTAAAAGTTATAATCAAAAAACCAAGAATTCAATTTTTGACATTTTGATTATTTAAACATTGTTCCGGACCTTTTTGAGAGGGAGGATAACTCAAATATTATTATTTGATTTATTTTCAAGCAATTTCTGCAAAAAAATTTGAGTCACCTCTCAACGTCCATCTCAAAACAGATGCGCCCTGGACTAAGCAATAATTTAATAAGAGGTCTTCCAAATAGAGTTAGAGCGCTAAGGCGCCACAGAGGTGGACCCACACACTATTAATTTTTCTTTTCGGGATATTAGAAATTGAGCAGGAATAGAAATTTTAGGTTGTTAGTTTTACAATTTTTGTTTATTTTCTATTTTTTTTTTCTTAAAGAATTTCTTTCTTTCGGTTCATCTGTATGAAAATACGAAGTAAAAATGAATCTTTATTTATATCCCTCCATTTTTCTATTTGACCTTATGAACAAAAAATAAAATACACATTTTCATAATATCCACTTCAATTGTTGAGAAGTGTATTTAGCGAAATGAACGTCAGATCGAAAAACTAAAAAACACGTCTTCAATATTTTTCAAAAATCTATTGAATGGTACTAAACATGACCCCCCACGGAGAGGAGTGGGGGTGAATATAAAATTTTAAATACAAACCCCGCGATATTTCGCGAAATGAACATTAGATCGAAAAACTGTAAAATACAGTTTTAAAATGTTTTTGAGGAATCTATCGCCAAACACGACCCCCCACGGAGGTGGGGTAGGGGGTTACTTTAAAATCTTAAATGGGACCCCCAAATTTTTATTGCAAATTTGGATACTTTACGTAAAAATAAGCAACTTTTATTCGAGATATTCTAGAAAAAACGATTGTTGGAAATGGAAAATTAAATTAAAAATTGGAAAGTCCCCAGTAAAATGGAAAATTTTACTTAACTTTTTTTGGTTTAGGGACCTAATAATCACAACCCAATAACGCTCGAGTGACTGTAAATTTAGCATACATTGCTCCCCTACCATAAAATAATGTTTATTTTTAATTAGCCGTCAAAACTTTTTATTTAATCTAAATATTAATTTAAATTTTATATAAATTTTAACAAAGGCAATTCAAAAGTAAAATTAATAAAAAAATATCGCGTTCAATTAATAATTTAATTAATACAATTTAGTTATTTGTAGGCCATAATAGAGATATTAGTACAATAAGTAAAAAATCCAAATAAAATAGATTCAGTGATACAAAATAAAATTATTATAATATGATAAAATGCATGATGTTTAAAATTAAAAAAAATATTCTCAACCAGTTAAATGTTCAACACACGACACAATGTGAAATAAATTTTAGCATAAACGATAAAATTTCGTAACAAATAACGTATATTCGCTGTTGCTTCGCTTACTAGTGCAACTTCGGTTGGAAATTTAATAAGAAAAATATTGCGAATACATAATATCAAATAACTGTTTCAAACTTAGTATTTAATTCTTATCGTGTAATATTTACAACTCAAAGAAGTAATTAGATGGTAATCGATGGTTAATATCAGAAAGTACAAAATTTGTGATTAATTATGATTATTTTTTAAAGAATTTACTTATAATTTTGACGTTATAGTGACTGCGAATATTAGTTTCCTTATATATTATAAAAATGTTAAAAAACCAAATTTAATTATTTAAAACTTAAGTATATTTAAGGTGAAAATATATGCCACAGTTTTGGCCAACTAATATTTTTTCTATTAATGTTTTTAATTTTAATGTTTTAAATTATTCACTTTGACATTTATGTTAAATTTCCAACTGAAGTTCACTGACTTGTCACTAGGGGCGCTTAAAAACTTTTAAGTATCTCCTCTACCTACGAGGTCTGTTAGGGATTTTATATTGAAAATGGACATGTGGCTCTTTATGAGAGGAACGTCGTTAAAAAAATAACAGTGAAATTTTTGCAAATCATAACAATTTTATGGGGTTTTATTCTCTGAACCTCCCCCCCAGTAGTTATATACGTTACAATTACATTATTATTGAGGTACCATTAGTTAAACAAAGTGTTTTTAAAACTTTGTAGCGTCTTAGTAATTTTTCGATAAACCAGTGTTTATCGAGATATTTCGAAGATTTATAAAATGCACCACATATTATTTGTAAATGGTTCAGAGCGTCGGCGCAAAATTTCTCGCTAATATGTTTTAAATGCATTCATTTTTTTCGAATCCTGGGAAAACTAACAAGTATTTTTAAAAAATTTAAACGCAAAATGAAAGATTTCATTATTACCGAGGGCCAAAAGTCCCTTAGAATAACCAAAAAGTTTCTTTTGAATGAGATATTTAAAATTAAAAATCACACTAAATTTTCCTTTTTTTTACCCCCGTAACTTATTAAAACATTTTCAGCTCCGGGCCAGTATCTGATCCGGGCCTCATGTGTCACTTCTATACAGTCATTGTAAAGTTATTGAGATTTAAATAATATGGTAACCGTGTCGGTGGCACCTAATTGATAACAGGATGAACACGGGAGCCGTGTCGGCGGACTTGAAAGTGTTAAAAATTATAGAAGTTTTCATGGACTTTCGGCCCTAGGTAATAATGCAATATTTCATTCTGCCTTTAAATTTTTCAAAAATACTTATTAATTTTTTCAGGATTCGAAAAAAATTAATGCATTTAAAACACATTGTCGCGAAATTTTATATAGCACACTTATACATAGCACACTGTATATTTTGAAGAATAAAATAATTAATTTTTCAGGATGCGATGTACACTTCGCGTCATATAAAACTGGTACACTTTTTTTCCCAATGTAAACCTGTGTTCAGACTGACAATTATTGTTCGTGAATCACTTCGTTGTTGCCATCACAGATAACGGAATTGCACTAAATCTAAATACAAAAAAATAACGTTTAAATGTATATTTCGAATTGTAATACATATATTTAAATTCCACATTTGTTCACTGTAAAAGTTATTCATTTTGTATTAATTTCAAATTTAATTTTTAATTTTTCCAGTGTGTTCTATTTATTCTACACAACTTAATGCAGTTTTGTCCTACAATTTACGAGAAACCAATCACACCTCTCGATTTGACATTAAACATAATAATTTAAAGTCATGTCAAGATTTATTATCTATCATTATTTTTGAATTGAAATATTTTCATAAATTATAATAAAACACGACGCATAGATGACGGAAAATTACAATTGTTTTAGTTTTTAGTATATTAAAAAATGCTGTCTATCGTAGAGCCCCGTTTTTACCTAGTTTGATATAATATTTTCGTTGAACTGGCAACGTTGCCCTAGAAATTAGAATGACACTTGTGACAAGATCAACTTACACAACTTGACAAACACGATTTTCGGTTATAAGAGTCGTACCAGTTTTTTTTGACGCGAAGCGTACGTAGCAATCTGCCTGGCGAGGTGAGATGCTTCACTATGTTTTTACACTATGTTTTTTACTTATGAGCTACAATTTAGACATACGTTGGAAAATTATAATCAGGGTGACTTTCTATATAAATTTTTTCTCTTTTTTGTCTCATGAATTGCTTTAGGGTACCACCAAATATTTTTTGCTAGAAACAAAATCAGAAAGTTTTAAAGATATTTATAAGCCTTATTTAACCCTACTTTAGGCGCGCGGTTATTGCTGATGAGCTTAGTCGCGCGGTCTACGATTGTAGACCAATAGTTTTTTTGTCGTATAATACCGAATTTTGACAAAATTAAGAAAGTAATAGTTAATAACATGTTTATTTATGTCCGTACTTTGATATTAGATATCTTAGAATAGAAATAAAAAGTAAAAAAAGAACAAAACTATTAAATGGTCAAAGTGGCACAATTTTAGTCCGTCAAACATTCAGGGCAAATATCCCCAAAATGATCCTTGAATGCAAATTTGTCACATCTTTGGCATGCCCTTCTTGTTGACATATTGCAAATTCGTGCACAAATACAACATCGTCCCACGTAATTTGTTGGAATATTAGGGGGAGAGGGTACGACTTCTTGAACTCCGAGCAGTACGCGAGCTCGTCGTCTAAGTTCTCTTAACAGGGAAGGTATAGTTGATCCATATTCAATTTGCGGTTTGATTAGTTCCTAGGCTAAGTTTTCAATGAAGTCGCTTCTTGAAATATTTTCATTTATGTTATTAGCTTTATATACACAGCAGGCTACATATTAGCTTTATAAATACAACTGAAAACTGGAACGCACTTAGTCGCGCAGTTTACAATTGTAGACAAGTGCTCTTTGAATAATGGTAAAAAAATAATGCAAACAGATCGGCAGCGTTTAGCAAACTGAAGAGTAAGTTGAAAGTATTAGTGACAGCTACTAAGCGGTATGGGGGCAATAGGGAACTTGCACTAAAAAATTTTTTTGCATAAAATTGTTAATATATGTTTTAAAATGTTATATTCAAAATATTACGTCTTAACAATGAATAGTGTACGTACAACATCTGATCAAAGTTCCGCGCCTAAAATTTCCGTTTCAAACAACTTCAAAAGCGAGAGATGGGGTCTGACGTCATAGGCCACTCGTATCGTTTGCCCGTTCGCTGGGCTATTGCATTTAATGCAGTTTGCCCATAGATAAATAATATAGTTGAAATATCTTGTTTTACTCTGTTGCAAAAATGATTTTTTCTGTGACAGGCAAAATATTAACATTTTATCTCTGTTGACATGTATCAAAAAGTTCTTTTTTATGAAATTACTTTTGTCGTTTCTTGTGTTGAAGAACAAAGAAGAAACAAGTAACTTAAAAATAAACAAAACTTTTAGTAATAAAAGTAAGAGTAACTAAAAAGTATTGGTGCTGATATAGTATGCGGTCAACCGTCGGGTTTCAACTATAGCTTGCGGTCTACCGAGGGATGCGGTGTAAGTATAAGCTGAGATGATAAAGATATTAACTTGTAAAATTACAATAATGATTCTTTTTATTTATGCATATTATTAACTTTGTAAAGAAGGATTTTGTTGGCTATGTACACGTTCTATCGGTACGTCTGATAATCACCATAATCTTTTCTCAGAAGGCTTTGAACACAATAATGAAAGGCTCCAGTAGGTATTAATAAACATTACAATAAAATATAATCTTTATTATAATGCAAATTACACCGTAATCTTTTCCAGGATATACGAAATCCTTCGATTAGAGGTAGGTAGATCGAACCCACGGGGTAAACCGTATACTATAGTATAATGGTACCAAACTATTGTTATAAACGATTTAAACATGCTTATTAATAACTCTTACTTATTTGCCTTGACACCTCGCATTTCTCCAATAGAGTAGCTTTCACTACTTTTTATAAAAGTTGCCACCATGAAGACATCAACGGTAGGTAAGTTGTCAGACTTACCCTCGTCCGTCATATTATGCGTTTTAAACTCTTTACAAAGTAGCACTCAACTTTATCAATTTCAGTTTAAAACTAAGCGTATTGGGGAACTACTTATTACAATATATAAGATGAACATAAATAATACCTAGGAATTTTCCATTAAAGACGATTAAAATGTAATATACCCGTGATACCTACCCTAATCGCGTTGTTTCCGCCGGTTGACCGTGGCAGGTGACGTCGAACCAATAGAAGGACGTTACAGAGCCTCCTAAGATATTTGAATTTTATAGCATTTTCAAAGCGTCGTAATTAGCGTACGGGTTAAAAATATTTGTTTTTTTCGCATGCAAGCGTTTTAAGATCATGTTACCTTATGTTTTTTAATATCATTTTAATATTTAAAAATTTATGCAAGTTCCCTATTGTGTAGTTTTCTGCAATTGGCGACCACTTAAAGGAGAGTGGTCTACGATTGTGATTATTTTTGTACTTCTCCCACAAAGGATCACATTTAAATTTTTTAAATCTTACAAATGACAGATATATCATATATTTTTCGTCGTTTTGTCTACAATACGCTTTCTGTACTAATATAATAATAGTGTAAAAGATCATCGATCTTATAAATAAAAACCATTGGATTAAAAACAATATACCTTCTTTTTATTTTTTAAAGAAATACAGTTTGTTTGCCATAAAAATATCCCTTAAAATTTTTTTTTGAACACCACTGATAATACTAAAAGATTGAAACTAATTTGGAAATTTCTTTTTACGGTAATTTTCCTTCAAGTAGTCAACAAGCTAAACACTTCCGATTCTGCAATTCACATAAAAAGGGTTTACTATCTGCAGTGTCCCGTTAGCAGTATAAATGCAACATCTGCAGTATTACTTCTGCAGTCAACTCTTCTACGAGCTGTATAATAAATCGTTTGGGATTCCTGCAGCATTCGACAAACGTTTAGATTGAATCAGTGAATAACGTCGTTCGATATGGCTAGCGTTCGTTGTGTTCATTGGAGTTTTTCTTCTTTTTTTTTTCAATGTTTTGTTGATAAAAATTGTCGTTGTCTTTTTTAGTTAATGGTTTACATTTTTATAAATAAATATTTTCAATATGTTTACATTTATAAATACACACATCGGAAAAGTCTAGGGATGTTTTTAAAAAGAGACGTAATAAAAGAAAAATAATAATCGACTTTTTGTAGTGATCGGTAGTATCCCAGAGAACAGCAGTTCTCGCCAGTGGCGCACACCCTTCTACATGCGACACTATTTATATATAGACCAGGGCGCGTCTGTAAAAATATTAGTACATTTGGACGTTGAGAGGTGACTCAATTTTCTTTTGCAGAAATTGCTTAAAAATAACGCAAATAATAGTATTTGAGTTATCCTCCTTCCCAAAAAGGTCCGGAACATTGTTTAAATAATCAAAATGTCAAAAAATGAAGGAGAAATTCGATTTTTTTATTGGTTTTTTGATTATAAGTTTAAAAGTATTAATTTCCGAGAAAAGTTGTACTAACATAAAAGTTGCGTAATTAACTTTACTACAATATAGAATTGGCTGAAAATTTAACAAATAGTCACCCTTGTTGCAAAATAGCATTAATTGCGAAAAAACCATACAAAAACAAGTATTCGCATTTTACGTTTTTCAACAAATTATGCTACACTTAGGACCTTCATATTCATCCAGAAAAACTTTATGATATAGTAAAACAATACTGTAAATTTTATTAAGATCGGGTCAACATATTTGGCAAACTAAATTTTGCAGCCCAGCTTTCGCAAAAAAATTCATTTTTTCAAAATGTTACAGGACTGAAAATAAAGCAGATAGCAAGTTGAATTTTTTTACATATAGAAGGGTAATGTACCTTTCATTTTCATTATTCAAAATTAAAATAGATTAACTATCACGGCGTCAGGAATGTTTTTAAATAAACATTAATTATTGGTGCTACGCGCAGGACAGCGGATAGTTTGCTCTGATTGGGCATTCCAATGACCTTTGATAATGATCGATACATTTTAATTTTTATTACATTTCGATATAAATAAATAAATTCGTTTATTGCAAAATAAAAACACATACTCTATCCTTAGAAATAACACTTTTTTTAGCAAAAACTTTCTTTGTTCATATATATTTTAACTTAGAGAATAAAAGTTTATTATTTTTAAACATATGCAATTCTTTAAACAATATTTCACAAACAATAATAAAATTAGTTTGATTTTTGTGGAATTAAAATATTAAAATGCAACAAAATATAGAGTAAGAAAATAATATATTAGATAAAGATTGGCAGAAATTTTGGTGGAAATCAACTTGTGTGAATCGAACACCGCTGCCCTGCGCGTAGCGCCAAAAATTATTGTTTATTTAAAAAATTTCCTGACGTCGTGGTAATTAATAGATTTTAATTTTGTAAATTAAAAATGAAAGGTACAGTACACTTCTATAAGAAAAAAAATGATTCAACTTGCTATCTGCTTTATTTTCAGTGCTGCAACATTTTAAATAAATGATTGTTTTTGCGAAAGCTGGATTGCAAAATTTATTTTGCAAAATCTAATAAACCGATCTTAATGAAATTTACAGTGTTATTTAACTATATCATAAAGTTTTTCTGGGTAAAATATGAAGGTCCTAAGCTTAGCATAAATGGTTGAAAAACGTAAAATGCGAATACTTGTTTTTGTATAGTTTTTATCGAAATTATTGCTATTTTGCAACAAACATGACTTTTTTTTTTAATCTTTAACCAATTCTATATCGTAGTAAATTTAATTATGCAACTTTTAGGTCAGTACAACTTTTCTAGGAAATTAACAGTTTCAAAGTTATAATCAAAAAATCAATAAAAAAATCGAATTTTTCCTTCATATTTTGACATTTTGATTATTTAAACAATGTTCCGGATCATTTTGAGTGGGAGGATAACTCTAATATTATTATTCGAGTCAACTCAAACGGCTGGTTTCAGTAAAAGTTGATTATAAATATAAAATGAAGATTTCTGTTCAACATTTACTAGTAAAAGTAGACTCCAACTAGTTAAAGTATACTCTTCCCAATGCCATTTAGTAAAAGTTGATTCACACCATCAACCGATTGTACATAGAAATTAAATAATGTTATTGGATATTAGACCAGGAAGTGAATTTTGGAATGTTGGAATTTTTTCGTCCAGCATGGCGTGGAGTTACTTGAAATTTTCACAGAAGTTAGGGAATAGCCCAAGGATCAGTTTCTATATCATGCCACGGTATGCTAAAAGCTTAGGGGTGGTTGCCACCCCATCTCGGGGGCGGAAATTTTTCATTACATTTTGACCATGGAAATCGATAAAAAATGCAATTATAAGAAAAATATGTTTTTTACGTTTTCTTCCTAAAACTAATATTTTTCGAGTTATTCGCGGTTGAAGGTAACAGTTTTTCGACGAGGAGATCGACTTTTCTAGAGGGCGAGAATAACTCAAAAAATATACATTTAATCAAAAAACGGTAGCTTTAAAAATTTTATCTTTTAATAACACAAACAAAATCCTTTTCTATAATTTTTCTGCAACCAATACAAACTGAGATATGGCATGTTAAAGGTTAGCTTTTTCGACAAATGCATAATTTGAAATATTCAATGGCAAATGACGGAAAACTTTGCATTTTCCCTGCAAACGGAATTAGACTTTAATGCCTATATTAAGGTTGACAATGTTTTTATATAATTCTTGAACGTAAGGGGTACTTTACACCCCTAAAAATAATAAACGCCCTTGAGCATGATATAGAATATAAAGTACAGGGTGAGATGATCCAAATCCCAAATTTTTATGCAAATCGGTGCAAGCCTAAATCATTTTTTTAGGATAAATAAACTTTTTATATATAGCTCCAACAAGGGTGGATTTAAAAGTTGAAATATGATTAATTACTAAGGAATTAAAAATCTTCTCTTGTTGGTAGATGGTATGTATTTTATTAAAATTTTCTAAAAAGATCCAAGTTGGACTTAAAGTGGGTACATCACTAGTACAAAACAAACGTTTTCGGACTAATCAGTCCATCATCAGGTTAAAAACTTCAGATCCAAAGTAGTTGGAACTAGCTACATAGGTAGGTCGAATGACCTTACCAGTATAAAAATTAAGCCATTTCGGTTACATCGATGGCGACAATAAGTCGATGTTATAAAAATACAATGTATTGAGACTATAATGTAGTATTCATCTTGGCTTCAAATCTACCTACAAGAGAAGATTTTTACCTCCTTAGTAATTTTTTATTATGGTATACAGCCAATGAGAGGAATTCTTTCCTTTTTATTGTTTAAAATATGATATCATATCCTAAAGCATAAATATACATTATTGAAGTAATAAAAACCAAATGTTGACCATATTAAAGTTTAAAATGTTATTTTACATTTTTTTACAATTAGGGGTAGTTATCACCCGTAAAAAACCAAAAGCGTACAACGGCTCAATATAGAAAATGAACTGGAGGGTAAAATGAGTCTAATCAAAATTTTTTTATACAAATCGATGCTGGACGAAAAAATTGCGATCATTTGCCATTTGTTCAGCTTCATTTCCTGGCCAATATTGTTTAAATCATGAAAAGTAGTTGAAACGGTCGAAACAAAGAGATGCACAGTCATCAAAAAAGCACGTGAGATTATACTCGTATTCTCCTTTTCATGACCATCTTTCAGTGCGTCACAAATTATAGAAAAAAAGGTAAGTCCGTGATAATACACATTTATGACATTTATTCTAACATGACATTTTAGTTATATCTGACAGTTGTCAAATTTTATTTTCAATTTGGAATAAAAACAAATCAATTGTTTCTATTGCATTTATAAAATGGTATTTTCTTTGATTTGTATAGTCTTATAAATCGTACAGATTATATTGATTATTTCATTCATAGAAGATTCTGACCAATAGAAAGCTACAGACATGCAAATTAAGGTGATAATTTTTGATAATCTCCCGTCGTTAAGCATATTACGTCAGATGCCCTTCGTTGCTACGAAAAAATACATTCAGTGACATTAATGACAAATGTTTTAAAAATTATAAAAGTGATGACTTTCAACCGTCAAATACATAAATATTTATAACAACTGTGTGTTTAATTTCATTAATTGGTACTTACATATTGTTATATTTCTATTTGATATGAAAATTAAATTTTGATAATTATAAACAAAATTCAATTTAATATAAAAAAAAAATTTTCAATATTCTCAACCACGGGCATATAAATTTAGAACAACCTGTATACAACAAATTGTTATGTTTAATTTTAAGAAGTGATTAGACGAAGCTTACGAAACTCGGGACAATGCGCTTAGAATAAACAAAGTGAATGGGGCGCACCATTATCGTTGTTCGCGGAAGGTTCGATCATTAGCCTATGCTAAATAAGACTCAGTTGAAAAAGATAATAGGTCATTATCGTTGTTCGCAGAAGGTTCGATCATTAGCCTATGCTAAATAAGACTCAGTTGAAATAGAGAATAGGTCATTAAAATTTGTAAATAGTAGAAAGTAATTTTAGAATGGGAATTAACTATTTTTTTTTGAAATCCATTAAGCATATTTAGAAAGATTAAAAATTGGTTTTGAGGAAGACTGCGAATGAGAGTTGGTGGTGGAAGGTTGATTTGTGAATCTGGAAGGGATATTTAGAAAGTAGGGGAATGAATGACAAATATAGATCAGAATGTTTTGAGCTGTCGAGAAGTGAAGTCCAGTAGTAGACGGTAGTGTACGGAGAGTGAGAAAGCCGGTATAGTTCCGTGAGTGTGGAGTATCTATCGTGGAACGAGAGGTAGGCCAGGTCGAGAGTAAAGAACCTCCTTGAGCCAAGAGTGTCCCGGTAGCTGATTGAAGTTTCGAAAAAGGTAGAAACACGGCATCACGACAGAAGCAGGAACGGGAGTTATACGAGCTAGTTTTCAAAGGAGAACATTACTGGAAGCCAGGACGAGGTTTTGATCGCAGCCAAGGATAGCAGGAAACATGTCTTGTGTGAAGACATTCTCAGTTCACCAGAAAAAGGTCAGTCTCATTTGTTTGGACATGAATGTATGGGTTTTTCGTATTAAATACCACATTTAAAATTGAAGAACATAATCAATAATATCAGAAAAGCTTCATCAAACTTAAATAGAATTGTTGCTAATAAATCCTAATAGTTAAATGTTAATAAAAACTTTCAATTGGAAACCAAAAGGAAATAAGATTCCCATGTGTAAATGTTATGTTTAAGAATAATAAGATATAGCAAATATTAAGCAGTGATTGCCATTTAAATAAAATAAACCATATTTTGATTATAATTGTAACCCATATGTGTGTATTATTTTACTCTTTTCTTTCCTATCCCGATTAGGAACCATTGAGAAATACTTAGAAGCCACGTAAGTAAGTAATTAATTTTATAAAAAGCCCTGAGATTGAAAACATATTGATATGTGATCTGGTAAATTAATTAGATTAAATTGATTAAATTAAATGACATATAAGAATATTATCTCATATCAATAATCAAGATCACATCAATATATACAGGGTGTTTCATTAATAATTGTCCATATAGTAACTGGAGAAACCTTAGCACAAAATACGAAGATTTAACCTAAAACACTTAAATAAAACGTGGTTCCTTACTGAGTTACAGGGTGTTTTATCTAAAAATTTAAAAACTATTTTTGCTCAGCATTTTAAAACTATTCGACGTCTCCTTTTCATACTTGGCAGAAAGTGCGACTACTATACATCCAACTAAATTGTGATAAACAAACGTTTCTAGCTACTACCAGAGGCGTACGACAGGGGATAGTGAATGGTTGACCCTTCTCAAATTTTACGCCACTGGACGAATTACTATTTTAGAGCCATTTTTAGATTCTCCAATACTTTTTACGTAAATAACATACTCCTTATTGGTAACGATAAAGTCATTAGTTTTCCAGATATTTGAAGTTTAATATGAAACGGCACAGTTATTTTGATTAATTTATGATATGACTCATATGATTAAAATTTAAAAATTATTTGTATCCAGTACTTTAAAACTATATTTGGCGTATCCTTATCATACTTGGCAGAAAGTGTAAGTACTGTACACCCTACTAAATTAAGATAAATAAACGTTTCTAGCTACTATCAGAGGCGTACGACAGGGGATAGTGGTTCGTTGACCCTTCCCAAATTCTACGCCACTAACGAAATTGCTATTTTAGTGTAATTTTTTTATTTTTCAATACTTTTTATGTAAATAATATACTCTTCATTCGTAGCGATAAAATTATTAGTTTTCGAGATATTTGATATTAAAAATGAAGCGACACAATACATTAATCAAAATAACCGTGTCGTTTCATTTTTAACTTCAAAGATCTCGAAAACTAATGACTTTATCGTTACCAATGAAGAGTATATTATTTTCATAGAAAGTATTGGAGAATCCAAAAATTGAACTAAAATAGCAATTCCGCCAGTGGCGTAGAATTTGGAAAGGGTCAAGCATTCACTTTCCCCCGTCGTACGCCTCTGGTAATAGACAGAAACGTTTATTTAACACAATTCAGTAGTTTGTACAGTACCTATACTTCCTGCCAAGTATAAAAAGGATACGTCGAATAGTTTTAAAATGCTGAGCAAAAATAGTTTTTAAATTTTTAGATAAAACACCCTGTAACTCAGTAAGGAACCACATTTTATTTAAGTGTTTTAAGTTAAATCTTCTTATTTTGTGCTAAGTTTTCTCCAGTTACTATATGGACAATTATTAATGAAACACCCTGTATAAATTACAATAAAATTTTGGTTTTGAACAGTTTTATTCATGAAATAATCGCAACAAATTGCACTCGAACTCTAAAATTATTATAGAATTTTAGAGCTCTTGTGCAATTACTACTGATAAATATTATTAGTCCATTCTTTCACGGTTTTTGCTCTAAATTTTAAAGAACCGCTTGGATTGACATGAA
This sequence comes from Diabrotica virgifera virgifera, assembly GCF_917563875.1. NCBI lineage: Eukaryota > Metazoa > Arthropoda > Insecta > Coleoptera > Chrysomelidae > Diabrotica > Diabrotica virgifera. The sequence continues at coordinate 74,902,458 of NC_065449.1, read as the reverse complement.
ATTTGGCATACGTATAGCTTACATGTCAAAGAAAAAAAGTGATATTGTGCCGATGTGTGTTTTTGCCCTGGGGGTGACTTTCACCCCCTCTTGGGGGTGAAAAAATATACGTCCAAAATAAGTCCGGAAATGGATAAACTGACTAATTTTAAGTAACTTTTGTTCTATAGAGCTTTTTCGCCAAGTCAACACTTTTCGAGTTATTTGCAAGTGAATATGTTCGTTTTTCAACAAAATAACCACATTTTTAGACGGTTTTTCGCAAATAACTCAAAAAGTAAGTATTTTGTCGAAAAAACGTTCTTAGCAAAAATATAGCTTATAAAAAAGTAAAAACAATGGTGTACGCGTTAGGTCTCTGGATCTCGTCGAACCGGAGTTATAGTCAATGAAAAATAGATTCATATTCACCAAATTTCAAATAGAATATTTCGACGTGAAATATTCAAAAAATTAAGCACTTTTTGGGGAAAACCCATTTTAACTTTTTTAAAGTGTTTAAAAAAAATCTTTATTTATGTTTTTACAAAAAGTTTCTAGCATTAAGATTAAGCAAGTTACGCTCAAAATAAAGTTGGTCGTTTTTGTTTTTGCAAAAAAAAGCGAGAAGACCATCCCCTAATTAGCAACTTAAATGAAATTAATCGTTACCGCTCCACAAATTATTTTGCTTATGTTGTGTTTATATGATCTGTAAGTTTCATCGATTCAATGTGCTTATTTTTGAAAAAATTTGGTTTCAAAATAAAATTTTTCAAAATTTAAGTTTTGAAAAATATGCTTTTTTTCAAAATAACTTAAAAATTGTTAGAGATACCAAAAATCTCGAAAAACAAAAAAGTCAGATTTGCTTTTCTGAATATCATATATTTTTTTTGTTTTTCTGTTAGACCAAAATTGATTAAGATTTGGTGTTTCTAAATTTTCATACATTCTTGATCAGTGACTCGTTCAACCCCTTTTAATTACAGCCCTTTCAATAATAAGGACTTTGAACCGATGACCAATATATACACGAGTCAGGAAACTTGTGAAGTCGTAACGATTAAGTTCATTTAAGATACTAATTAGGGGGTGATTTTCTCGATTTTTTTACCCAAACCAAAAGGGACTAACTTTATTTTGAGCGTAACTTGTTTAATTTTGATGCTAGAAATTTTTTTTATAAAACAAAAATGAAGCTTTTTTTAAACAATTTAAATAAGTTTTAATGAGTTTTCCCCGAAATGTGCTTTATTTTTGGTTATTTCACGTTAAAGTATTCCATTTGGAATTTGACGAATATGAACCTATTTTTCATTAGCTATAACTCTGCTTCTACTAGGTGTAGAAACGTGATATATACACCATTCTTTAAAAATTTTTACAGGCTATTTTTTTGCTAAGAATGTTTTTTCGACAAAATACTTACTATTTGAGTTATTTGCGAAAAACCGTCTAAAAGCGTAGTTATTTTGTTGAAAAAATGAACATATTCACTGTCAAATAACTCGAAAAGTATTGACTTGGTGAAAAAACTCTATAGAACAAAAGTTACTTAAAATTAGCCAGTTTATCCATTTCCTGACTTTCTTTGGACGAATATTTTTTCCCTCACCCACAAGAGGGGGTGAAAACCACCCCCAGGGCAAAAGCACATATCGGCATAATATCACTTTTTTTCTTTGACTTGTTAGCTATGTGTATGCCAAATTTCATGTCAATCCAAGCGGTTCTTTAAGATTTAGAGATTTTGCAATATTTTACTGTTAAAGAACGGACTATATTATTTTATTTAATAAATAATTCTTTTTTGATTATGGCGCCATCTATCGACAACTAGAATACTCACCGAACTAGAATAATTACCAAAGTAATCACCGACATGCCTTTTTTTCTGTCACATACAATTTAATGCGTTAGAGAGAAATCGAAAAACTGTTAAGCACTGAAAAATGGTCATGAAAAGGGCTATATAATCAACATTTACTGAATCGATTCAGGAATAGTCAACTTTAACTAGTAAAAGTTTAATTAAATTTTTCAATGGAGTTGACTCGAACTAGGAATAGTCAACTCTAACTGAGAATCAACTTGAACTGTAACATATACACGAAATTTTCGATTCTGACAACCTGACCGAATTGAAAAATGTTTCAAATCCTGGCCAAAGTTTAGGAAAAGACCCTTCAATCCATTTATTAACCAACCAATTTCGTGCAACAGCGTAGGTTTTACGCCCTCCCCATTTTTGTCTGTTTTTCGTTTTCGTCCCCAAAACTCCAAAAAATTTCTAAAATTTTAGTTCGATCTCTGCGGCTTCTGATAGTATCCTTTCCAACAAATGTCTAATTTTCAAAATCGGTTATACCATTCAAAAGTTACTGAGCTCAGAAATTTTACTCAATTTCTTTTTAAAACAAAACGGAAAAGTGTTGTATGTGTGTGGAACAATTACACCGATCTTATAACTGGTGCTGTTTGTGACTTTTAACTACTTATAAGACAGATGTAGCACTGGGCAACTACAATAGGACATATTTTTTGGATGAATGTATCGTATCTCAGGTTCATAGAATGATAGAAAATCTGTAAATACACCAAACCAATAGCACTTGAGTTTAGCTTTCAAATGGTGCCTAGGTGGTTAGGACCGGATATACACACGGCTCACTATAGTCAAAAAATTGAAAATTTAAAAATTTTGGTTTTTCAACAATTAACCAAAATTTCAACCTACGAGTTTCGCCAATAATTGAGCGTTTCTATTAAGACTCTAGACGCCTCTAACGATGTATAACTCATATCTCGTAAAATTCGAAATATATGTTATAGGCCTCATAATTATAATCTATCCATTTCTGATTGGAAAAACGGAATTTTAAGCTAACTAAATCATATAATACCTTCAGCTATCATATTTGCCCTTGGGTGCATCAGCACTATTTATAAATGCTTGTCCAACTCTTGTTTAGTGATCAAAATCGGTTGAACCGTTTAGAAGTTATCAAGCTCCAAATATAACCCATTTATCCATTATCACCGAAATGGTTTATAAGGTTACAGTGGTTACGACGCTAAACTTGATCGGGCAGTCCGTTTTTATTTTCCAGCAATCCCAATATTTTTTTATCTATTCCGAATAGAAAAAAATCTAGTGTATATTCGATGTACAAAAGGAATAAATATTGGGATGACTGGAATATGAACTTGGATTGCCCTAACACAAGTTTAGTGTCGTACCCACTAGACCATTTATACGGTAATGTGACACAGGCATTTATAATGCTTAATGTGTAATCTAGAAACGTTCCATTCATGTTTATACATTTAATTTATAAAAAAAAACATTGAAAAACTCCTGATACAAAAACAAAAAATGGCTAAACGCTAAATATTTCAGCTACAAAAAGCTGCTATGAATATTACCTGTCGCAAAAATGTATTATTATTCTGATGGAAAATAAAATCATGGTTTTATTTTGAAATATTTTTCTATCTACGAGTATAGTATTTGCTAAATTTGAAATAAAACGGGCCACAAAATAGTACCTTTGATAAAGTTTGTAGGCTGAGGCTCCTTTGTGGCGCGTTTTTCTTCAAGTATAATAAATACTATGGAAAAATCTTTCAGAATTAAACTATAATATTATTTTCCCTTAGAATGAGAATACATTTTTGCGTCACGCAATATTCATATCAGCCCTATTGTAGTTGGAATATTGTGTGCGCCACTCAATTTTCATCGAATTTAGTAAATAACGTCGTTCGATTGTGTTCATTGGAGATTTTCTTCTTTTTTTTTCAATGTTTTGTTGGTAAAAATTGTCGTTGATATTTTAGTAAGCATATTAAATGTAGTGTTGAAAGCCAGTAGATTTTCATAAATCTATATTTTAAATATTTTTACAATATTTATAAAATATATATTACAAAAAAATATTAACTAAAAGGGGATAGTTGCCGGGAATTGGTTGTATACCATATAGTTAAATAACTTTTAACATGAAGTAAAATCTCATTTAAGTAATTGGTATAAATTTAATCAAGAATTAAAAATTCTAAAAAATCCAAATGGATTACATTAATCGTTCAAAACGTTTTCGGACTTATTAGTCTATCTTCAGTGAACTCATTGAAGTCTTTATATACCACAGAACCAAAGTGGGTTTTCCAAAAAAAAAACCAAAATCCCAATAAAAAAATATAAGCAAAGGTTATCGGTTAAAGAAAATATAATCTCAAAGTTCAAAATCAAAACTAAAGCCTCTTTGGCATTTAGTAGTGCGTTAGTTAGGTGACTACTCGAGTTACTTGGGAATGAAAAAAATGAAGAAAATTGCTCAATGGGAAGCCGAGAAAATACATTTTTTAATGAATACCGATTTTGAACTTTGAGATTATATTTTCTTCAACCTAGTTTTTGATTTTTTTTTATTTTTGGTATTTTTCAAGCGTAATACCGATCGTTTTTATTATTATAATGAACATACGTTATAAATCTCTTGAAAATATGATAACTTGTATGTAGAAAGAGAAACGAAATAAAAAGATGGCGGTTTGAAAATTACCTTTCCATTGTTTATAACTTCAGCGTAAATGCCGTTCAGGTTTGAGCGGCTGTATCTCAGAAACCGCTTATCCCAATTAAATTTTTTTATTTTAAAATAAGCGTCCTATCGCCTCCTTTCCAACACCTTTTTTGTTAATTAAATTTAATTTATTACATCCCAAGATATATTTGTTTTATAAGCCAAACAATTGTTTATAACTTTAAAACATTCCTGAGGCCACTCAATAGCCTTTTTAACGTCTTTTTTTTTATAAAATTCATAGTTATTCTGGTATACTTATCATAATTATTTCGACCGTAAATTGTTAAATAACAATTTAATTGTTGCTAAACTATTCGCTAAAATTCCACCAACTTCTGGAAATAACGAGCGATCCACAATTATTGGGATCCAAGCTAGCCGTGCAAAAAATTACGTATGTCTTGTTTTAATCTGAATTTATATCATTGGTTTATCAATTAATTGTGATTAACATTATAAAACATAAAAAATCAGTAAAAACATTTAACACATAACTTAAAAAAAAGAATTAACAAAATTATAAGTAACAATAATAAATAAAATCAAACAAGATGCTGCATAATATCCACCACCAGCATCCCTACATAACCGAACTTTCCTTGCTAAGTTGACGTACACTGCAAAGTTGACGTAAACTGGAAAGTATATCTGAATTAAGAATAGACATGCACTGTATAGCTGTCTCTGTCGTTCAGAGCTACCTATGGTGACAATAATTTTGGATCACACGTTATAATCTATACCAAAAAAAATTTTATGTCTGTAAGTTACTTATGCCTGGTTGCACCAACAGATCTTAAGCTCCAGCTTAGCTAAGCTCTACTTATAAATAGGGCCTCCTTGAGTATCACTTACGTTGCACCATAATTTTAGATTCTTACCTTATTATCAATTATATCTATTATTATATTATGGTATTCTTATTGTAATATATTATAATTATATTATATCAATTCTTATGATATTCTCGACTTAAGCTTAAGATCTGTTGGTGCAACCGGGCATTAATTATTAATAAATAATTACTTATCTAAAATTTTTGTTGACAATAAAAGATTTTGTTGGGAAAACCCACATTTGCAGACGAAAATTTTCGTCGGAACAAATCGGGAAAAACATATCTCTATGCAGAATTTAATTACGGTGAATTTTTTATTTGGGAATTTTTGGCATAAAGTTAAAATCTTCGGAGTTATAGAGCAACAAGTGAAAGAAAAACACGATTTGCGGGCGCCATTTTGTTTAGAAAAAAAATAGCACACTATCTGCGGATTTTGCATACCTATATTATTAATACATATATACAATCATAATATTCGATTCCAGCAATGAAATTGCTGGTAAATAACTTTTCCCAAAAATGGACTATTCTCCGATAATCTGCCTAGACTATATTGAAAAAACAAGAGGTATCCAAAATAGGTAGGTATAATCGAACGAGAACATTTAAAACCTTGTAACGTTATAGATGTTACATATTTGTTATTTTATATTCAAATAATTATACGACTCTAATTTCTTTAATAATTTATTAATTTCTTAAATTATTTTATTGTTTTATTGGTTTCCCTTTAAAAATTAGTTGGCGCCGTCTTTACTCCTTTTCTACAGGCAACTTTAATTTCATATTGATTCTGTCCTAAGATATTTATTATGTTTTTATACTTCGCTGTCATTTCGATGGCAGTAATTACCTCCCATAATTCGGCAACAATGGAAGTGGTAGAATTACTTTTTCTATTAATTTAAAGAGAAGTAGCTTGATAATAACTTATTTATTCTATTTACGATCTCCTTGAGGTGAGTAGTTTACACTATTTTACAATATTCATGTCATAGTCAAGCTTACGTTCATATTTTTTTAACCATTTTTTCATATTTAACTTCAACTCTCCAAGCCACGTGTTGACCCCACAATTTAACACTGTCTTTACTTATATTTATGCATGTTGAAAACACAATAAATTTAACTATTCTCTTTTTTCTTCTTCTTGTGCCACTCCCATCGGAGATTGGAAATCATCAAGGCTATCCTGACCTTGTTTGCAGCTGACCTGAAAAGTTCATTAGTGGTGTAGCCAAACCACTCTCTCAAATTCCTCAACCAAGACACTCTTCTACGGCCTGGATTCCGATTTCTTTCTATTTTTCCTTGCATTATATTTTTAAGTAATAATGCGTATTTATGTCCTCTCATCAGGTAACCCAAATATTCGAGTTTTCTTTGTTTTATCGTTAACAAAATTTCTGGGTCTTTTCCTATTCTTTGTATAACTCAAGCTTTGTGACTCTTTCAATCCAAATTATCTTCATCATTCGAGCGTAGTGCCACATCTTGTAATTTTCAATATTTTTATGTTGTTTTGTTTGAGAGTCCAGGCCTTTACACCGTATAATAGCGTGTTAAATACGTAGCCTCTTAGCATCCTTAATTGTAAAGCGGTGCTTATATCCCTGTTGCAGAAGAATTTCCTCATTTTTATGAAGGTGGCCCTGGCAATTTCGATAAGTCTTTTTATTTCATTGATTTGGCCTCCAGTTTCGTTTATTATTTAACTATTAATTTAACTATTAATTATCACTAATAATTCCATTTAATTTATCCTTGCCTTTCTACTAATTTTCGATTACTTTTTGAAGAATGATAAGGAAAGTTCTCACTGCTTCTTGATGACAATTTCCACTAATACACAGTTTGTGTTCTAGTTTTTGGAAATAAATCAACCTTTTTCCCTTTGGGAGCATAAAGACTCCTCAATCGCCGGCAATACAACCACGAGGACAACACGATGCATCTAGACTCTAGACAGTAGCACCCACCATCTGCAATTGCAGCAGCTAATCATCACCCAATATTTGTACCATCCGACATCAAGAAGCTACCCTCAAAGCCAAAATGCCATAAGTATAATACAAATTGTTAGCTTTCGGCAAGATTTTGAATATATACTACTGAATCTAATACATCATATTTTCTTATAATGTTTAATGAAAATAAACTTGATTAGTTTTTGTCTCCATCTAAATCTTCATTGTTCATATTTTTGATTAAGACAAGGCGTACTCACAACCTGAGAGATTGAGCTAAGGTTGGTATAAACGATAACTATTCTAATGTTGAATGGGTTGCATATGTGAGTTCATTTTAAATGCAGTAAAGAAACACAGACGTACTCACAATCATTTAATTTACTTCGACGACCGGTTTCGATCTCTACAATATACAGATCATCTTAAGGTTGGCGTTACAAGTGATTAAATGCTACAATTAAAGAAAGCCAGAGTTAGAACAATGTCTGGTTGTATAAAAACTGATAGAAAGCCCAAAACTTTAAAAAGTATGTAAATGTTGATATTTCAGAACAGCAAGCAAATACATACGTATGCATGCACATGAGCAAACAGATACTCATAAGCACGCACACGCATACAGTTGCCTGTGGTTTATGACTATTTGCTAAATTACATTAAACTTTAAAAAATTTAAAAATTTTTAAATTTTTTTGAATTTTTAATCTACTTACATGCCGTTACAAGGGATGAGTTGTAGGTTCATCAATAACATATTTAAACGTCCAGATTATGCTAGTAGGTTAGCTAGGTGAAGGACTGGGTAGGCGGACATGCTTAGTAGTTCAAAACACAGTGAATTGGAATGGATCCTGAAGGCAGATGTGTTATGTGAAACAGAGATAGATGTATTAGCTATGAGAAAGACAACGTTTGGATGGAAAGTTCGTAAATGCAGATAAAGTGCTGATTGACTATGTGTATGCACTTGTACGATTGTAAAGGTCTTTGCTCTTAGATGTTTTTGAGCTATGGGCAAAGGTCGAAGTAAGGAAAAAATGACAAATAGGAATCAGTTGCAAGATTGTATTGTTCTCACTCGAAGGACTTAGGGATGTCAGTTCGTGTGTATCAATGCAGGTGCCTAACACTAGAAAACTTTAAATGTAGAGAAATATAGGAAATTTTATTAATTTGATACAGAAAGGTCAAGTTAAAATATTGGTTAAAACTGGAGATTATTAAAGTTGCTCTGAGAAAGGGGAGGGGGAGGTTTGGGGTTTGTTTAAGCTATTGTATGATGGTGTATATTCAGAAAATAATGAATTAATAATTACAGGGTGTAGACACTTACATTGATAAATTTAGAATAATAAATAAATTAACATAAGACACAAAAACACATAGGATTTATCATAAATTACACAGACAAGACAAACAAATGGATAAAATTTGGTAACTATTCTAGTTGATTGAAATATTTTACAATAGTATCTACAAAGCACAAGTATTCAAAAGTATTTACAATACTTTATCGTTACACGAATGTCACCCAGGGCCTTTACAGATGAGACGCTATTCGTTACACAAATGGCGGCCAAAGGAAGTCAAAGAACAAATCTCAGCAATCTTAACAATCTCAACATATGCAACACATAATACACGAACACTCTTTATGTACAGGAATTTTAAAAAACCTTGTATGCAACTACATCTATGATACCGATTTCACATACAAATTAACAAAAAACAATAGTCAGAATTTGGTATCCTTAGAATAACCTAACTTTTAAACTAATTTTTTCAACCACCCACTTGCTGTGGACTACAATCATCATCATCATCATCATCATCATCATCATCATGGCTTATTAACTCCTGGCGGAGTGTTTGCCGCCCTTGTGGGCTCACTGATTCATTTGTTGCGGAGAAACAGTCCCCTGTTGTCTTTTAATATTATAGCAGCGTGTTTTGTTGTCGCCTATAATATCTAGGCCAAATACGTCAAGTATTGAAAACACGTAATCAAATCTAAGATCTCATTGTTTTGTTTTAACCCATTTGCGGCCGAGGATATTTTTTTTAATGTTTTCTTTTTGTTTAAATAACATCTCAATAGATTGAGGCATATAGTATCATTTTTCTTTAAAAAAAATATTACTATTTAAATATTTTAAGATTATTATAATTTTACATAATTTAGTGATTTATGCACGTCTTCATACACAATTTTTTTCGGTAACTAACTATAAACATTTTTTTTAAGCTCCATTTAATTTACAATCTGTTATCACTCGTAACAATAAGTAAATTTTATGACAATTATTAGAAGAACAAATGACATGTAGGAATTCTCTCCAGTGAGAGGCTTCCTTTAACATATAATTAACAAAGTTAATAATGTAGTGGTAAATGTTAATTAATTTTATTTAAATCTGTTTAATAAATATGTAGGCTTTAAAGGCTTTAGTCGACGCACTTCATCGTTGACATTAAACAGTTCGCGCACTAAGTGATTAGAGTGAGCACTAGTTTTGTTTTTGTATTTTTCACTGTACTTTGCGACTTTTTCACAGTTTTTATGGATTGAACTTGGAGGTCTTTTTCTATTATGTTGTTCGAAATATACCACGGAGCATTGGCTATAATTCGAAGAACTTTGTTCTGGAATCTTTGTAGGATTTCTAGGTTTGAATTGCTAGCAGAACCCCATAATTGAATTCCATACGTCCATATTGGCTTCAGTACGGCTTTATATATTAAGAGCTTATTTGTGAGATTTAATTGTGATTTTCTGCCAATAAGCCAGTAAAGTTGTCTTAGTTTGAGACCCAATTGTTTTCGTTTTGTAAATATATGTGTTCTCCATGTTAATCTTCTGTCAAGATGTACCTAAGCACCTAAGCAGTAAGGTAGCACCTAAATATTTGACTTCATTTCTCTGAGTAATCATTTGATTATTTAATAACACTGCTGGACATATACCTCTTCTTAGTGTAAAGGTAACATGGATTGATTTGGTCTCATTAACTCGAATTTTCCATTTTTTTAACCATGCTTGGATATTATTAAGGCTGGCTTGTAAGTTTCTTGGGGCAGTTACTGGATCATGATGTGAGGCGAGTATTGCAGTGTCATCTGCGAAGGTTGCTGTTATTGTAGTTCTTGAAGTTGGTAGATCTTCAGTAAAAAGCTGGTACAGCATTGGTCCTGACACGCTGCCGTGCGGTACTCCTGATTTTATTTGGTATAATTCTGAATATTCTGAATGGTATTTAACTGAAAAGAATCTGTCAGATAAGTAAGACTTTAGAAGTTCATAATACGGATGAGGCAATAGGTTTTTGAAGTTATACTTCTTTACGGGCGTAATGACGGTGAAATTTTATATGGGAAAACCTAGCGACCGGGCGCATGCGCATTATAACTTTGTTCTGATTGGATGTTCAAATGACACATGACAAAAATTATCCAATATGGCAGCTGTGGCACAGCTGTGGGACTGTGGTTTGGTTATAATGTATGCTTGTTGCGTTTTAAAATTTGTAGGAAGAGAAACAACAAACAAAAAGTTAGTTAATGGTTATACACTGCCTTTTTAAATAGTTTTCATATTATATTTTTGGACTTATTTACATAGAAGAGATGATTGTTGCATGCCAATGTGAAAGCTCATCAAACTGTGACTAGTAGGTATGAGTGCCGCAGATCTCGCTTATTCAAAGCTAAAGAATCTTTCACTGGTAAGTGTTTTATAACTAGTTGATCAAATTTTGTTATGATATTTGAACATAGCCACTTTGCCCGACGCAAGTGATTGCGAAATTTATTAGTCGTTATACGGGCTCCGATACCTACCTTGAACCTACCAAAATACATAAGTATCTAGTATGTAATACTTTTATTTACATAATTTGATTACCATCAAAATTTCTATCAATATTCACCTAATATATTGTTTTCTTACTCTATGTTTTGTTGTATTTTTTCAATTCTAAATCATTTCAATTCAAAATCAAAATAATTTGATTTACATAAGTTAAAAATGTCAAAAGGATAATCTGTTTAGTTAGACGATCTTCGCACATAATGACAAGATGTCTCTGTGGCGAAGTTTTAATGCGAGTGAATCCCAATACAACGCAAATACCAGCCGCGTGGTAAGTTGGTTCGAATCCCAATGGAAACTTTTATTTTTTTTAATTTTTTTTTTTATACATTTTATGATTGTAAGTATATTTATTATATAATTTTATTTTCAGAAAATACGTATTTAGTTAAATATTTTTCCGACAATTAATGTTCAGAAATCATTTGTGGCATTTTTAATGTGTTTGTGTGTGTTTTATTTTTTTATTATTTTAATTTTTGGCACTGTTTTAATAAAAATGTTTGAGAAGTAGTAAGTATAAATTAATTTAATATTTAAATAAAATATAAATAAAAAGTATATTAATTTCGTTTATAATCATATAATCATATAATAGAAGTATAACTTCTTACGTGCGTACAAAGTACACACACATTCTTTTTTTAGTTTATAGAGTAGACCTTTGTGCCAAACTTTATCGAACGCTTGGCTTATGTCAAGAAACGCTGCTGATATCGCTTATTTTCAAAGTCGTTGCTGATATGTTTTACTAATCTATGGACTTGCTCTATGGTTCCATGTTCTTGTCTAAACCCAAACTGATGTTCTGGTATGAGATTTTTGCTATCTAGTATTGGCTTGATGCTTTTCATTATTTATTTTTCCAGCACTTTGGAAAGCACAGGCAGTAAACTTATTGGCCTATAATATGATGTTAATTTCTCTAGTTTGTTTCCTGGTTGTGGGATCATAATTATAACTGCCATTTTCAGTTGTTGCGGAAAATAATTTAATCTTATTATTGCATTAAAAATTTGTAATATTGCCGTTATTCCTTTCTTTGTTAATTTTTGTAGTATCCTACCCGTTATCAGATCATAACCAGGAGCTCTTTTAGGATTAATTTCTTTCATTATTACATCCTTAACTTCATTGTACGTAAATTTCGGTATGGGCAGCTCCATTTGGTAAGGTTCATTTAGTACTCTATTTATTTTCTTTAATTCTTCAGGTGTTGATTCCAAGCTGTTTGGTTGAAAGACTTGTGAGGGATAGCCACCAAAGGCATCTGCCTTCTCCATGTTATTTCTTGCCCATTTGACATTGTTTTTTCTTATTGGTGGTATTGGTGTCTGAGGACTTTTTAGTTTTCTTGTGGCTTTCCATAGTGAGTAGTCGGTGGCTTCTGTTGGTGTAAGCTCTTCTAAGTATCTTTGTATAGAATCATTTTTTACTTCAAGTAATATTTTTTTTAGTTCCCTTGCTGCTTTACTAAATTTATTTTTATTGCTCGCTGTTCTGTTTTGTTGCCAATTTCTTCTTAGCCTTCTTTTCTCTGAAATTTTTTCTTTTATAGTTGGAGGGCAGGATTTTTTTATTGTTGACTGTTTGTAGTTTGGAGTTGCTGCCCATGAAGCTGTCTGTATGTTTTTTATGAGGTTAGTTATCGCCCATTGAATATCTGCAGGTGTTTTTAATGGTATTTTTAAATTTATTGCTTCATCTACTACTTCTTGAAAAGTATCCCAATTGGTCTTTTTTTGCACAGAGCGGGTGGATTTGGATTCTGAGTTATATCGGAGTACCTCATAAGGACTGGAGTGTGATCCGAAGACATGTCTAAGCTGGATATTGCTGTGACTAGTTTACTGTCAATTCCTTTTGTAATATAGAAATCAAGAAGGTCTGGTATTTTATAAGGGCCGAAGGCCAATATGTGGGTTCTCCTGTTGACAGGTAGTTTAGATTATTGCACTGCATTGCAGTTAGTAGTTCACGACCCTTAGTAGCTGTAACTCTCGCACCCCATAATGTGTTTTTAGCGTTCTAATCTCCACCCGCTACAAATTTGTTTCCAAGCGTTTTGAAGAAAATCTCATAGTTGTCTCTTTTATTGTTGTGCTTGGAAGGGCAGTATACAGCAGATATTTTGGTGATTCCAGTAACTCCTTCTATTGCAATGGTAGTGGCTTTTAGGTGATTTTCTGTAAATCTTTCCAGTTCGTGATGTTTGATTGAGTTTCTTATTAGTGTTGCTGTGCCTCCATGTACAGTCCCATCTGGATGGTTGGTAAAGTAAATTTTGTAGTTAACTAGGGCTAGGTGACTTTTATTTGTGAAGTGAGTTTCAGTAACTAGCATGACATCTATTTCATTGTTGGTTATGAAACTTTTGAGTTCATGTTGAGTTTTTGTTTAAATAACATCTCAATAGATTAAGGCATATAGTATCATTTTTCTTTTAACAAAAATATTACTATATAAATATTTTAAGATTATTATAATTTTACATAATTTAGTGGTTTATGCACGTCTTAATACACAATTTTTTTCTGAAACTAACTATAAACATAATTCATATTTGGTATGTTATAAGTTATAAATAGGTATATGCTCATATTTTTATTATTCGAAAACTTATTCACTCATTTTTAAAAATAAGGCCTGTAATTGCATAACAATAAGTCATATTTAACAAAATCTAGGTTATAAAATATTCCCAGAATTTTGAGAATAATTTTTTTTGAGAACGATTTACGGAGTGGAAATCAAAACTTCAAACATTTAATTAATTAAAAATGTAATTTTCATTACACCAATAATTGTGGATCAATCCCATGTAAACATAATATTATGTAATACTTAAATTAGGCATGCCATAGGTAGAAAGTAATTTCACAACCGTGATAGATATCACTATAAATTATTTAAACATTCTGTATACTTTTCGGTATAAATAGATAAGAAATATCTTTAATACAACTCTTAAAAAAGTTTACATAAAATATATTTGAAAAATTAAAACATTCAAGGGGACGATTATTGCAGAAGTATAGGATATAAAGCGGAAATCTCAATTACTTAACCATGAGCCGGACTTTGTGTTTACCTACCTCTTCTTATATTTTGAACGAGCCTCCAGTATACATTGCACAACTCCTCCTCCTTCTGTTTGTTTTCCACGCAATGATGGGTACTCTTATTTCTGGATCTTTGAACAAACAAGTTTCAACTCTCCCCTTATTTCTTTCCTGGACCGTATGAATCTCGCTAATGAATCCACATCTCTAGAAAATATTTATAATTTTTGTGTACAATATACAGGGTAGCTTTCTAAATAGGCGTGTTGTAAACATATTTTTACTAATTGATCCAACAAAGTTATTCTAAGAATTAATAAATTAATCTAAAGGTATCAGTAATTTTATGATTTTCACACTTTTTGTATTGGGACCGTGCAAGTTCGGAAAAGCGACACCTGGTTTCATAGCTCGGTAACATTTTTCGCAGTTTTAATTATATTGGCCAATTATATTAGTCCTGGTTGCTGGATAATTGTCAAGGCTATAGCCCAAAAAAATATAAGAAGAAAAAGTAAGATTTAGGTTATATAAATAAAAGGACCCGTGTTGAGCTGCCCCCCCCCACTTGCAAAAATCAAAAAACAAATAGCTCTGATTTATGAGCTATTTATGAGCTCTCATATTCCGCTAACTAAAAATTTTGAGCTCGTTCCACTGAGCAGGAATTTAATACTTTAGTGGGGGGCTGAGTCAGCCCCCCCCACTACTTAAAAATAGGAATATTGAATCGGTTTTTGCGGCAGAATTACGAGCTATTTATGAGCTCTTGAAATTATACAGTTTCGATTTTTGAGCTCATCCCCTTCACCCCCAAACAACCCTTTAATTGATGAAACTTAAGAGAAAAATGCTGAGAAAACTTAAAATATATCGTATTGCGGATATAATGCCTATAGCTTATATACTCTAAGAATAAAGTATTAAATCACGTGCATTTCGATTATTGAGCTACAACCCCTTCGCAAGAAAACCACCCTATCTTCCCGGCTTAAGAGAAAGTTGTACTTAAAATGCATTAAACTAATTATTTGGCGACTACATATCATTTAATAATTCATAAGCTTCCAAATTACGCGCATTTAGATCAGTAAATTGCAATTTATTTTGTATAGTGCAGTCACTGAAGGTAAAAACTAACGATTACCTTCAATTTCGGTGAACCTTCATCGATTTTCACGAAAATTGGTCAGTGGTTAGAGGATACCTCAAGAAACAAAGGTGACATGGTACCACCTTGCGCCTTTACCCTGAGGGTGGATACCGCCCCTTCTCGGGGGTGAAAATTATTTTATAAAAAATAACTGCACAAATCAGTAAAAGAACAAATTAAAAGCAAAATTTATTATATAAAGTTAATAAAATAAGCCAATACTTTTTAAGTTATTAAAGATCAAAGATTTTAATTATTCGTGAAAAAAATGCATGTTAGGAAGCGGTTTTTCGTAAATCACTGAAAAACTGTAAGTTTTTACAAAAAAGTTAATAGTAGTTTAATTCGTATAGCTTATATTCTAAGAATAAACTCTTAAGTCACGCGCCTTTCGATTATAGAGCTACAACCCCTTCGCAAGAAAACCATCCGATATTCACGGCCTAAGAGAGAGTTGTACTTAAAATAATTTAAATTATATACGCAAAATATACGCATCTCAATTATTGAATTGCCATTTTCTTTCTATAGTGCAGTCACTGAAGGTAAAAATCAATTATGACCTTCGATTTCGGTAAATCTCCATTCATTTTCACGAATTGACAAAAACAACTTGGGATTTTAACCTGGGGTATATGTCACCCCTTCTCGGGGGTGAAAATTACTTTATTAAAAATAACCCCACAAATCGAGAGAGGGACAAATTGTAAGCAAAATTTGTTATATAATGTGATTAAAATAAATCAATACCTTTTGAGTTATTAAAGATCAAATATTTTAATTTTTGTGAAAGAAAATGCACGTTTTAAAGCGATTTTTCATAAATACCTACCTAACTCAAAAACTGTAAGTTTTTACAAAAAAGTTTTCATCACTAAAATTGAAGCTAATAAAAAATATAAAATATTGCTTACTTTTAAAAACCCTTTAATGTTAATTTAAAGTAAGTTATTGGTAATTAAATGTACATTTTTTTTGCAACTGTTCAAATCTAAGGATTCAAGCTTAAATAACGGGAAAGAGATGCATTTTATAACACCTAGGTACTAAATACTTGTCAAAGTACTTAGAAATACCTATCAAAAATGAGCTCCATAAAAAGTTGATAGCATCAAAATTCGCTCACCAATTTTCGTGAAAATGAATGGAGATTTACCGAAATCGAAGGTCATAGTTGATTTTTACCTTTAGTGACTGCACTATAGAAAGAAAATGGCAATTCAATAATTGAGATGCGTATATTTTGCGAGCTCATAAATTATTAAACGACATCTAGTCGCCAAATAATTAATTTAAATTATTTTAAGTACAACTCTCTCTTAAGCCGGGAATATGGGATGGTTTTCTTGCGAAGGGGTTGTAGCTCAATAATCGAAAGGCGCGTGATTTAAGAGTTTATTCTTGGAATATAAGCTAAACGAATTAAACTACTATTAACTTTTGTCTAAAAACTTACAGTTTTTCAGTGATTTACGGAAAACCGCTTCAAAACATGCATTTTTTTCACGAATAATTAAAATTTTTGATCTTTAATAACTTAAAAAGTATTGACTTATTTTAATAACTTTATATAATAAATTTTGCTTATAATTTGTTCTTTTATAGATTTGTGCAATTATTTTTTATAAAATAATTTTCACCCCCGAGAAGGGGCGGTATCCACCCTCAGGGTAAAGGCGCAAGGTGGTACCATGTCACCTTCGTTTCTTGAGGTATCCTCTAACCACTGACCAATTTTGGTAAAAATCGATGAAGGTTTACCGAAATTGAAGGTGATCGTTGATTTTTACTTTCAGTGACTGCACTATACCAAATAAATAAAAATTTACTGATTTAAATGCGCGTAATTTGGAAGCTTATAAATTATTAAATGATATGTAGTCGCCAAATAATTAATTTAATGCATTTTAAGTACAACTTTCTCTTAAGCCGGGAAGATAGGGTGGTTTTCGTGCGAAGGGGTTGTAGCTCAATAATCGAAATACACGTGATTTAATAGTTTATTCTTAGAGTATATACGCTATAGGATTTATATCCGCAACACGATATATTTTAAATTTTCTCAGCATTTTTTTCTTAAGTTAAATCAATTAAAGGGTTGTTTGGGGGGTGAAGGGGATGAGCTCAAAAATCGAAACTATATAATTTCAAGAGCTCATAAATAGCTCGTAATTCTGCCGCAAAAGCCGATTCAATGTTCCTATTTTTAAGTAGTGGGGGGCTGACTCAGCCCCCCCACTAAAGTATTAAATTCCTGCTCAGTGGAACGAGCTCAAAATTTTTAGTTTGCGGAGTATGAAAGCTCATAAATAGCTCATAAATCATGGCTATTTGTTTTTAAATTTTTTTATTACCCACTCAACACGGGTAATAAAAGGTAAACAATTGTATGTAGTAAATACAATGAATTATTAAAATGCAGTACTGCAAATAAAATACAAATAATTAAATATATTTTTATATAATAATTGCATATCATATCAAAATTGTGAGCAATATATCATTTTTCTTCTTCAATGACATTAGGTATGAAATATACGTCAATTTGACAATTTCAATTGACAATATTAATTATTTAAAAAAGTTGCAAAATTATTGCGCTATTCGCGCACGATCGTTTCTCGTATCCCCTTCAATATACGTCAATTTGACAATTTCAATTGACAATATGAATTATTTGAGAAAGTTGCAAAATTTCTCCGCTATTCGTGCACGATCGTTTCTCGTATCCCCTCCAAGTACTTGCACACCGCGAATACCGGGTGGTGAATCGTCAAACGGGCCATAGGAAACTCAATGGAAAATTCTAAATTGTTGAATTTCTGCTTCTCTAATTATTTTACATCAAAAGTCATGGTCTAGTCATTTGTAGAGGACTGAAATCTGTATTGAAAAGAAATGTTAAATATTTTCAACGAATTAAACAAATTTCAAAATTTTGCAAAAATACAATACATTTGACAGATTATAATGGACGCTTTAGAAGTCAAACGGTGACATTCTCCCTAAAAATGACTTATGAGATGTAACACATATTATTATATTATTTTATTTACACTGTGGGCCAAATAGAGCTCCATTTTCCCGGCCCCTTTTGCTTTCCCGAGAATCGGGAGTCCATAATTTGGATTTCCCGGGAATTCCCGGGAATAGGGAAATTTAAAAATAGCAAATTGTTTTTTTAATTCTTTATTATTTTTTCAATGCAACCCGTATAGTCCTGTCGCCAGGGGGGGTACAACGGCCTCCTTAATTCAGATGGACTTACCCAAGTTTTTTTTATATATTTTGACCCACAGAATACGAATTTTTTGGGTAACAGTTGATCCGGATGTCGATAAGATTGTTATAGACAAAGAACTTGAGGAATTACATAACAGCGATTTCTCGCAAAACGAAATATCTTTTTGTATTTTTTGGGTCATTTTAAGCAAAAAATATTCCTACAAGTTTTTTCGTAGAATGCATAGTTTTCGAGATAACAGCGGTTGAACTTTCAAAAAATCGAAAAATTGTAATTTTTAAACCCGAATAACTTTTGATTAAAAAATAAAGTAGTAATCCTGCTTACCGCATTTGAAAGTTTAAGTCAAATTATATCGGTTTTGATTATTTGCATTGCTAAAAATTTATTATTTTATTGTTAAACAAAGTTATAAACACCTAGTATGTGAGTGATGTTTTCAATGATTTCTCATTTAAAATCGAACGAGTAGGTAGAGTAGCTAGAAGTGCAAGCGAGGCAATTTCTACGTAGCATGCGTTAAAACGCATGTATTAGGTACGGGAAACACTATGTGTTTATAGATTTCTTTAACAATAAAAAAATTAATTTTTAGCAATTCAACTAATCAAAACCGATATAATTTGACTTAAACTTTCAAATGCGGTAAGCAGAATTGCTACTTCATTTTTTAATCAAAAGTTATTCGGGTTTAAAAATTGCAATTTTTCGATTTTTTGAAAGTTCAACCGCGGTTATCTCGAAAACTATGCATTCTACGAAAAAACTTGTAGGAATATTTTTTGCTTAAAATGACCCAAAAAATACAAAAAGATGTTTTGTTTTGCGAGAAATCGCTGTTATGTAATTCCTCAAGTTCTTTGTCTATAACAATCTTATCGACATCCGGATCAACTGTTACCCAAAAAATTCGTATTCTACGGGTCAAAATATATAAAAAAAACTTGGGTAAGTCCATCTGAATTAAGGAGGCCGTTGTACCCCACCCCTGGCGACAGGACTAGTATAAAAACGTATAAATTTGATTAAGTATTAAAAAATTTCAGAAAAATTTAAAAATTTAAAACATGAAGTTTAAAAAAAAAGTGAAAATTGGAAAATTATATATTTGTGTTAATCTGAATTCTCGTTGATTTTATTATTGAAATATGTTTTAAGAAAGCATAAATTGTTGAGTGTTTCATCCTTCAGGCTGGTTCTTTTTTTTGTGCAGAAGTTTGCTGATGTTGAAAATGCCCGTTCGCTTTCTGTTGATGCAGGTCTAAAACGGGCTCCACACTCTCGGCGAAGTTACTTCGCCAAAGTTGACCGAAGTTCGAAGTGCCTCTCTACACACTCGTTCTACTTCGCGAGGAACACATTCAAGCGGTGCGATACCGACAAAGATCCCTTTGACTCGGACGCGCCAGACCGACAGATTTCGGAAGTAGAACGAAGTTAGGCAAAGTTACACAAGGTGGCCGTCTACACTCTCGTACTTGTTGAACCTCGATCGACTTCGGCGAGAGTGTGGACGGCGTTTTAAACGGGATTCACACTCTCGGCGAAGTTACTTCGCCAAAGATGACCGAAGTCCGAAGTACCCTCTCTACACACTCGTTCGAAGTGCGATACCGACAAAGAGCGGTGCGATACCGACAAAGATCCCTTTGACCAGACCGACAGAGAATGGAAGTAGAACAAAGTGAGGCAAAGTTACACAAGGTGGCCGTCTACACTCTTGTACTTGTTGAACCTCGATCGACTTCGGCATTTAAAACGCCGTCCACACTCTCGACGAAGTCGATCGAGGTTCAACAAGTACGAAAGTGTAGACGGCCACCTTGTGTACCTTTGCCTAACTTCGTTCTACTTCCGAAATCTGTCGGTCTGGCGCGTCCGAGTCAAAGGGATCTTTGTCGGTATCGCACCGCTTGAATGTGTTCCTCGCGAAGTAGAACGAGTGTGTAGAGAGGCACTTCGGACTTCGGTCAACTTTGGCGAAGTAACTTCGCTGAGAGTGTGGAGCCCGTTTTATACTTTTTAATGCAGTGAGCAATTTTTTTAAATGCCTGGTCAGCTCATTTGAGTTGTCGTACAGCGCGAGCTCTTGTTTAATGACCTTTTCAAGACAATGTTTAAGGCCGGCCGTTGTATGAAAGAGAGGTCCCCAAGTCGCAGTGCAACAGAGAGAAAAGATTCTTTCCCGAGAGATGCTGCCTCTATCGGAGAAATAACGCAATAGATATCTAAGCGAAGCCGCGGACTCCAGACTTTATAGTCAACTGATAGTTTAGTTTCAGTACAGATTGGTATGCAGGTGCGGTCTCGCTAAGATGACTCGAATTCGTTTTATATATGAGGTGCGAACTTTTCATTTTCTAGGAGGTTTAAGGACGGGGTCTCGCTGAAAATTTTACTCGGATAAATACTGTGCTCGTATCTCGTGGTAAAATCTAAACCAAAAGTATTGGAAAAATCTATTTCGCATATTGGTTCATCATAGTTTGTTACCTACTTCTCATGTCCCAATATTATAAAATTATACCAGGGAAGAACAATTATATCACTCAAATTTGTCTAATTGTCTAATTTAGAATGAAAATGTAATTAATGTTTAGAACATTTAATGAAAGCTTATAACCAAGGATGGTACTAAAGATGAGCAATTTGGTCCGTCGGTCTGCCTGACCGCGAATATAACTCCTCCGTCACTGTACCAGGTAGAATAGCGAATGAGGTGTCGAATGAAAGCCTATAATCCAAGGATGGTACTAAAGCTGATAAATTTGACCAAGGCTGTCTGTCCATCTGTCCGCCCGACCGCGAATGTAACTACTCCGTCATTATGCCAGGTAGAATGACAAATGAGGTGTCGAATGAATGGTTATAATCCAACGATGGTACTAAAGATAAGCAATTTGGTCCGTCGGTCTGCCTGACCGCGAATATAACTCCTCCGTCACTGTACCAGGTAGAATGACAAATAAGGTTTTGAATGAAAGCTTATAACCGAGGATGGTACTAAAGATGAAAAATTTGACCAAGGCTGTCGGTCCATTTGTCCGTCCGACCGCGAATGTAACTTCTCCGTCATTATGCCAGGGAAAATGACAAATGAGGTTTCAAATGAACGATTATAATCCAACGATGGTACTAAAGTTGAGCAATTTGGTCCGTCGGTCTGCCTGACCGCGAATATAACTCCTCCGCCACTGTACCAGGTAGAATGACCAATAAGGTGTCGAATGAAAGCTTATAACCAAGGATGGTACTAAAGATGAGAAATTTTACCAAGGCTGCCTGTCCATCTGTCCGTCCGACCGCAAATGTAACTTCTCTCCGTCCTTATGCCAGGGAAAATGACAAATGAGGTTTCGAATGAACGATTATAATCTAACGATGGTACTAAAGATGAGCAATTTGGTCCGTCGGTCTGCCTGATCGCGAATATAACTCCTCCGTTACTGTACCAGGTAGAATGACAAATGAGGTGTCGAATGAAAGCTTATAATCCAAGGATGGTACTAAAGATGAGCAATTTGACCAAGGCTGTCTGTCCGTCGGTCCGTCCGACCGCGAATATAACTCTTCCGTCACTATACCAGGTTGAATGACAAATGAGGTGTCGAATGAAAGCTTATAATCCAAGGATGGTACTAAAGGTGAGAAATTTGACCAAGGACTTCCGGTTTTACAAATGGGACCGGAAATACTGTTTTAAAGTCACCGGAATAGTAAAAGTGATATATTATTCGACGAACCTTCGCAAGGCGAGAACAAATATATACTTCCGGTTTCATGAGTGTCTTTCCGTCTGTCCTCCTACATACAACTCCTCCGTATTAATACAGATATAATGACAAATAATGAGGTTTCGAATAAAAGATTATAACACAAGGATGGTATTAAAGATGAGTAATTTAACATCGGACTTCAGTTTTAGAGTTGCAACCGCAAGTATCTGTTTTAAAGTGACTCAAAGTATGATATGAATGTAAATGAATATGATCCAAAATTAGTAAAATCGTATATGAATCGACGCAAAGTTACACGAAGAGTTAAAATATCGACTTCCAGTTCTACTTTCGATTACTTTGGATGAAAACCTAGGACTTACGAAGTCCAACTACTTGTTAACACATGCCCTTGTGAACATGAACGGAAAGAAATAACACGAGTAGCGTTCATCAGCAAATCATCAACGGCTGATAGCAAAACTCTACGAAACTATATATACGTTATAGTCTAAGATCCGAATATAGGTCGACCTGCACCCATCTGCTTTCCGGATGAGACATTTTTTTATTAAATTTCATACATAGACAAAAACGACTTGCATGGCTTGCCTATCAAATTCGTGTCATAGCTATCCTTAAGGTGGGGTGAGCTTAGAGTTTGAAATAAATATTTCAAGCATATTTTTTTGAATTTTTTTTGAACTTATAATAGAATTCTTAAAATCCCATGGACTGATCGGGTCACAAATGAGGAGGTCCTTACAGAAGAATGGGGAAAAACCGAGAAGTATTAACCACCATCAAATCTCAAAAGTTGGAATACTTTGGACACATTATGCGAAATGAATCCAGATATGCCCTCCTACAAGCCATTCTGCAAGGAAAAATATTTGGAAAGCGAGGTCCAGGAAGAAGAAGAACATCCTGGTTAAAGAACCTCAGAACCTGGTTCAACTCAACATATGTGAAGCTTTCCTGCATTGCTGCAGATAAAATAAAGATGCCATGCCATGGTGATCGCCAACATTCGTCACGGACAGGCACAGCAAGAAGAAGAGGATAGAATTATTTTATTTTTAAATTAAATAAGCATATTCACTATAATCGTTGATTGATATATTGGACGGCCTCTAATATCTCAATCAACGCTATAATTCAATGAATTAAAAAAAAATAAGGAAAAATATTAAAAAATAAGCCAACGCTCAGTGAATAATGTGAAACGAAAAGATCAAAAATATTTTATTAGCTTTATGAGTATTATGAGTTTATCGAGCATAACTCTGTCGAGTTTTTTCAGTTATAACGATTTTTGACTTTTTGGTATTACTCAGAAGTCAAAACAACCAAATTTTTGCTCACGAATGGGTGAAAATCAACATATTTATTATAATAAAAAATAAGCATAAACAAAAAAAATTGTATGTGCAATTTGTATGCACGTTAAAAATTCGGTTAAAATTCCATTCTTATTCCAGTCAAAACACAATAATTAACAAGTCGCTGATGTGGCATTTCGATCATCGACCGAGAAACACATTAAATTTTTATTACTGGTGTTGATAACGTGAACGGTATCAAATTCACATCGTGGGCATCTGTATCTATTTTAAATAATAAAAAATGTGGCAGAGTCTCGAAGAGTTATAACGCCATTGATGATGATGATGACCAAATACTTTTGAAATTACAAAAATGAATAGGTTTTTTTGTATTACAATCAAGATTATCGTTTTCAGGACAAGCAATTATCATCACAAATAGAATGTTTTGAACAGGGTTATTCAAAGCAGAGTGCTGCATGCACGATTTTTGAAAGAACTCACAATTGGAATTCGATATTTGGTAATCGAAATTACAATTCATGCTTAAATTTAATTGCTAATCACTATTTTCGTACCAAAAACCGGTTTAATGGCGATTGCTATAATAGCCCTATCTATACCTATAACCCATCTGCACACTAATGGAACGCAGATTCAGATAGAGCGCGTTAAACAGTCTTGCTACCTGGGAACTATTATAAATAATGAGCAGTAGAGCAAAAAAGTTGAAAATGGTGGAGGTATTTAGCATCAACGGTTCTCCTTTAAAATCAATATGACGGCTAACCCTTCAGCGGAATTCAGTCGCAATTTTAAATTTACACCACTATTGACCTCCCCTAAAGGTTAGAATTATAAAATTTGGGGCAGCTCGGAAACAAGATTCAATTCAATAATTATGCTCCCCACCCCTTTTTAATATATTCCCGCTAACTCGGAAAATATCAACCGCACGAAAAAAATTGTCAAAAAGAAATAATTGTAGGAAATCATATTTGAAACAATTTTAAATATTCGTAAAAAAAATGAAAGAGATCAAAATTCAAAATTATGTAAAAGTTAATTCTATCTACTAAGTTCTATTTTTGTATTATAGGTACCTACATTTTTGTCGTAAAACTCATAATTAACGAGACAATTCAATAGTTATGCTCTAACTCTAACCTCTAACTGTCACTATTTCCCCCCATAACTTGGAAAATATCGACATCATAAAATAGTTATTTTCCTAACTACTGCGGAAAGTGATAATTTCACGCACGAGACGCCGTTGACCCGAACGACGCGATAGCGGAGTTCGGGCAGGCATTCGAGTGCGAGGAACACACTTTCCGCACGAGTTAGGAATAATATTTATTCTAGGGCCGTACGTTTGGAAAAAGCCACAAAAAATAGAGTTATATCAATTTTTATTTAGAAGTGAAAATACACAAATCAATTATTTGACAAGGTTGTCAAAAACAAACTTTCAATATTAGTTTATTGCATGTATTATAATATATTATAATGCAATATTACAAGGTATTTTACTTTCCCGCACGTCGTGCGTGAAAGTGGAACTTTCGGAAACGAAATGCGTGCGTGAATCTTTAGTACCATGGTTGGATTATAACCGTTCACTGTACACTCGTCACCTCATCTGTCATTCTGCCTGGCATAATGACGGGGTAGTTACATTCGCGGTCGGACGGACCGATGGACAGACAGCCTTGGTCTAATTTCTCATCTTTAGTACCATCCTTGGATTATAAGCTTTCATTTGACACCTCATTTGTCATTCTACCTGGTACAGTGACGGAGGAGTTATATTCGCGGTCAGGCACACCGACGGATCAAATTTCTCATCTTTAGTACCATCGTTGGATTATAACCATTCATTCGACACCTCATTTGTCATTCTACCTGGCATATTGACGGAGTAGTTACATTCGCGGTCGGACGGACCGATGGACAGACAGCCTTGGTCTAATTTCTCATCTTTAGTACCATCCTTGGATTATAAGCTTTCATTCGACACCTTATTTGTCATTCTACCTGGTACAGTGATGGAGGAGTTATATTCGTGGTCAAGCAGACCGACGGACCAAATTGCTCATCTGTAGTACCATTGTTGGATTATAACCGTTCATTCGACCCCTCATGTGTCATTCTACCTGGCATAATGACGGAGTAGTTATATGCGCGGTCGGACGTACCGACGGACAGACAGTCTCAATTTCTCATCTTTAGTACCATCCTTGGATTATAAGCATTCATTTGACAACTTTATTCGGCAAAAATATTTCTTGGGGATTTTTTGTCCGATTTTTTGCGGGGATATTTTGTAAAAAAAAATTGTGGGGATTATCTGTCCGGGATTTTTTGTGGGGATTATTTGTCCGGGGATTATTTGTGGGGATTATTTGTGAGGATTATTTGTGGGGATTTTTTGTCCGGGGATAATTTGTGGGGATTTTTTGTCCGGGATTATTTGTCCGGACCCCTAATAAACTCATATTTGTCAAGTACCGAAATTTCCTAAGGAAAGTTTCAAACGGGCCATTACGCTCCTGAATTTTTGATGTTTATTTAATTTTTTTCGTAGCGCCATCTTATACATAATTGCTACATTAACAGAGCTTAGATTCTTACAGATTCCTATACTTTTTGTGTATTATATGTACAAGATTTACGTTTCACATGCCAATTTCTATTAATTCCAGAAATTTATTTTAAAAGTACACCACGCAAAAAGTACTTTATTAATTCACATTTTTTTAACGTTACATCCTTCCGTTACATATAGGCTAGTGCTAAACGGACTTTTATCATGAAATTCATTTAAATACTTGAGTAATTTAGATATAAACGCTCTTATATTTATTGAGAAAAAAGCAAAACTTTCACATTTTTTTATAAACAATACACAACAGGTAGGGTAGCAAAAATATGGCTGTAATTAGCGAGATATATTGTTAGTAGGTTAAGCATTTTTCGGTATACATATATGCTCTAGATTATGAGTGGTGTACTTTATAAAGGTGATGGGATCGCCTATACTTGTAACATTACCAATGGCCGGCCTTAATGTTCATCAACATTTGAATTTATTTGGGGACGCACAGCTGTGGTAGACTCAATTGCAGACGATAACTTTTTTTTCAAATCATCAGTATTAGTATCCGATGAAACTAATCCGTATCTCTTTGATAATCGGTTGTTTCAGTCGATTCATCTTGATCCTGAGGGAACAAAAATTTTATCAAATTAATAGCTAGTCGATTTATTGTTCTTTTATTCGATAGTGGCAAATGTCTGTTTTCAGTCAAGTCCTTGTTTTGAAGATATCGCATTAATGTAATCAAATCAGTTTGTCGGCGCTGGTTAGTACGGTGTTGTAAGGCCTCATAAAATTCTTTTGCTGGAGCTCCAGGTTCTTAGCTCAATGTTTTAAGTAAAAAATTAAATACACCTTTAGCTGTTAAAAGAGTAGCATCTCGACGAATAAGCGCGGTTATAGCAATTGAAATGGAATACAATGAGCTGTACAAATCTTTAAGCACGTCAATTATGTCGTCGATCCAAAGATTTCCTAAATTCAATTCATTTAACGCAGCTGAAATTGAAGCATTCACGGTTAAGACTCGCTCAATCACAGCATCTATGCTGTTCCATCGAGTTTTGCAATCTAATAGAGGAGATAACTCCTTCCCTTTGCCAGATTTGATGTAATTTAAAAATGAATATTAAGCAGACAGAGATAATAATTGTATCATAATCATTTATTCATTGTGAGTTAGTAATATCTCTGCTGATAATTTAAAATAAAATATTTAAAAAAATCTCGGGAAATCTGTAAGAATTCCCGGGAATCGGGATTTATATTTTTTACTGATTTCCCGGGAATTTCCCGGTAATGAAGCTCTAGGGCCAAAGAAAACAGTCCACCTCGATATTTGGCAGTATTTATTAGATTTTAAGTAAATGACGAAACAGGTCGATTTTTGATCTAAGGGGGACACATTCTTACGCTACATACATACATCTGTCATTTGTTAACTCCCTCCCTTCCACTTCTCCCACCCCTTATTTTTAAATAGGGAATGGAGGTCGTGTGCTAGCTCGTTTGAAAATTTACTTAATTCTCTACTCAGTAATATAAACATTTTCATCATTTTTTATACAGGGTGTCCAAGAAAAAATTTTTAATTAAATTATATGACACAAAAAGAAAAATGTATGTAATTTACTTAATTCAAAGTAGGTACATTCTGCTGCTTCCACAAAACATAAAAAAGTTTTTTGATAAATAAACATTGCTTTTCGCTTAATCTCAATATTCAAGCTGCCACCCATCTGCCTCTTGGTGGGTTGAATATTGAATTTAAGCAACAAACAATGTTTATTTATTAAATAAACATTTTTCTCTTTTCTGTCAGCAGTAGAATGAATTTTAAGCTAAATAAATTACATACATTCTTCTTTTTGTGTCAACTAATTTAATTCAAAATAATGTTTCTTGGACACCCTGTATAAATAATTATGTCAATGTTAATACTGCTGAATTGAGAATTGAATAACCTTTCAAATGAGCTAGCACACCATCCCTATTCCCTATTTAAAAATAAGGGGTGGCAGAAGTGGAAGGGAGGAGGTTGAAAAATGACAGACGTATGTACCGTAAAAATGTGTCCTCCTTAGATCAAAAATCCACCTGTTTCGTCATTTCCTTAAAATCTAATAAATACTGCCAAATATCGAGGTGGACTGTTTTCTTTGGCCCAGAGTGTATTATAATTTCCTTGTTTGTATTTATGAATATATTACCCATATTATGGTAAATAAATACGGTTTATTTATTTTTAATAACTACTTATATTTCTGCAACTACCTTCAGAAATATCTCAGTATCTCATTTTAAACTACTTATTATTGACTTACACCGATTGGCTTCTGATGCATCATCGTATTATTAGTCCAATTATTAGCCAAATCGTTAGATATTTGACCTCCAAAAATCATACCAACCAGCTAATTTTTGCTGAGAATATTAATTTTGAGACCTCAAAATATACCAAAACGTTTGCCACTCCTACCCGCGGGCTTCCCCCTAAAGTCCCCCTCAAAGTGGGAGGGAGGGGCGAAAAACATCGATTGAGCAATAATAATCTGTATGTAGTTGAAAAAATATTTCGAACAAGAAATATAGTTTATATAATTATGACCAAAAACTGATTTTTTATTTCAAATATATTAATAAACTTAAAGATAAAACCCATAACTAAATTAAAATTCATGGTGACGTTTCAATTATTACTTTAATCATCGTCAGAATAATAAGTTTCTTGAGCGGATGCTTTAAAATAATTTTAAAGGAACAAACAATAATTAATGAAAACGTAAAAATGACATTGACAATCATTGGGTTAAGTCAATAATTTCAAACACGCCATGTCTTGTTGCGTATTTAAGGGTGGCTTCAAAAGAAATATGGATAATGCCTCCTTGATGCTGAGTTCCGTTGGAGAGCTTGCATGACCAATGATTGAGAAGTCCCTACGACTAATAGGGTGGTCAGAATCAGTCATATGTTGGAATACCGCTGAATTTGGAATTGTTCTTGATCGTCTTCCTAAGTGAGGAGTGACACCTAAGTGTTCGCAACATCTGACATTAATGTGACGTCGAGTCTTCCCGACGTACGTAGCTGCACAGCTACTACATTTGAATTGGTATATAATGTTAGATGCGAGATCACTAGGAATCATGTCTTTCACATGGAAACGAGATCCTATTCTTTAAAAAGTCGTGAAAGCAAATCTTAATTCTATAGAGGGAAATACTTTTTTAATTGTTCTACGGATGTTGCGTCGGATTTGTAAGCTGTGGTAACCAGTATATAGAATTTTGATATAAATCTTTTCTTTGATTTCTTCTACTTTGCTGTTTGGTTGGAATTTATTATTGAAAAAACGTCTGATGTATCTTTCTAAGAAGTTCAACGAAAAACCATTTTTACTTAAGATCACCTTTATGTTTTCTAACCCTTCATGTAGGAATTGCCAGGTTGAACAGATAGTGAAAGCGCGGTGAACAAGTATATTGATTAAACTTGTTTTGTATTTGTTGGGAATGAAGCTATCTGCGTTTATATACAGGCCTGTGAAGGTTGGTTTTCTATATAATGAAGTGGAAAAACCTGAAGGTGATCTGAAATATTTAGAAAATATATATTTCCACTTCAATATATAGAAAACCAACCTTCACCGGCCTGTATATAAACTCAGATAGCTTCATTCCCAACAAATAAAAAACAATTTTAATCAATATACTTGTTCACCGCGCTTTCACTATCTGTTCAACCTGGCGATATCTTCTAGCCAGATTAAGGGAACCGGATATCTTAAAAGCCATTAAACTTCATCTTGCTTATCTACACGACCAACCAGCTTCAGTGTTTTACGATGGATTTACCAATACAAGCGTTAAACTCTTTTTGGCTTCCGAGGGACTTCCCACTAAGACTGAAGATCTACGACGAATTCTGCTGGAATTTAACAATGCCTATGGGATTGGTCCAGATGAGGTGGAAGCTGATCTTGATGCTTACAGATCCTTTCTCACTTCTGAAAGAATTATTCACCTGCAGAAATCAAGGGAATGTCACCGAAAGTACTATTCCGCTGCCTCTCCAAAACGAAATTTTTAAACATCACGACGTGTTCTGAGGGACTAGAATCCTCAAATTGTTTTAGTGATAACAACTTTAGCATGGTTCTGATTAATATTCGTTCTATAAGGTACAAAACTGATGAATTATTTTTGTTCCTAGAGGAATTAGGATTTCCCCCGGTAGTTGCGGTTACAGAGCACTGGCTTGAAGTCAACGAGCCTTTTTTTGTAGAAAAATACACCACAATTGCTAGGTATGATCGTCCAAGCTCAGCTTACGGAGGCACCCTAATTCTATCTACGAGCAATGATTTTTCTTCGGTAACAAAATATGACTTTCTGCTAAGTGAAGCCTTCTTTGAGTTTTCGTTAATTTACAATAAGAATCTTAATCTTTATATTATTTGCATTTATAGATCACCTAACTCTTCCGTGGAACTATTTTTTCAGAACCTGCTAAATTTGTTAGATGACCTGCCCCATAAAAGTAGAAAAATTTTATGCGGGGACTTTAACATTGATTATGCTGCTGCTAGTGCTACACAAATATCCTTGGTAAACATATTTGAATCGTATGGTCTAACAATGCACGTTGATTCCCCTACAAGGATTACAAAAACTTCATCTACCATAATTGATTATACTGTCTCAGATTTTTCACCCCTTGATGTCCACTCTACAATTATTAATGCTGGACTATCTGATCATGAAGCAGTTTATACGAAGTTTAATATCTTGAGCAAACCTTCCTCGAAAACCCGACGTTTAGGCAGGATTTTTTCCACCCGCAACTTTCGTAATTTCCAAAATTTATGCTTAACCTCTGAGTGGCGCTTTCCTGCTATGGACGTGGATAATAATTTCAGTACTTTTTTGGATAAGCTTGTCCGTATCTTCAATAAAGCATTTCCTTTAATTGCAATTAAGCCAAAACATCGCAAACCCTGGACTACTAAAGGTATCCGAATATCTTCCAAGAATATGCGTTCTCTTCTCTATATCAGGAAATTTACTATCAACGTTTCTATCACTGAATATATCACCAGGTACAGGGCAACCTATCTTAAACTTATAAAATCAGCTAAAAAAGACTACTACCATAACCGTTTGGGAAGCTCAAAAAGTGTTGCAAAAGAAACTTGGTCCATAATAAACGATCTTCGAAATAAAACCCACACTGCTAAAACAATTTCCCTTCCAGACCCTGAAAATCTAAATGAATACTTTGTTAATGTGAGTAAAAATATTACATCAACTATTTTGCCACAACAAGATCCCATTGCTTATCTCCCTAATTCAAGAAAGGTCTCGAATTCATTCTTTATAAAACCAGTCGATAAATCTGAACTGATCCAAACAATCAATAGTATCAAAAGCAAATCCTCCTGTAGTACTGATGGTCTATCGATAAAAATTTTTTCTAATCTCCCAGAAAATGTGTTAGAAGTCCTCATCTCATTAATTAATGATTCCTTTGAGAAAGGTAAATTTCCAGAGTGCCTGAAGACAGCCATCATTATTCCTCTTCATAAGGGTGGTGAAATATCTAATACCTGCAATTATAGACCTATTGCACTACTACCGGTACTCTCCAAAATTATTGAGAGACTCATAAAAGCCCGACTTATGTCCTTTCTAGTTGAAAACAACATTTTATCACAAAATCAGTTCGGCTTTTTAAATAATAAATGCACCACTGATGCCATCTTTTCTGTACTACATGAGGTTTATCAAGCACTGAACAATAATCTTCACACTGCCACCGTTTTTTGTGACTACGCCAAAGCTTTTGATTGTGTAAATCATAACATTTTGATAAGAAAACTAAATTTCTACGGAATTCGAGGTATTTCTTTAGATTGGTTCCAATCTTACTTGGATGATAGGAAACAACTGGTTAGAGCAAATGATACAGACTCTAGTCTCAAAAACATTGTATGTGGGGTACCTCAAGGTTCAGTATTGGGTCCTCTACTTTTCCTTATCTTTATTAATGACATCACTAGTTTAAAAATCGATGGAAAAATCTTTCTTTTTGCTGATGATACCAGTATCACTTGGAGCAACTCAAATATTGCAACTCTTCATGCTACTGTAACTTCTGATCTACTTACAATAAAAACCTGGTCTGACTCTAATTTACTCTCGTTTAACGTAGATAAAACAGTAGCATTGTCTTATAAAGGAGTCCTTCAACCCTTACCTCTTAATAACAGCCAGATCAGTACCGTTGATTCTGTGAAATTTCTTGGTATTTTTTTAGACAGCAACCTTAAATGGTCCCACCATATCGATTTGTTAAGGAAGAAACTATCCTCAGCTTGCTATGCTATAAGATCTGTTTCGAATGAACTCAATTTAGCATCTTCCAAAATAACATATTTTTCTTTGTTCGAGTCACATCTTCGTTATGGTCTTCCTTTTTGGGGTTCTAGTACAGCTGCCCAATTCGATGTTATTTTCAAATTACAAAAAAGAGCAATTAGATATCTGTTTGGCCTCAGAAGAACAACACATTGCAGAAGTTACTTCAAAGATCACAGAATTTTAACCCTTCCATCTTTGTATATTTTAGAAACTGTTTGCTTAATTCGTAAACATCTACATGTCTTTCCACCAAGACGTAATCATGACTACTTCACGAGAAATTCTACGTTTGACGTCTATATGCCGACCCCGTCCTCTGAGTTAGTAAAGAAATCTATATTATATTCCGCAAAAAAACTTTACAATCATCTCCCTCTACAACTTAAATCTGCAGCATCTTTCCCCAAATTCCGTAAACTGACAAAAGCCTACCTATCTGAAAGACCATATTATTCAGTAGAAGATTTTCTTAATCAATAACTAAGAAATTACAGTACCCTTTGCACAAGTAGTATTTTTATTATCATTTTTTTGTGTATATTTGGGTGTCATATGCAGCAGCTTAACTTTTAAACTTATTAATTACTAGGTAGACTATGCATTTGCAATTTACTTAAATTTTGCAATTGACTACTTCTGTTTAACTTCATTATTATTGTAAATATATTGACGATTTATGTAATTTTAGTAAATTGGATTGTTATTGTTTTGTTGTCTTGACTTTTTATAAGCTTTGTCGATAAAATTGTACAATTTTTCATGACAATAAAGCATATTTCTATTCTATTCTATTCTATTCTATTCTAATTCCTGCATGAAGAGTTAGAAAACCTAAAGGTGATCGATCTTAAGTAAAAATGGTTTTTGGTTGAACTTCTTAGAAAGATACATCAGACGTTTTTTCAATAACAAATTCCAACCAAACAGCAAAGTAGAAGAAATCAAAGAAAAGATCTATATCAAACTTCCATATACTGGTTACCACAGCTTACAAATCCGACGCAACATCCGTAGAACAATTAAAAAAGTATTTTCCTCTATATAATTAAGATTTGCTTTCACGACTTTGGAAAGAATAGGATCTCGTTTCCATGTGAAAGACATGATTCCTAGTGATCTCGCATCTAACATTATATACCAATTCAAATGTAGTAGCTGTGCAGCTACGTACGTCGGGAAGACTCGACGTCACTTTAATGTCAGATGTTGCGAACACTTAGGTGTCACTCCTCACTTAGGAAGACGATCAAGAAAAATTCCAAATTCAGCGGTATTCCAACATATGACTGATTCTGACCACCCTATTAGTCGTAAGGACTTCTCAATCATTGGTCATGCAAGTTCTCCAACGGAACTCAGCATCAAGGAGGCATTATCCATATTTCTTTTGAAGACACCCTTAAACACGCAACAAGACATGGCGTGTTTGAAATTATTGACTTAACCCAATGATTGTCAACGTCATTTTTACGTTTTCATTAATTATTGTTTGTTCAAATTGAAGAGTCTTAGATGCAGAATCCACCAATTTAATAATAAAATTAAAATGGTAAATAGTATTTTAAACCTGAGACTTTTCGCGTTGAAATTTCTTACTGGTACATCCTTAATCTGCGACTTTTTCAATTAATAAGACAGCAGACGACGAATATAGAAAACGAAAGGGAAACGTTCACATTTCGCCTTCATTCGTCTAGGAAAAGGACAGCAGAGGAACTTTCAGTACTCAAACCGAGTAAAAGAAATAAAATGATAAATGATGGTTTTGCTTGTTTTCGATTCAGAGGGTTGCACAACCGCTAGACAGGCTGTTTCTACCATTTCAGGCGTCTTCAGTAGCTTTTGTTAGCGTGCACACCTCTGAATCGAAAAATAGCTCCACCATCATTTTAAAGGGAATCTGAAAGATAATTCAAACTTCCCATTAGACGCGATACAGCGACATCTCATAACAAATTGAAGAGTCTTAGATGCAGAATCCACCAATTTAATAATAAAATTAACATGGTAAATAGTATTTTAAACCTGAGACTTTTCGCGTTGAAAGTTCTTACTGGTACATCCTTAATCTGCGACTTTTTCAATTAATAAGACAGCAGACGACGAATATAGAAAACGAAAGGGAAACGATCACATTTCTCATTCATTCGTCTAGGAAAAGGACAGCAGAGGAACTTTCAGTACTCAAACCGAGTAAAGGAAATAAAATGATAAATGATGGTTTTGCTTGTTTTCGATTCAGAGGGTTGCACAACCGCTAGACAGGCTGTTTCTACCATTTCAGGCGTCTTCAGTAGCTTTTGTTAGCGTGCACACCTCTGAATCGAAAAATAGCTCCACCATCATTTTAAAGGGAATCTGAAAGATAATTCAAACTTCCCATTAGACGCGATACAGCGATATCTCATAACAAATTGAAGAGTCTTAGATGCAGAATCCACCAATTTAATAATAAAATTAAAATGGTAAATAGTATTTTAAACCTGAGACTTTTCGCGTTGAAAGTTCTTACTGGTACATCCTTAATCTGCGACTTTTTCAATTAATAAGACAGCAGACGACGAATATAGAAAACGAAAGGGAAACGATCACATTTCGCCTTTATTCGTCTAGGAAAAGGACAGCAGAGGAACTTTCAGTACTCAAACCGAGTAAAGGAAATAAAATGATAAATTATGGTTTTGCTTGTTTTCGATTCAGAGGGTTGCACAACCGCTAGACAGGCTGTTTCTACCATTTCAGGCGTCTTCAGTAGCTTTTGTTAGCGTGCACACCTCTGAATCGAAAAATAGCTCCACCATCATTTTAAAGGGAATCTGAAAGATAATTCAAACTTCCCATTAGACGCGACACAGCGACATCTCATAACAAATTGAAGAGTCTTAGATGCAGAATCCACCAATTTAATAATAAAATTAAAATGGTAAATAGTATTTTAAACCTGAGACTTTTCGCGTTGAAAGTTCTTAACACGCTGGACTTAACACGTGTGCACGCTAACAAAAGCTACTGAAGACGCCTGAAATGGTAGAAACAGCCTGTCTAGCGGTTGTGCAACCCTCTGAATCGAAAAGAAGCAAAACCATCATTTATCATTTTATTTCCTTTACTCGGTTTGAGTACTGAAAGTTCCTCTGCTGTCCTTTTCCTAGACGAATGAAGGCGAAATGTGATCGTTTCCCTTTCGTTTTCTATATTCGTCGTCTGCTGTCTTATTAATTGAAAAAGTCGCAGATTAAGGATGTACCAGTAAGAACTTTCAACGCGAAAAGTCTCAGGTTTAAAATACTATTTACCATTTTAATTTTATTATTAAATTGGTGGATTCTGCATCTAAGACTCTTCAATTTGTTATGAGATGTCGCTGTATCGCGTCTAATGGGAAGTTTGAATTATCTTTCAGATTCCTTTTAAAATGATGGTGGAGCTATTTTTCGATTCAGAGGTGTGCACGCTAACAAAAGCTACTGAAGACGCCTGAAATGGTAGAAACAGCCTGTCTAGCGGTTGTGCAACCCTCTGAATCGAAAACAAGCAAAACCATCATTTATCATTTTATTGTTTGTTCCTTTAAAATTATTTTAAAGCATCCGCTGAAGAAACTTATTATTCTGACGATGATTAAAGTAATAATTGAAACGTCACCATGAATTTTAATTTAGTTATGGGTTTTATCTTTAAGTTTTTTATTTTTATCAAGTTTAATAGTGTGTCCTTATCTACATATATCAAATATATTATTCGAAAGAAACTTTTTGTTTGGTTTAAGGGATTTTCGGCCCTCGGTAATAATGTATTCTTTCATTCTGCTTTTAAATTTTTCAAAAATATTTATTACTTTTCTCAAGATTCGAAAGAAAATGAATGCTTTTAAAAAGCATTGGAT
The DNA here is from genome assembly GCF_917563875.1 of Diabrotica virgifera virgifera. Lineage (NCBI taxonomy): Eukaryota > Metazoa > Arthropoda > Insecta > Coleoptera > Chrysomelidae > Diabrotica > Diabrotica virgifera. The sequence continues at coordinate 74,865,798 of NC_065449.1, read as the reverse complement.
GATAATCTTGGGCCTACGCTCTTCAAACTTGATGTACTTTCCCATTTAAAAAAATTAAAGTTATGACTTTCACCTTAGGAGGGGTCGTGTAAAGTTTGAATCGTTGATGCTATGATATTTATGATTATTTTAAAAGTCGACATGTCGGAGCGTTTTGCTTATGTGCTAAAAATAAATAAGTTAATATGGGGGTAACACTTATTCCAGCGCGCTGTATATATTGTAGTCAAAAGTTTAAAACGCCCCTGTTATATTATCAAACGGATCGATTGACTCAACAGTATTCAATAAATTTTGACTTTTCTAATAACTGCATTTTCAGCCTTCGCTTCGATTTTATTTTCGTCCTTTTATTTGTTCGTTGCTAATTACTACACGAATGCTCCAGAACCTTTACATCAACCTCCATAAACATCGGAGAGCTATTCGCCGATGCCCAAATGTTTTTTTATACCGGGGTTTGCAAAATAAATAGCAGCACGAGCAGACTATAACGCCAGTTTTATTATATCTGGAGTTAATTAGAAAATACTTTCTGAATGCAGAGCTTGTAGGGTTAAAGCACGTCTGTGAGACGGAAAAATTCTGTCTGACGGTGATATTAAATTTAATATTTTCGGAGTACTTTAAAGACGCATTAGGTAGATAGAAAACGAAAGCATTATATTATTAAATGGAACTTAGCAAAGTCAGTCAGCAGTTTTCAAATTAGTTTTGAGCTTTCTCCTACATTTTCTTGATAATATACATAGAGAACACAAATACGAGAATGGTAGGGTTGTAATAAAAACTAATGTTTTCTGGATTTAATTTAATCATTCTTAAACATGAAATAAAAAATATTTTTGACAGGTTCCTTTTTTTCATAAAAACACAGCTAGATTGTATTTTTTACCTATTTTGTAAAGGTATTGTAGATATATAGATAGATAGATAGATAGATAGACATTTTAGGGGAGTGCAATTAGAACGAAAACATGCATTGTTTCGGAAAAAATCAAACAAGCTTACATTTTTCTAAAACTTTTTTTGTTAGTTTATATACTTCTTAAAGTAAAAAGTTCTACTCGCAGATTTGGCCGCTAATTGTTTATTAATTGTTTAAACAATAACAATTGTTTTGTATAAATAATTTTAAAAATATCGTTAAATTCATCATTTTATTTTGATCAAATATGTTTCTATTTTGTTTTTGATTATGCTGAATCCGAATATGGCAATGCAATTTGAAAATTCTTATACAGAAGCGTAGCTAGGAACCACATGAAAAACTTTTTTATTATCAATTGTACGAAAAAAAGTTATTCTTCATAAAATACTCTGGATAGTCAAAAATCTAAAACTCAACCATCTGATATCAAATTTTATCAATTTTATACGAGTTATGTCAAACATATGAATTTCGTTAAAGAGTGAAGTACCTTTATATTCCAGAATATGAAAAAATGATATTATGAAAAGTTGTTTGAAATTAAAAACTATGTTTAAATATACAATTACATCATTCTAATCGAAATTTTTTTTTTCATTTTTTTCTCAAATTACGGATACTCATCATCATTTTATTACAATTAGGATAACTATTTTATTATCACTTTTACGAAAAAAAGTTATTCTTCATAAAATGCTCTCCCTAGTCTAGAATCTAAGATACATCCAAAAGATATCAAACTTTTTTAATTTTATACGAGGTGTGTAAAAAATATGAATGTTTCTTAAGAGTTAAGTGCCTTTATTATTCACAATATTTTAATTAGAAAGATGTAATTGAACACTAAAACAAATTTTTTAATTCCAAACAACTTTTATTAAAAACAATTTTCGATATTGTGAAATGTAAAGGTACTTTTACTCTTGACTGAAATTCATATTTTTTGACATACCTCGTATAAAATTAATTAAATTTGATATTTGATGATTGCATCTTAGATTATATACGATGCAGAGTATTTTTAATAACTTTTTTCGTAAAACTGAAAATAAAAAAGTTATCAATAGGTTCCAAGTTACGCAGACATACTGTATAAGAGCTAAAAAAATTATTTTGCTGAACATTTATTATTGTTGAAGCTTATTATTAAATGTATTTTAGGTAAGTTTTACAAAAAAAAAAGTTTTGATCACTTTGTATAAACATTTTTTTTAGCTGGTAATTTTCGGTTTTTGTATTACATTTTTGTTATGTTTCTTAATTTTCACAAAAAGAAATAGTTTATTTCATTTCTAAAGTAAAATAAGTTAGGGCATTTTAAAGATTATATTATAAGCTTTAAGAGGCTACAGTAGCGATCAACAGGTAGCAACAAACGCGTTCCAAGTTTGCGGCTCTAATTTTGAATATTTTGTCGAGATATTTGGCACACCTATTCGCAATATAATAAAGAATGGCGGTACAGAGCCCAATTTCAGAAATATGTTAGTACGTGAAAATTACTCTATAACTAAATAAAATATTGAAAAACGGAGCCTGTACTGCAATTAAGAAGAAAAAAAACTTTCTTCAAATAAACTTTTTTATCCCATGCCTAGATTTTTTATCTTGGAACTACTAAATTTTTTATTTCTAACAAGAAATCGAACATATTATAACTAAATAACTAATTAGGCAACATAGAGAAATTATTATCAATGTCATTTTGGCAAACATGCGTCAGATTTTCTCTAATCTATTCTGTCATCTTTATCGATATCTGTTCAGTGCTGCAGTAGTGTGTTAATTTAAGAATTCGTTATTGTTGTTTCGTAGGAAAATAGTGTTTATTGATAGTTAATTTATTATATATTTAATTATTCATTAAGTCATTGGAATGTAAACAACTCAATTTGGATCCCACGTGTTGGGAAATTCATTACATTACCTTAGGGCATTATCCCAGTTGCCATGTGGCCATCATAAGGCATTTTATTAAAGTATGCACTTTTAACGCATCTATGTTATATTTAAAGGATTTTTACCCGAATAATTTTCTTTTGTGGCTCAGCTAGCATTCAGTTTTTCTAACACTGATGATGATTTTTTATAAAAATCGAAAACGTTTTGTTGTGATGTAGCCCTTTAAAGGAATTTTAATAAAAATTTTATACCTTTTACAAAGGATTTTTCCAATTTTATTATATATTTGTTGGTGTTGTATAAGTTGTTGGCTTCTTTGAAAGAATAGATTGTTGTTAATTGTGAGTTTTAGTTATATGTAGGTAGGTAAGTGTATTTTACGTAAACATATTTCGAATTCTAATGCGAGTATAATATAAAGTTCTAGGAGGATTTTTTATGCTAAAAATATTATTAATAGTTTAACAAAATGGAAAAAGTAAATCAAACGAAAAATAAAGTTAAATCTTCCAAGAAAAAGTCTATTAAAAACCGTGCCAAAATTATACGAAAATCGAAATTTTTTTCGCTTCACAACAGAAAATGAATATTTATTATTTTTTTATTATTAGATATTTCATGCAAATACCTTTCTAAATACCTATATTAACATAAAATTTTCACCCATTTTGGTTTATTTTTATAAATATCTATCTATTAATAATAAAATCGTTTTCTAGTACTTCCGTTTAGCGCGACAATGATATTGTCAAAATATTAATCTTAGATAATATCAAAGATTACCAATGTTGCCAAAGTTTATGATAATATCTCCCGAAGTTACATTTTGTTGCTACCTGTTAATCGGTACTGTTTACTCTTAAAAAAGCACTTATAAAACTGTAAGAGATCTGTTGAAAC